>NC_083447.1:3821250-4129375 GCF_020745735.1 Hemiscyllium ocellatum | reverse complement strand
CGCAATGTTCCAACAGTGACCTAACCAATGTCCTGTACAGCCTCAACATAGCCTCCCAACTGCTGTACTCAATACACTGACCAATAAAGGAAAGCATAGCAATCACCTTCTTCACTATCCTAGCTACGTGCGACTCCACTTTCAAGGAGCTATGAACCTGCACTCCAAGGTCTCTTTATTCAGCAACTAGGACCTTACCATTAAGTGTATAAGTCCTGCTAAGATTTGCTTTCCCAAAATGCAGCACCTTGCATTTATCTGAATTAAACTCCATCTGCCACTTCTCAGCCCATTGGCCCATCTGGTCCAGATTAGGGAACATCTCCGGGATACCCGCACCAATCAACCACACCGCCCTGTGGCCCAACATTTCAACTCCCCCTCCCACTCTGCCGAGGACATGGAGGTCCTGGGCCTCCTTCACCGCCACTCCCTCACCACCAGACGCCTGGAGGAAGAATTCCTCATCTTCCGCCTCGGAACACTTCAACCCCAGGGCATCAATGTGGACTTCAACAGTTTCCTCATTTCCCCTTCCCCCACCTCACCCTAGTTCCAAATTCCAGCTCAGCACTGTCCCCATGACTTGTCCTACCTGCCTATCTCCTTTTCCACCTATCCACTCCATCCTCCTCCCTGACCTATCACCTTCATCCCCTCCCCCACTCACCTATTGTACTCTATGCTACTTTCTCCCCACCCCCACCCTCCTCTAGCTTATCTCTCCACGCTTCAGGCTCACTGCCTTTATTCCTGATGAAGGACTTTTGCCCAAAACATTGATTTTCCTGCTCCTCGGATGCTGCCTGAACTGCTGTGCTCTTCCAGCACCATAATCCAAAATCTGGTTTCCAGCATCTGCAGTCATTGTTTTTACCTAGTAATCTGAGGTCACCCTCTTCGCTGTCCACGACACCTCCAATTTTGGTGTCATCTGCAAACATACTAACTGTACCTCTTATACTCGCATCAAAATCATTTATGAAAATGACAGAAAGTAGAGAGCCCAGCACCAATCCATGTGGCACTCCACTGGTCACAGGCCTCCAGTCTGAAAAACAACCCTCCACCACCACCCTCTGTCTTCTACCTTTGAGCCAGTTCTATATCCAAATGGCTAGTTCTCCCTGTATTCCATGAGATCTAACATTGCTAATCCATGGGGAACCTTGTTGAACGCCTTACTGAATTCCATATAGATCACATCTACTGCTCTGCCCTCATCAATCTTCTTTGTTACTTCTTCAAAAAACTCAATCAAGTTTGTGAGACATGATTTCCCACGCACAAAGCCATGTTGACTATCCCAAATCAGTCCTTGCCTTTCCAAATACATGTACATCCTGTCCCTCAGGATTCCCTCCAACAACTTGACCACCACTGAGGTCAGGCCCATCGGTCTATAGTTCCCTGGCTTGCCTTTACCGCCCTTCTTAAACAGTGGCACCACGTTTGCCAACCTCCAGTCTTCCGGCACCTCACCTGTGACTATCAATGATGCAAATATCTGAGCAAGAGGCCCAGTAATTACTTCCCTAGCTTCCCACAGAGTTCTCGGGTACACCTGATCAGGTCCTGGGGATTCATCCACTTTTAACCGTTTCAAGACATCCAGCACTTCCTCCTCTGTAATCTGGACATTTTGCAAGGTGTCACCATCTATTTCCCTACAGTCTATATCTTCCATATCCTTTTCCACAGTAAATACTGATGCAAAATATTCATTTAGTATCTCCACTATTTTCTGTGGCTCCACACAAAAGGCCGCCTTGCTGATCTTTGAGGGGCCCTATCCTCTTCCTTTGTTCTTAATATATTTGTGAAAACCCTTTGGATTCTCCTTAATTCTATTTGCCAAAGCTATCTCATGTCCCCGTTTTGCCCTCCTGATTTCCCTCTTAAGTATACTCCTCCTACTTTCTTTGTATTCTTCTAAGGATTCATTTGATCTCTCCTGTTTATTCCTGACATATGCTTCCTTCTTTTTCTTAACCAAACTCTCAATTTCCAGCATTCCCTATACCTACCGGCCTTCCCTTTCATCCTGACAGGAATATACTTTCTCTGGATTCTTGTTATCTTATTTCTGAAGACTTCCCATTTTCCAGCCATCCCTTTACCTGTGAACATATGCCTCCAATCAGTTTTTGAACATTCTTGCCTAATCCCGTCAAATTTGGCCTTTCTCCAATTTAGAGCGTCAACTTTTAGATCTGGTCTATCCTTTTTCATCACTGCAGAGCTGCACTAAAGAGTTAGCTTTGATTTTTGTGCTCAAGCTGTGTTTGTCATATAAATGGAGTGGCAACATACAGGCCAGAATCCTGCAGTGAGTAATTCACCTCCTGACTCTCCAAGGTCTGTCCAAGGAGTGTGATGGAATATTCCCCACTTGCTTGGATGACTACAACTCCAAAAACAGTCAATAAGCTTGACACCATCCAAAACAAAGCAGCCTCGCTTGAATGACACTACATTCACAAGTATCCACTACACCACCGCCACTCAGTAGCAGCAGTGTGTACCATCTAAAAGTTCCCCAGCAGACATTCACCAAAAACCCTTAGACAGCACCTTCCAAACCCACAACCACTTCTGTTTCGGGCAAGGGCAGCAGATACATAAGAACACCACCATGTGCGACTTCCCGTCCAAGCCTCTCACTGTCCTGACTTGGAAATATATCGCCGTTCTTTCACTTTTGCTCAGTCAAATTCATAGAACTCATGCCCTCAACAGTATTGTGGGTCTGCTTACATCACATGGACTGCAGCAGTTCAGCAGGGCAGCTCATCACGGTGGCACGGTGGCAGTGGGTGGCATGGTGGCATGTGGGTGGCACGGTGGCACAGTGGTTAGCACTGCTGCCTCACAGCGCCTGAGACCCGGGTTCAATTCCGGACTCAGGCGACTGACTGTGTGGAGTTTGCACGTTCTCCCCGTGTCTGCGTGGGTTTCCTCCGGGTGCTCCGGTTTCCTCCCACAGTCCAAAGATGTGCGGGTCAGGTGAATTGGCCATGCTAAATTGCCTGTAGTGTTAGGTAAGGGGTTAATGTAGGGGTATGGGTGGGTTGCGCTTCAGCGGGTCGGTGTGGACTTGTTGGGCCGAAGGGCCTGTTTCCACACTGTAAGTCTAATCTAATCTAATCACCACCTTGTCAAGAGGCAACTAAGAATGGGCAATAAATGTTGGTCAGGCCAGTGACACCGAAATCCCCAAGAGAGGATAATAAAAAAAGCCTTGCAGTGTGACTTGAACCAGGAGCTTTTTGATTCAGAAATATGTGCTACCTACTGAGCCAAGGCTGACATACAGGGCTCTGACAAAGAACAACGATCGATTGTAATGACTGCCCAGTTTCTAAAGCTCTCTGTATCTTGTCTGAATTTTGATATAGACTTCAAGATAAGCTGAATTTATGGGTTAGGCAGATGAGTGTTATCAGGTCTCAATCAACATCTGATCAGGGCAGAGAATATTGTTTCAATACTCCTAAGTTGTTAATGCCATTTATTAAGCTCCATTTTTTAATTCTAAAGTCCAGTGTTGTTCTGCGTAGTTATGGTGGACCAAGGAGTCTGTTTCTGTGCTGTGTGGCTCCATGTCTCTCAGGGCTTATGAAGAGATTATAGTGGAGTCCATTAGATTAGATTAGATTCCCTACAGTTGTGAAACAGGCCCTTCGGCCCAACAGGTCCACACCGACCCTCCCAAAGAATAACCCACCCAGACCCATTCTCCTACCCTATATTTACTTCTGACTAATGCATCTCACACTATGGGCAATTGAGCACGGCCAATCCACCTTACCTACGTGGAAACCCACGCAGACACGGGGAGGATGTGCAAACTCCACACAGACAGTCACACAATGTGGGAATCGAACCCAGGTCCCTGGTGCTGTGAGGTAGCAGTGTTAACTGCTGAGCCACCCATTAAGAAAGGCTAGGAATAAAGTTGTTTCTCAGCTCTTGATTAATGAACCAATTTTTTTTAAACAATTCAGCAATTTAATGTTTATTTTTCTGATGCTAGCCAGAAAATGTATTGAATAAAAACAAAATATTCTGAATGTCAGAAATTTGAAAAGACAACAAAGTGTTGGAGAAACACAGCACGTCTGGCAGCATCCATGGAGAGAGAGGGAGAGAGAGAGAGAGAATATGATTCTTCTGAACTGACTTATTTGTTTTTGCAATTTTGACCCAATGGAATTTGAACTTGACTTTTAAGTTGTTAACCCAGCTTCATAACCACTGGACTGTTGTGCTGTGCATTTGGCACAGTTCCACAGATAGGCATGTGCTGAGAAACAATCAGTGAGGATCCAATCCTCCACCCTTTCATTACTCACGCATTATTATCTCAGGGAAGAAGTCTGTAGAAGGAGTGTTACAACCTGTTTATGGTCCTGTCTTTTTAAAGGTGTGTTTTCACCAAAGTTTAAATTCCATTTCAAAGGGTGTGACCTGGGAAGGGTCCTGAGTTTCTGACATGACAACAGAATCACGACATTTATATATCTTCTGCCTCCAGCCCTCAATCTCTATTGCATTGAAAACTTGTGAATGTTTTTGTGTGGGCTAGAAAACGATACGTACATTTCTATAGCATCTTTTGTAGCCAGTTAAGTTTTTTTTCCAAGTGTATTTACTGTTGTAGGAGACATAGTAACCAACTTGGACACAGAAAACCCCCACAATCAAGCCTGAGCTAAATGACCAAGTAATCTGTTCCACTAAAGGTGGAGGATATTCGTCCCATTTAGTTCATACAAGGTCCCTGTGGACCAATTCAGTTAGTCCCATTCCCTCACTTGATCCCTGTAGCCCAGAAAACTTATTTTCTTCAAGAGTCCATCTAAATCCGTTTTGAAATCGTTGTTTCAGCTTTCAACTCTCCATGGGCAGAGTATCCTAGGTCATTCCACTCACTGCATAAAAAGATTTTTCCTCATATTTTCCCTGTATCTTTTGCCCAGAATATTAAATCTGGTCTACAATCAGCTAATGGAAAGAGCTCTAATCCTGTCACAATCTTGTACACTCCAACCAAATCTCTTTCTCCACATAGAACAATCCCAGTTTTTCAAGTCTAACTCCGTACCAGAAACCTTGCCATCCCTGGAACCATTCTGCTATTTCCCTCTGCAGCCTCTTGATGATACTCAAATCTTTCTTAAAATGTGGTGATGGTTGGAGTAATAAATATTGACCAGGAGACTCAGGAAAGCTCCTGTGGTCTTTCAAAACATGCTGAGTGATTTTTTTACATCCATCTGAAAGGAAAGAAAGGAGTCTTGATTCAGCTGGAAAACAATATTGCTAAAGAAAATGCAGTGTGCTTTTGGTACAGGTTTGTGAATGTTGTTTAATTTTTTTGTTTTTTTTTTCTGCTCCGAAGCCATGCTATTTCATATTAATCTAACATTACATCACTCTTCAGTAATTAAGGCTCTTTGATCCAAATGAACAACAATTTCATACGAAAGATCATCAGTCAGACAAAAGGTACCGTGAACACGCCTAGAGAGGCCACAGACTGGTCAGATCAGATGCTGCACATAGTTCTCTACCTTGCCAATACTGGTTCTGTTGCATAGAAAGAATGTTTATTTTAAATGACAGTGTAGGGTCAAGGCCTTCAGTGAAGGATACCACCAAGGTTAGGAAGTGAAGAGGAGATAAAATAAATGAAGTTGATTACAATGTTGCCATCTGAGTTTTAAAAGCACAAATGGTTGCATGGTCTTAGGAAGGAGTTAGCTAGGGAGTAGGTGACAAAGGCAACAAGATATGCATAGTGCTCTTAACACAATAAAATCTGCAAGGTTACCTCACAGGAGCATTATAAAACAACATGACACTGAGCCACATAAGGAGATACTAGATCAGACATCCAAAAGCTCAGCTAGGTGGAAGTGGGTACTGCAGATGCTAGAGATTAGAGTCGGATTAGAGTGATGCTGGAAAAGCACAGCACGTCAGGCAGCATCTGAGAAGCAGGAAAATCGACGTTTCAGGCAAAATCCCTTCCTGTTGAAGGGCTTTCGATTTTCGCTTTTCCAGCGCCACTCTAATCCTGATCCAAAAGCTCAGTTCTAAAGGTAGGTTTTGAGTAGGAAATTGAGATAGAGAGGTGTCAGGAATGGAATTCCAGAGCTTGGGACTCAGGTTTTTTTTAGATTAGATTACTTACAGTGTGGAAACAGGCCCTTCGGCCCAACAAGTCCACACCGACCCGCCAAAGCGCAACCCACCCATACCCCTACATTTGCCCCTTACCTAACACTATGGGCAATTTAGCATGGCCAATTCACCTGACCTGCACATCTTTGGACTGTGGGAGGAAACCGGAGCACCCGGAGAAAACCCACGCAGACACAGAGAATGTGCAAACTCCACACAGTCAGTCGCCTGAGTCGGGAATTGAACCCGGGTCTCTGGCGCTGTGAGGCAGCAGTGCTAACCACTGTGCCACCATGCCGCCCACAAGGTATCTGAAGGCAATTAAAAAAAAGGCATGCAGAACGTAACTAGAGATGATCAATATGAGATCGTCATCAAGAAATCCAATAGGAAATTTTAGAAATAACTTTTTTACCCAAAGAATGGTGAGAATGTGGAACTGATGACCACAAGAATGTGCTTGAAGCAAATAGTACAGATGTATTTTAAGAGGAAGCTAACAGCATATAAGGGAGAAAAGATGGAGGGTTGTGATACATTGATTACATCATTGCCATTTGAGTTTTAAAAGCACAAATAGTTGCATGATCTTAGGAAGGAGTTAGTTAAGGAATAGGTGACAAAGGCAACAAGATATGCATAGTGCTCTTAACACAATAAAATCTGCAAGGTTATTTCACAGGAGCCTTATAAAACAATATGACACTGAGCCACATAAGGAGATACTAGGTCAGATATCCAAAAGCTCAGACCTGGAGGTCAATGAGGAAAGATGAGAAGAGGCTTGAGTGAAGCTTAAACACTGACATGGATTGTTTGGGCTGAGTGGACAGTATCATAAATCCTCCATAATCCAGTGGAACTTACAAAATGGAATATGAAGGCCACTTTGGCCCCTGAGCCAGCTCTGCCATTCACTAAGATCATGTCTAATCTGATTACTCCAGATTGCTATACCTCCCTGACCCAGACCAGAACCCCCATTTCAAATCAAGGATCAAATTGAGAAGCAGTTGAATGGGAATATCTTGGAAAGTTGTGGGGCTGGAAGAAATTAGATTTAATGTGGGACAAGGCAATGAATGATTTGAAAACCAGGATGAGACTTTTTAAATTGAGATGTGGCTTGACCAGGAACGCCTGAGTCAGCAAACACAGAAGTGTTAGTGAACAGAGCTTGGTGTTAGTTAAGATATGAGCAGCCACGCATTAGGTGACGTTAAATTTACAGAGAGTAGAATGTCATATGGAACGTTTTACAGTTATACCAGGCCTTGGTAAGACTTCATCTGGAATACTGTGTACAGCGTGGATCTTCTTATTAAAGAAATGATGCAGATGTGTTGGAAGCAGTTCAGAGTAGGTTTGCGAGACTAATACCTGGAATGGGTTGGTTGTCTTATGAAGAAAAGTTGGAATAGACTCTACTTGTATCAGCTGGAGTTTCCTCTTGTGGGAGTACCTAGAATGAGGGGTCACTGTTTAAAGTTACAGGCTTGCTCATTTGAGTCAGAGATGAGGTTTCTTTTCTTCAGAGGGTCACAAGTCTTCAGGAGTCTCTTCATCAAAAGTTTCTGGAAACAGAGTTTAGTTTTAGCACAGAGCAAAGCAAGGGGTGAAAGCTTAGTGGCAGTGCGGATTAATCAATCAATAACAACAATGTTACTGAATAGCAGAGCAAGTTCAAGGTACCAAGTGATCTACTCCTATTTTGTATGTTCCATAGGAAATATGGCACGGTTGTTTTGGTCTAACCAGTCCATGCCAGTGTTTTTGCTGTACTCAAGCCTCCTCCCATCTTGCCTCATCAACATTTATTCTAAATCTCTATTCCCTTTTCCCTTATATGTTACTTTAGCTGCCCCTAAATGCAGCTGCACTATTTGCTTCAACCATGCTCTTCTGGTCCCAAGATCCACATTCTTACCACTCTTCGGGTAAGTTCCTATTGAAAGTTTTGGTGAGTAAATCATATTGATGTCTCTAGTTGTGTTCTTCCCCACAATTGAAAACATCGCACATACATTCCAAGACCCTTTAAGTAATTGCAAATATTCTTTTAAATCTCAAATCAATTGTGAACATCGGTTAAAGATTTTCTTTTATTCCATTCTAGGATCATTCAAAACTATGGACAAGTTTGGAACAGGAGTGATTAATATCACCTATAAAGAGGTAAACAAGGAGACTTATTCACCAGTAACTTTAAGATGCACTTTTTGAAGATTGAATTCTTGAGCAAAATGTAGATATAATTTCTCACTGCCAATAACAACATCTTGGCTTGAGCCCTGATGGTCTTCCCTCTGCTCACCATGGTCTGACTTGCTCCTCATTTCCTTGCCCAAATCACGTTACACCAACTGCACTTGAATGCTCTTGCTCCAGGGAAATGTAACCCAACAACTTATGAAGCTGGTTTGCATTTCACTAGAGCAAAGGCTTTGGTGATACCTAACCTGGATTTTACTGACAGGAGAAAATGTTGCTGAGGTTTATGTCTTGTATCTCTTCAGGACAAACGCAAGAGTGCAAAAGTTCAAAATATCACATCAGTTTATACTATAGGAGAAAAGAGTGCTGATTGGTTGGCAAGTTGACTTGGATTGGTTGAAGCACTATAACGAGGAAAGTAATATAGAACTATCAGCTCCTAAGCTCCAAGTTAGGTCACAAAAGGTACAAGGCTTTGGCAAAAAAACCCATTTTGTTTACAGAGATTGGATCCCTACCAATGAATGCTTGATGTTAATAGCAAGTATAAATGAGTACATGGCAAAACACTCCTGAAATATGTTGCTCTTCAACAAGATTCAAATCAAAACTAGCCAATTTACTATGTGCAATTAAACTTGCATGTCATTTGTTACAGTGTCATTTTTGACTGATTATATTCCCAAGACATTTCTTGTACGGTTTCACTAAATTGTAGATGCAAATATTGTTCTTGATGTAACTTTTCTTTTAATGAGTTGTTAGCATCTCCACGAGTTGCTGTCATTGTATGCACTAAGATAGAATTATCATTTCCCAATTTAGTTTCCTTTAAATACACTTTTTTCTGTTCTTTTCCCTCTAGTGGCTCCAGATGACTATGTACAGCTAGGATTTTACAACCTGTATAGTCACTCAGCTGGAAAAGGAGCTCTCACTCAAGATGGTTCAGAATAGCTTTGGCTCTTGAGAGTCTGGTGGCAACCATTCAGACTCAGACTTCCTGGTTATAACATCAAATCGATGACAAATCCTCCATGAATCCATTGTTAATTGTTAGAAAATCCATCTGTTTCCCAGTGTCCTTTAGGGAAGGAAACTTGCTATCTGACATGTGACTCCAGACCCACAGCAATATAGTTGCTTCTTAATTATACTCTGGCAATTAGAGATGGATAATAAATGCTAGCCTAGCCAGCGACGTCCTCATCACATGAATGAATTTTTTAAAATCCTCATTGATTTCTGATGTGTTTCTGTAGATAGCTCATTGAGACACTTACCACAAGAAATTCCAGCACTGTCAGGAGCACTCAAAGTCATTTACTCATCTTTTCCCTGTATTGATGACTCAATCCTTGAAATGTCTTCTCAGAACTCCAACTTGCTGCCAGTTGACAATATGTTGCATTTATACAGATAGGTGATCAGTTAACTGGAAGTTAGTGATAGAGTCATAGAGATGTACAGCACGGAAACAAAGCCTTCAGTCCAACTCGTCCATGCTGACCAGATATCTCAACACAATCTAGTCCCACCTGCCAGCACCCGGCCCATATCCCTCCAACCCTTCCTATTCATATACCCCTCCAAATGCCTTATAAATGTTGCAATTGTACTAGACTCCACTGCTTCCTCTGGCAGCTCATTCCATGTAGTTCTGGATTCCCCCAACCCAGGGAAAAGACTTTGTCTATTTATCCTATCCATGCCCCTCATAATTTTATAAACCTCTATGAGGTCACCCGTCAGCCTCTGACGCTCCAGGGAAAACAGCCCCAGCCTGTTAGTTAAGACAGCGAGTTGCATAGTCTTTCTCATCTAAGTCTGAAGATGTGAATTTAACTAACATTCCAGAGATTTGAGCAGAAACTCCAGACTGACATTCCCAGTCCATTAAGCTGCAATGTCAAAAGTGCTGTTTTAGGGATGGGACGTTAAGTAGATGGCCTAAGTCTTTCATAGCAAAGAACAGGGAAGTGCATGCTGGTGTTCTTGCTAATATTTATACCCCAACCATCATCACTATTGGAAAACATTACTTGGTCGTTATTACATTGTTGCACAAATTGACAGACTGTCATACTTCCTGCTTAACAGTGACCACATTTCAAAAAGTATCTCACTAGTTTCAAAACACTTTGCGAAACCTTAGGTTGTGAAAGGTACAACAAAAGCGCAAATCTTTCTTACTTTTAATTTGTTTTCTTGCACAGTTTCTGACCTTAAAAATGTACTGCACTATTGTGTTTGCTATTCACTTCAGTCTCTCAGTTAAGGGTGAACCAGTAGGGAGATGACAGGGTAGCAATAATTTCACTGGGCTAGTAATCTATAGACGCTCAGGGAGGAAACAAAAGCAGAAAACAGATCATCAGAACTGATGAAGGTTCACTAGACCTGAAGCGCTAACTCTGCTCTCTCTCCACAGATATTGCCAGACCTGCTGAATTTCTCAAACAATTTCTGTTTTTGTTTCAGATCTCCTACATTTGCAGTTTTTTGTTTTACTTTGGTGCTCTGGGGACATGGTTTCAGGTTTAAGTTTGTTTAACAAATCGGTGATTAAAAGCCTGTGTCAGTAATGGTAAAAATGGAACTGTTGTTGATTGTCATGGAAACCCATCTGATTCACTGATGTTCTTCAGGGGAAAATCTGCCATCCTTAATGTGGTAATTTTTAATTGCCTTCAAATGGTGGAGGAAGTAGCGCAGTTCAAGGATAATTAGGGATGGGTGACAAAGGATGGTCTTGCTAGCAACATCCATGTCCCAATTTTTTAAAAATCCCAATATCTATAATAAAAATAAAAAGCTACACTTTTGATGTTCCAATGAAAGATCATCTCAACCTGAATTGTTAACTCAATTTCTCTGCACAGATGTTGCAGACCAGTCCGAGTATTTTAGCAACCAAAGTATTTTGTTTTTGTACTTTCCTGTATGTGTTATTTTCCACATAGCCAATGACTGCTTACAATTTTAGTGGGTTAAAAATGGCAGCAATTTAAAGTAAAAACCACAGGAAATTAACCAATTCTCACCTCGCAGTTTTAAGAGTTTATTTAAATATAAAACCTGTAGCTCATTTGGAATTGTTCATTTGTTTGATTTTTTTTGCACACTGTAATTATAACACATACTATATAATAAAAAATTGCATTTAAAGAAATTGATTTTGTTTGTTTTAATTTTTTTAAAAACATCTCCTTATCTCAGCATTCACCTTTTTAAAAACAGGAAGCTGACCTCACTGGAGTTTATTGTCTAACTAACCCCCACTTCTTCTGGAATAGCTTTTTTGAAAAAAAAATTAACCTATTCAAAGGCTCCTGTGGAGCAGGTGGGACTTGAACCCAGGACTCCTCACTCAGAGGTAGGGACACTACTACTGCACCACAAGGGCTCTTTATACTGTGTTGTCTTCATGTGATTTAAGAGTCCTAGAGATGTACAGCAGAGAAACAGACCCCTCATTCCAAATCATTCATGCCAACCAGATGTCCTAAATTAATCTAGTCCCATTTGCCAGCACTTGGTCCGTATCGGTCAAAACCCTTCCTATTCATTTACCCATCCAGATGCCTTTTAAATGTTGTAATTGTACCAGCCTCCACCACTTCCTCTAGCAGCTCATTCCATACATGCACCACCCTTTGCATGAAAAAGTTCCCCTTAGGTCCCTTTTAAACCTTTCCCCTCTCACCCTAAACCTATGCCCTGTAGTTCTGGACTCCCCCCACCCTCATGATTTTATAAACCTCTATAAGATCACCCCTCAGTCTCCAATGCTCCAAGGAGAACAGTCCCAGCTTATTCAGCTTCTCCCTATCGCTCAAAACCTCCAACCTGGCAACAATCCTTGTAAATCCTTTCTGAACCCTTTCAAGTTTCTCAACATCCTATAGGAGAGTGACATCTGCTTGGCTGAATAATCAGTGCACACACTATGGAATGAACTGAATTTTTAAATGATGTTCTGTAATTCCAAGAGAGGGTTAAAAATTAGTCTGAGTTAGGAAGTTTTTTTTAGATTAGATTAGATTACTTACAGTGTGGAAACAGGCCCTTCAGCCCAACAAGTCCACACCAACCTGCCGAAGCGCAACCCACCCATACCCCTACATTTACCCCGACCTAACACTACGGGCAATTTAGCATGGCCAACTCATGGTTATGAGTTGCAGTTGATGATAATCCTATAACACTTTGATTGAGGGAATGTTGCACGCAGTAGTGCTACCTTTGGATGCAACATTAACCTGAAATTCAGTCAGCCTTTTCAGCTGAATGAAAAAGATTACTCATGGAAGAAGTCTAAGGGTGTTCTTCCAGTGACCTGCTGAATATTTATCCCTCAATCTTTATCAGAACAATATATCTGATCACTTACCTCATTGCTGTTAATGAGAACTTGCTGTATGCCAATTGAGTGCTGTAATGCCCATCCTCCCCAAAAGAAGTGACTGTATTCCAAAAAATAATTGACTATGAAATGCTTTTGGATGTGGTAAGAATTGTGATGCAAGTTTCTTCTTCACTTGACCTCTTGGTGAAACCTCCATTAATAAGCAATCTCCTTAGCAACCCCCCTAGTAATTTTGTACAGAGTTGTCTCTGGCTGACTTGCCTGACTACATTTTACAATCTCATTTGACACAGCAGGCAAAAGGTCAATATTTCCATTCTGGTTGGAATTAGATTGTGAAATGTCAACATTAATAACTATAATTTATAGCTGGTCTGCACGTTATGGAGATTATCTAGCAAGTAGCTGAGTCTTACAGTGAATTATGATAATCTAGACTGACTACTACGGTTCAGGCATTCAGCCTGGTCAATTTCAGATACATGTAAAGTACATAGCACTATCACAGATATCCTGCAGTGTGGAAGCAAGCCATTCAGCCCATCGAGCCCACACCGAACCTCTGAAGTGTATCCCACCCAGATCCATCCCCATCCCTCTACCCTATCCGTGGAGCCCTGCATTTACCATAGGCGAAAATGAGGACTGCAAATGCTGGAGATAGAGTTGAAAGTGTGGTGCTAGAAAAGCACAGCAGGTCATGCAGCATCTGAGGAACTGGAGAAATTCCTGATGAAGGGCTTTTGCCCAAAACATTGATTCTCCTGCTCCTGAGATACTACCTGACCTGCTGTGCTTTTCCAGCCCCCTGCATTCACCATGCCTAACCAATATATCCCTGGATACTATGGGGAAATTAGCATGGCCAATCCACCTAACCTACACATCTTTGGACTGTGGAAGGAAACTAGAGGAAACCAATGCAGACATGGGAAGAATATGCAAACTCAATATAGACAGTTGTCTGAGGGTGGAATTGAATCTGGGTCCCTGGTGCTGTTAGGCAGCAATGCTCACCACTGAGCCACTGTGCTGCAGGAGGAGGAAGCACTCTTGGTCAAGTTATTTGTTATATCAAAATATTCAGAAGCCAATTATCTGCCATTTGTTCATCCATTATTTTGAGATCTTGATCTACACAATTTACTGCTCATATTGGTAACAGCAGAGACTAAACTTGCTAATTATGCCATTAGTTATGAAGCACTTTGCAATGTCATAAGGACTTGAATGGTGTGTACCTTGTTATTCCCTCGTTCAAGAAAGGAAATAGGGATTACCCTGGGATTTACATACCAAGTCAGTCTTACGTCGGTGCTGGGCAAATTATTGGAGAAGATTCTGAGAGACAGTATTTATGAGTATTTGGAAAAGCATTGTTTGATTACAGATAGTCAGCATAGCTTTGAGGGGCAGGTCATGCCTCACAAGCCTTATTGAATCTTTTGAGGATGTGACAAAACACATTGATGAAGGTAGAGCAGTGGATGTGGTGTACATGGATTTTACCAAACGTTCATTAAGGTTCCCCATGGTAGGCTCACCCAGAAAGTAAGGAGGCATGGAATACAGGAAAATGTGAATGTCTGTATACAGAATTGGCTGGCACAAAGAAGACAGAGGGTGGTAGCAGATGGAAAGTGTTCAGCCTGGAGCTCAGTGACCAATAGTGTTCCACAAGGATCTGGGTCTCTGCTCTTTGTGATTTATATAAATGACTTGGATGAGGAACTGGAAGGGTGGGTTAGTAAGTATGCTGATGACATGAAGGTTGGTGGAGTTGTGGAGGGCTGCTGTAGATTGCAATGGGACATTGACAGGATCCAGAAATGGGCTGAGAAGTGGCAGATAGAGTTCAACCTTGTAAAGTGCAAATTGATTCATTTTGGAAGGTCGAATGTGAACGTAGATTACAGGGTTAAAGGCAGGATTCTTGGCAGTGTGGAGAAACAGAGAGATCTTGGGGTGAACATCAGTAGGTCACTCAAAGTTGCCATCCAAGTTGAAAGGGTTGTTAAGAAGGCGCAGAGGAATTGAGTTTAAGAGCTGCGAGGTTGTGCTGCAGTTCCATAATGCCCTGATTAGACCACACTTGGAATATTGTGTTCAGTTCTGGTCACCTCATTATAGGAAGGATGTAGAAGCCCTAGAGAGGAGATTTACCAGGATACTGCCTGGACTGAAGGGCATGTCTTATGAAGAAGGGTTGAGGGAGCTAGGGCTTTTCTCATTGGAGCGAAGAAGGATGAGAGGTGACTTGGTAGAGGTGTACAAGATGATGAGAGGCATAGATAGGTTGGATAGCCAGAGACTTTTTTTCCCAGGGCAGAAATGGCTATCAAGAGAAAGCGTAGTTTTAAGGTGGTTGGAGGAACGTTTCGGGGAGATGAGAGAGGTAGGTTCTTTATGCAGAGAGTGGTGGGTGCGTGGAATGCACTGTCAGCAGTGGTAGAGTCAGACACATTAGGGATATTTAAGCAACTCTTGGATATGCACATAAATGATGGTAAAATGAAGGGTATATAGGGTAGGGTAGGATAAAAGGTTGGCACAACATCAAGGGCAGAGAACCTGCTCTATGCTGTACTGTTCTATGTTAAAATCAAACATTATGAAGCAGAGAATTGATCCCCAATCAGTGCTGAGTTAGTTGGACTCAGATGCAACCTTTGTATCTATGAACTAGGGCAGGTAAAATCAGTCCTGGTTCCTATCGGTGGACACCTGCTGAAATGATTTTGAGGACTTTGAGCAAGGAGATAACCAGGCTCTGAAATTAATCTGACAAAATTTGCACCAACATTGTACTTGCTGGCATCTGTGTGTTCTAGATCTGATAACTAATTTATACCATGTTAGCTGACTTCCAACCATGTTGAAGCCCAAAGAAGGCTGGTTCACAGGGTTATGGAGAAATGGGGTGCAGGACTAAATTGGACAGTTCTTCCAAAGACCACATGATGGGCCAAGTGGCCTCCTGCTGAACTAAAATTGCAACCTATGACCCTATGAATATTAGATCTCCATGCCCTGGAAGAGAAGCCATTCTCATTTGCCACTGATCCCTTTCAGGAAGAATCTGCAGGTGAGGGACAGTGAGTAGCTAGGGACTGGAAATGTGTTGGCTGGAAGTGTGGTTGATTAGTTCATTTGAGGCTTTTAAGAGGACATTATTTGGATAAAAATATCCTGCAAAGTTATGGAGACAAAGTAAGAGATTGGCATTGGGTGATGATGCTCATTTGAAGAGTCAGTGCAGACACGATGGGCCAAATGGCATCGTTTTACACCACAATACATCTGGGATTCTGAGACATGAGGACAGAATGAGGCTTGGCCACTGCAGTGATTGAAATAAGGTCAGTCAGCTGGACCTCAAAGTATGAGTTTCCTGATTGGAGCTGTTAATTCTGGTCCAATCAGGGAGCCCTGGCTGGCAGAAAAAAAGGGTGAATACCGCTGTTAGGCTGTAGTGTTGGGGTAAAAATAAAATAAAACAAAAATATAAACAGGAGGGTCAGACAGTTAAAAAAAAATTTAAGAAAAGGGTGGGTGTCAGTGATCCTGACCCTGTATGAGGCAGTACTATGTTCATGTGTAAGTATAGGGTGACTTGGTGATGAGATATTGGCCTCTGAGGAATCATTTCAGCCATGATGTGCATCATGGTAAACAGCTTGTTTGTAGATTTGTCCAAGTCCACGTATGAGGGTGAGGGTTTGGAGGGCTACTGAGGAATTATAATCTTGTGTAAATCAGAAATGGAAGATACATGGATAAAAAGCAGAGTGTAGAAAAGATAGATATAATAACCAAAATAGGGGTGTTTATAAAGCACCTTCTTGAACTCAGGTCATTGCAAAACATTTTTTAGCCAATTAAATATTTTTGAAGAGTAGTCACTGTTGTAATGTAGGAAACTTGACAGCCAATTTGTGCACAACAAGATCTCACAAACACAATGCGATGAAGGTAAGATAGCATGCTTTTGGTAATGGGGGGGTAAACACTGGCTAGGACACCAGGCAGAACACACCTTTCCCTTCTAAGAAACATTTGTGTTAGTTCTTTTATGTCAGCTGAGAGAACACACTAACTCTAGGTTTAAGATCTCAACATAAGCACTGCACTTCCCTTGGTCCTGAAGTGAGGCTTTAGATGCCATCTGACCTGGGTGAGATAGTACTGGAAATGACGCAGTTAACAATAACAATGTCAACAAAGTACATCTATACAGTGCCTATTCATGTAATAAAACACAAAGTTTCTTCATAGCAGAATCATAAAGTTTACCATCGAGCACAAAGTGTCATAAGGGCGACTAATAGCTTGGTTAAAAGAGATAGGTTTTAAGTAGTAACTTAAAGGAGGAGAAAGGTGGATAAAGATTTTCAGAATTTATGGTGTAGGCAAGTAAAGATCTGGTGCCAATGGTAAAGCAGTTAAATGCTCAAGAGGCCAGACTTACTTGACTGTAGAGATTAATGAGGATTGAGGGGCTGACATGGGTTAGAAAAAGGAAAGGGGTGAGTCCACCAGGGATTCGTAAACAGGAGGTAAAAGTTTAAAATTAAGCCATTGCTGACTGGAAGCCAATGCAGATCTGAGCGCACAGGAGTGCAAATTAGCACATGGGCAGCAATGTTTTGGATGTCCTTAAGTCTATGAATGGTAGAATGTGGGAAGCCATCCAGAAGTGGATTAGAACAGTCAAATGTCAAGATGAGTCGATCAAGTGTGGAGCTGGATAAAGCGCAGCAGGTCAAACAGCACCAGAGGTGCAGGAGAGTCAACATTTCATGTCGGAACCTGAGTCCTGATGAAAGGTCCCAACCTGAAATGTTGACTCTCCTGCTTCTCTGATGCTGCTTGACCTGCTGTGCCTTTTCCAGCTCCACACCTTATCAGTTCTGACTTTCCAGCATCTGCAGTCCTCACTATCTCCAATCTCAAAACAACAAAGGCACGAATGAAAGTTTTAGCAGCAAGCAAGCTGAGGTAGGACACAGTCAGGAAATGTTATAGATGTGGAAAAGATAGTGTTAGTGATGACAACAGCTGTATGTTGAGAATCTCGCTTTGGTATCAAGTGTAACAGCAACCTGTAAACAGTGCGGTTCAAACTCAGTTGCCAGGGAGATGGTCTGAGACTAGCCTAGCAACTGAATCCTCATGAATGCAAATTATACAGAGATAAACCGTGAAAATGAATTCAGTAAATCAAGCAGTGTCACATTAGTTGAAGGTAAAACAAGAACAGCACCTCGACTTTTGAAAAACGTTCAGCTCATTCATTGATGTCCTTGGAGAAGGGAATCCCTCCCACCAGCTGCTCTGGGCCTCCACATGACTCCAGCTCTATTCTATGTGATTCTAATGTCATCTGATGTGTCCTAATAAGCCAGTCAGTTGTAAAACTAAAAATAAAATTGCCACAAAGCAAGAAGAGTTACTACAATCCCAATCCGAATGCAATGTGTTGGCCAGCTTCACCTGTAGCCCAAGAACAATTTAAAAATTGTGCCTGGATTATTTTTATATAGTCTGTTTAACTCAGCAAAACACGAAGGTGTGTCATTAGAATTTACGATCCCCCAATACTTGATTACATCCCTGTGTGCTTAAACAGCAATACGTAGTTGAATGAGTACACTGAAACCTTAACAATTAATGGCATGTCTCACGGGCTGCATCTGTCACTCATAAATATTCCATAATGCCCACAGTGTCAACACTTGTGTGTTAGTCGGGAGTATTTTAAGATGTTTTAGTCCTTTACTGACATACTGCTCTTATTTCTCTTCAAATTGTCTGCTCTACATCAGAACAAGCCCTGTCTCAGGGTGAAACCTAGTTATACATTCTGGCAGCAGCAATCTTCTTTTGAGTTCATTGACAACATGCAGGGTAAAAATCATTGTATCCATTTCTGGCTGAATTTGGGTGCTAAATTTTAGCACCATCATAGTCACAGCAAACAGTGTTCAGGCATTGTAGATGGAGGAATATTAGCAGGCAACTTGAAGGGCTAATTAAGGAGTTTAATAACTGCTTTTTGAGTCGAGAGTGTGATGCTGGAAAAGCACAGTAGGTCAGGCAGTATCCGAGGAGCAGGAGAATCAACGTTTCAGGCATAAGCTCTTCATCAGGAATGAGACTTATTGGTCAGGAACTGAAAGATAAATGGGAGGGGGGGAAAGCGATAGGTGGATAAAGGTGAGGGAGCAGGTGATAGGTCAGAGGCAGTGCCGATTTAGAGGCTTGGGACTGGGACAATGTGGTGGGAGGGGAAATGAGGAAGCTGTTGAAATCCACATTTATTCCGTGTGGTTGCAGGGTCCCAAGATGTTCTTCCTTCAGGCGTCTGGTGGTAACAGTTTGGCAGTGAAGGAGGCCCGGGACCTGCAAGTCCTTGACAGAGTGGGAGGGGGAGTTGAAGTGTTCAGCTATGGGGCAGTGGCTTGGTGGGTGCAGGTGTCCCAGACACATTCTCTGAAATGATCCGCAAGGAGGCTTCCTGTCTCCCCGATGTAGAGGAAACCACACCCAGTGCAACGGATGCAATGGGTGACATTGGTAGAGGTACAGGTAAATTTCTGATGGATGTGGAAGGATCCTTTGGGGCTTGGACGAAGGTGAGGGGAATGTTTTGCACTTCCTGCGGTGGCAGGGAAAGGTGCCAGGAGTGGTGTGTGGGCTGGTGAGGGGTTGGACCTGATGAGGGAGTCACAGAGGGAATGGTCTTTCCAGAACGCTGATTGGGGTGGGGAGGGAAATATACCTTTGGTGGTGGGGTCCATTTGGAGGTGGAGGAAGTGGCAGAGGATGCTGCGATGTATGCAGAGGGTGGTGGGGTGGAAGGTAAGGGCTGGGTGTACTATTCTTGTTGTGTTGGAAGGGGTGGGGTTCAAGGGTGGTTGTGCATGAAGTGGAGGCGATGCGCTAGAGGGCATCTTCAACTACGTGGGAAGGGAAGTTGCGATTGTGGAAGAAGGAGGCCATCTGGGACTTTCTGAGGTGGAATTAGTCATCCTGGAAACAGATGCGGCGGAAGCAGAGGAATTGGGAATAATGGATGGCATTTTTACAGGAGGCAGGGTGGGAGGAGGTGTAGACTAGGTGGCTGTGGGAGTCGGTGGGCTTGTAATAGATATCTGTTGTGAGTCGGTTGCCAGAGATGGTGATGGAGAGGTCCAAGAAGGGGAGGGAGGTGACTGCGATGGTCCAGGTGAATTTGCAGTTGGGGTGGAAGGTATTGGTAAAGTTGATGAACAGTTCATCAACTTTACCAACACCTTCCACACTGCCCTCAAATTCACCTGGACCATCTCGCACACCTCCTTCCCCTTCCTGGACCTCTCCATCGTCATTTCTGGTGACTGACTAACCACCCTCAAACTCCACTCCTCCCAACGCAACAAGGACACTACCCCCTGCCCCTGGTCCTCACCTTCCATCCCATCAACCTCCGCATACATGCAGCATTCTCCGCCACTTCCACCACCACCAAATGGAGCCCACCACCAAAGGTATATTTCCCTCCCTACCCCTATCAGCATTCCAGAAAGACCATTCCCTCTGTGACTCCCTCAGCAGGTCCACACCCCACACCAGCCCACACACCACTCCTGGGACCTTTCCCTGCCATCAAAGGAAGTGCAAAACCTGCGCCCACGCCATTCCTCTCACCTCTGTCCGACGTTCCATGGGATCCTTCCACATCCGTCAGAAATTTACCTGTAGCTCTACCAATGTCAGCTACTGCATCTGTTGCACCCAGTGCGGTCTCCTCTCCATCAGGTCATTTCAGAGACCATCTCTGGGACACCTGCACCCACAAACCCCACCTCCCCGTGGCTGAACTCTTCAACTCCCCCTCCCACTCCGTCAAGGACATGCACGTCCTGGACTACCTCCACCGCCAAACCCTCACCACCTGACACCTGGAGGAACAATGCCTCATACTCCATCTTGGGATCCTGCAACCACATGGGATAAATGTGGATTTCAACAGCTTCCTCATTTTCCCTCCCCCCACATTATCCCAGAACCAAGCCTCCAACTTGGCATCGTCCTTTGGACCTGTCTATCACTCCCCCCTTTGACCTATCACCTTCTCCCTCACCTTCATCCACCTATCGCTTTCTCAGCTACCTTCCCCCCACCCCTAGCCCCCTCCCATTTATCTCTCAGCCCTGACCCACAAGCCTCATTCCAGAGTAATAGCTAATGCCAGAAACATTGATTCTCTTGCACCTCGGATACTGGCAGACTTGCTGTGCTTTATCCAGCAACATACTCTCGACTCTGATCTCCAGCATCTGCAGACCTCACTATCTCCTAACTGTTTTTAGACCCAATCCAATGATTAGTTTGTCCTGAATGCAATACTTACCTGACTTTGTTGCATTCCAGATCATCTGGTCCACTTGAAGGAAACATTGCGAAAACGTTAATGGATGAAAAGTTGCAGTTTAATCTATTATCTTTAAAGGGATACCATTGTAATCTAGAATATGTTTGCTAAAATGCCAGTAGAAGCAGAATCAAATAGTGACTTTCAAAAGAAAATTAGTTAAGTAGTTGAAAATGAAAAAAATATGCAGTATTATACAGTAAGAAGTGGCAAGTCAGATTAATTGATAGTTCTTACAGAGAGCTGATACAGGTATGGCCTCTTTCTCCAAAACAAACACAGAAAATTGCTGGAGAAACACAGCAAGCCTGGCAGCATCTGTGAAGAGAGAAGCAGAGTTAATGCTTCAAGTCTTGTATGACTTGTTTTGTTTGTTTCAGATTTTCAGCATTTGCAGTATTTTGCTTTTATGAGTGGCCTCTTTCTCTCCTGGATGATCCTACTGTGGGATTCAATGGGAAGTGGAGTGCTGTCCCCAGTCTCACTAAAGCAGCAAGGAGCTACTCAATCAGATGATGACCCCCTCTTCTCCCACCACCATGCTGACCGGCAAGAGATCTCAGAAGCTGTGCATGGTGCACATATTCTGCTAGTGGTAAATTGATTGAGGTCAGTAGACCAGAGGTTGCAGTCCTGTTGGTGTGAGCAGTGCATGCTTATTGCTGATTGCTCCTTAATTTGAGAATAATTGTGTTTTTGTGGGTCAATCACAAGGGGACACTGTACTTATTGTCTGTTTCACACCTGAACTTTCCAGTGGGTCATTGTGAGCTGATTATTTTTCCTCCTTCATGGCCTGTAAGTGCTAAAGCCCATCATAGCACTTCTGTTGCCAAGCACTGTACCTGACAGTAGCACAATCTGGGACATAATTTTAAAGGCTTCTCCCTGGTCATTCAAGTAAATTTGAAAGATCCCATTATCACTATTTTAAACAATAGCAGGTATTCCCCCCATTACCCTGGGCTGATATTTATCACTCGCCAACATCAGTAGAAAACAAAGTAAGTGGTCATTAGCAAATTGTCCATTTGGATATGGACACAAAAGAGCAAATGATTTCCCTCTGCACTGTACAAAAATATCTGTGATTTTGTTTTGGGAACTTGCTTTCTACAATGGCTGCAACAAGCTTTGGTATAGCCTGATGACATAAAATATGCATTGTACAATAAACACTAGTCCATTCTTTTTTCAGTGTGGGCAGGTCTAAAATGGAATCCAAACATTGTCCCAGATGAGGCAGAAAAGCTATAGAATGAAATCACTGAGCTGGTGCTCACTACGCTGAATCCAGTTCAATTGGAGAACAGGAACCAGATGGAATGAATTGGCCAGTTCTGAAATGCCTTCTCCTATTGAGCAAGGCGTCAGGCCAAGAGAACATCCTTTATGATTCTATTTTAATAAGGATATTTCAATTGATGTGTGGAAATTGGGAACAGTCCTACATAAAGTACAATTTCCTTTGCCAGAAAAAGAAATGGATGCTTATTGAATCACAGGTCAGTGAAGATTCTACAGCCAGGCAAACTGAATGCAGACATCAGGGAGTCCACAGGTGAAGAGGCAATACGCTACATGAATCGCCCATAACTTCCAATTAGATTACTGACCTCTAATTATTCCCAGATGTCCAGCATCCATACATAAATCATGTGATAGCCAATTTTGAGAAGATTTGTAGCTCAGGTTAAGGTTCTGGATGTAAGTTTGCTCACTGAGCTAGGAGGTTCATTTTCAGATGTTTCGTCACCATACTAGGTAACATCATCAGTGAGCCTCCGGTGAAATACTGGTGTCAGTGACCTGCTTTCTATTTGTGTTTAGGTTTCCTTGGATTGGTGATGTCATTTCCTGTTCTTTGTCTCAGAGGGTGGTAAAAGGGGTCCAAGTCAATGTGTCTGTTGATAGAGTTCAGTTGGAATCCCATGCTTCCAGGAATTCCCATACGTGTCTGTTTGGCTTGTCCTAGGATGGATGTGTTGTCCCAGTCGGAGTGGTGTCCTTCCTCATCTGTATGTAAGGATACTAGTGAGAGTGGGTCATGTCTTTTTGTGGCTGGTTGATGTTCAAGTATCCTGGTGGTTAGTTTTCTGCTTATTTGTCCAATATGCTGTTTGTTACAATTCTTACAAGGTATTTTGTAAATGACATTAGTTTTGCTTGCTGTCTGAATAGGGTCTTTCAAGTTCATTAGCTGCTGTTTTCGTATGTTGGTGGGTTTGTGGGCTACCATGATGCCAAGAGGTCTGAGTTGTCTGACAGTCATTTCCAAGATGTCTTTGATGTAGGAGAGAGTGGCTAGGGTTTCTGGATGCATTTTGTCTCCTTGTTTGGGTTTTTGCTGAGAAATTGGCAGACTATGTTTATTGTGTACCCATTCTTTTTGAATACGTTGTATAGGTGATTTTCCTCTGCTCTTTGTAGTTCCTCTGTGCTGCAGTGTGTGGTGTCTTGGTGAAATAATGTTCTAATGCAGCTTCATTTATGGGTGTTGGGATGATTGCTTCTGTAGTTCAGTATTTGATCTGTATGTGTTGTTTTCCTGTAGACGCTGGTTTGAAGTTCTCCATTGGCTGTTCACTCTACTGTGACATCTAGGAATGGCAGTTTGTTGTTGTTTTCCTCCGCCTCACTGAATATTATGCCAGTAAGGGTATTATTGATGGTTTTGAAGGTTTCCTCTAATTTGTTTCATTTAGTGATGACATGTAGCGAACCCAAAGTTTGGGTTGGTAGTCGGCAGGGCTATTTTGTTCAAGTCTCTGCATTACTGCCTCTGCTAAGAATCCTGATATCAAAGATCCCATGGGTGTTCCATTGGTTTGTCTGTAGGTTTTGTTGTTGAAACTGAAGTGAATGGTAAGGCATAGGTCCACTAGCTTGATGATGTTGTCCTTGCTAATGAAGTTGGTGGTGTTTGGTGTATGTGTCTTTGGTTCTTCTAATAGTGTAGTCAGCGTTTCTTGACCTGGTTGATGTTAATGGATTTGAACTGAGCTGTTACATCAAAGCAGACCATTATTTCACATTATTTCATCCTCTTCTATCTTGACGTCTTTGATGGTGTTCAGGAATCCTTGGGTGGAGTGGATGGAGTGGCGTGAGTCTTCAACTAAAGTGTTTTAGTCTTTGGTGTATCTCCTTGCCTAATCTGTACGTGCTCTGGTTCCCTCCCACAGTTCAAAGATGTGCAGATTAGGTGGATGGTCCTGATGAAGGGTCCTGTCTAAAACGGACAGTCTCCTGCTCCTCAGATGCTGTCTGACCTGCTGTGCTATTCCAGAGCCACATTTGAGTTTGACTCTGCCCTCCCAGTTCTGTAATCCTCACTATCTCCAGGTTAGATGGATGGGCCATGCTAAATTATCCATAGTGTCCAGGGATGTGTAGGCAAGGTTGATCATCCATAGGAAATGCAGGATTACGGGGAGTAGGGGGCTGGTGTGAATCATATGCTCTGCCGAGTGTGCAGACTCAATGGACTGAATGGCCTCCTTCTGCACTGTAGGGATTCTATGATTGTTCGTTACTGAATTCTGCTGGTGGGTGTAGAGATAGTAGAATTGTAACTTGAAAGTAAACAGAATCTTCACAACATCTTTCTACTTCACCAGCCGTGAATTAATCTCTTTTCTAGTATAAAAATACCACATCACTGATTCAAGAGTGAACTGGTAAAAGAGAGAAACTGGCAGAATCTATTTGAAAAAAAGACATCTGTAGTGTACAAGCCCTCCCAACTTGAGAAGAAGATAAAACAATCCTTGTGTTTTGTTTGCATGACTTACAGCAGGGGCTGAACAGTGGTGATAATTCAATGTTTTGAACACAGGAAATATCATCATTTTGTAACCTTTACATCAGAAGTAAGAAGCCACAACTACTCAAGTGTTACCACTGAAAAGAAATCATTAATGTCAGAGGCAGTCCTTTCTCCTGATGGTAAATTATTCTTTTCTTTCTTTCTTCTTTGGCCTTTTTAACTGAAATAAAATGTTGTTTGATTTTCCTGCTTGCTTGAGAAATGCACTTATTTATTTGTAAAAGATCATATTTTACCTGCAAAAGTTTGTCAGCTGAGTTGGTAGCACTTCTTTCTCTGCACCAGGCCAAGGGTTCAAACTCCCACCCAGGACTGAAGGAGTACTACACTGTCTGAATTGCCATCCTTTAGCTGACACCATAAACAAGGGCCCTGGTCTCTTTTCAGTACTGTGAGCAATAAACATAAATACATTTCAAAAATAATTCCTCTGCTGTGAACCATGTGGGACACCTTGAAGACATGAAGGCTACAGTACAAGTGCAAGGTTTTTATAAAGTCCAGGATCCATTCAAGAGGTTTGCACAAAGCATGCAACAGGAGCCTCCAATGGCTATTTGACAGGAGTCTTAAATATTTATCTAACAGAAGGCTTCATAACAAGGGTGGGTGAAATAATTTACTTTGATTCAGCAGCCACACCTTCCTCCATGGTCAAGAACAGCAGGTGACATAGGTGTCTGCCAAACCTGTGCAGCAGCAGCAACACACACCTTAAAATCAGTCAGAAACTCCCATGATGTTTCCTTCTATGCACTGAAATAATAACTCTTTGTGTTTTATGATGTCATATTACTCTGAATATTTAGCTTAGTATCGCAGTGATGTGTGGGAGAACTGTTAAAAGTTGACTCATGGACTCCATGATGCAAACTTGCTAAATTGATAGGCAAGAAAAGAACAGTTGTCTATTTAGCTGCATCACACCATGATGACTTCATTAGAATGACTAACATTCCCTATCCAGTATACCACTCCCCAATGCCACTCCATAGCCAAGTCATTTCCTATATACAACTTAGAAACACAAAAGAGAACCTTATAATAGAATGTACTTCTCTTGGCTAAACACTATTTTTTAAAAAGTTGCCTTTTTGCTTTTACCATGCAGAAATCCAGTGAACGCTGGGTCTAGGAATATTCAGAATTGAATAAGAAGAAAAAGAAATGATTTGGAGATGCTGGTGTTGGACTGGGGTGTAACAAAGTTAAAAATCACACAACACCAGGTTATAGTCTAACTGGTTTAAATTGGAAGCACTAGCTTTTGGAGTGCTGCTCCTTAATCAGGTGGTTGTAGACAACCTGTCCACAACCACCTGATGAAGGATCAGCCCTCGAGAGCTAGTGCTTCCAATTTAAACCTGTTAGACTATAACCTGGTGTTGTGTGATTTTTAATTTAAAGAAAAAGAAAGGCTTTTAATGGATACAAGGGAAGCAAATTAACGGAGGTCCTTGGCTGAAAGCAATTAGGAGAGCAAAAGGAAAAAACACTGGTGGGTAAGATTACAGAGAATCCCTAAGATATGCATATTAAGGGGAAGGAGTCCATTAGGGACCAAGGAGGTAATCTGTGCATGGAGCCGGAGGACATTGGTAGGGTGTTAAATACATACTTCATATCTGTCCTCACTTTGGAGAAGCAGATATAGGTACAGAATTCAGGAAGTGGGACTCTGAGTATCTTGACAATTTGACATTGGGAGTGAAAAGGTATCACAAGCTTTGATTGGGTTAGAAATGGACAAATCCTTATGTCTGGATAAGTTGGATCCCAAGTTGCTGTGGGAATCAAGGAACAAATTAGAGAGGCCATGACCCAAATGGTTAATTCCTCTTTGGCCACAGGAGAGGTGCCAGAGGACTGGAGGTCAGCTTATGTGGTTCCACCTATCAAGAAGGTTGGTAGAGACAAACTAGAGAATTACATTACAGTGAGTCTCACATCAGTGGTAGGGCAAGTACTGCAGAAAATCTTGAAGGAGGGAATTAATCACTACTTGGAGAGGCAAGATTTGACATGGGATAGTCAGCATGGTTGCGTCAGAGGGAGGTCATGTCTAATAAGTTTGACTAAAGTTTCTAAGGAAGTGACCAAGTCTGTAGATTTCGATAGTGCATTAGATGTAGTTTACATAGACTCCAGCAAAGCCTTTGACAAGGATCCACATGGGAGGCTGATATAGGTAAAAGCACATGGATCCAGGGTAACTTGGCAAGTTGGATCAAAGATTAGCTAAGTGGTAGAAACTATTTGAGTGACTGGAGGTTAGTGTCCTGTGACACACCATAGGGATCAATCTTGGATGTTTTGTTTTGGATGTATAAACATATATATTGCAGTTGTTGTGGGAATGATCGCTGAGCTGGGAATTTGGATTGCAGATGTTTTGACCCCTTTCAAGTGACATCCTCAGTGCAATGGAGCCTCTTCTGAAGCACTGCTGTGCTGTGTTGGTTAGAATTTATTTGGTTTTCTTCCTGCTGCTTCTGGTTACCAGTTCCGGTTGTTTGTTGTAGTGGACAGTATATTGGGTCTAGGTCAATGCGTTTATTGATGAAAGTCTGTGCATGAGTAGCAAACTTCTAGCAATTCTCTGGTTGTCCTCTGTTTTGCTTGAGCTATTATTGTTGTGCTGTCCTAGTCAAAGTTGTGGTCCTTGTCATCTGTGTGTATAGATACTAAAGATAACTGGTTGTGGCGTTTTGTGGCTCATTGATGTTCATAAATACAGATGGCTAGTTGTCTGCCTGTTTGTCTGATATCGTGTTTCATGTAGTTTCTGCATGGAATCTTGTACACCACTTTTATCCTGCACATGACGAGTATTGAGTCTTTTGTTCTGGTGAGTCATTGTGGGAGTGTAGCTGTTGGTTTATGTGCTGGTTGGAGGAATTTGGCTGTCAGTTCCAAGATGGAATAATCAAGAATGGTTGGGTGATTGACAGTGAGGAAGAATGTCTTAGCTCACAGGAAAATAGATGGTTTGGTCAGATTGACAAATCAGTGGAAGATGGAATTTAATCCTGATAAGTGTGCGGTGATGAACTTTGGAAGGAGTAACAAGATCAGGAAGTACTCAATGTACAGCAGGACACTAGGAAGCTCAGAGGAATTGATGGATTTTGGAGTATTTGTCCACAGATTCCTGAAGGTGGCTGGACAGATTAGTAGGGTAGTTCAAAAGACAAACAGGACTTTATCAGTTGTGGCACAGATTATAAAGTAAGTAGGAGCTGTATAAAAATTAAGTGAGAGCACAGCTGGAGTACTGTAAGCAGTTCTGGTCACCACACTGTGGGAAGGAAGTGATTGCACTGTGGGAATGCAAGGGAGATTCATTACAGTGTTGCCTGGAATGGAGCAGGTTAGCTATGAAGAGAGGCTGGTTAAGCACAGATTATTTTCTTTGGAGCAAAGAGAGCTGAGAGGCATATAAGATTATGAGGGGAATGGAAAAGGTGGATAGAAAGCAGCCAGTTGAAGGGTCAATAACAAAGGGGCATAATGTTAAGGTGAAAGGCGAAATTTAGAGGGGATTTGAGGAAACATTTTTTCATCCAGACTGTAGTAGGAATCTGGAATGTGCTGCCTGGAAGAGTAGTTTAGGTTTTAACAACTGTTAAAAATTACTTGGATGAGCACTTGATATGCCATAACATTCAAGGTTATGGGGTCAAGGGCTAGAAAGTGGGACTAGTTTTTGTTGGTGCAGTCTCAATGGGCTGAAGGGCCTCTTTTGTATTGTATGATTCTATGATTTTTTTTTAATGTGGCAAGTTGACCTGGAACTTGTTACCTAGATGGGTGGGTGGAAGCAGAGAATGATCAATGACTTCAAAAGGAAATTGTATGGGTATGTGAGGGAAATAAACTTGCAGAACTATGTGATAGAGCTGGTTTGCTGTCCAGCATGGACCTACTGACCAAACTACCTCTTTCAGCAGTCTAATGACCCTAGGAAGTGGTGGACTAGTAATCTAGAGGCTCAGTCTAAAGCTCTGGAGACATAGATTCAAATCCAACCATGGCAGCTTGTACAATTTACAACTAAATTAATAAATATGGAATGAATCTCAGTAATGATGACCATTAAACTGTTGTCAATTGTTGTGTCCTAGTGTCCTTTAGGGAAGGACATCTGCCACCCTACCCCAACTGGCCTATGTGTGACTCCAGACCCACAGCAATATGGTTACCTATTGCCTGCCCTCTGAAAGGTCTTCCAATCCACTCAAGGACATTTAGGGAGGGGTAATAAAATGTCATGCAAGGCATCAGTTTCCTGTGTGCTCAAATAGTTGTACACCATCCTAGACTTTAATTACTGTTACATGCTCTACCTGAGTGGAAGATCATGGTTGAGGTCTGCAGGGTTGACTAGACTGATTGGAAATGACTGATTTAACCCTAATTCACATGGCAGACTGAGGTTATTGAAGAACTACTGATCTGGCTGAGAACTGAAAGTGAACCTTCAGTAAGACATCTGCTGTGGGAACTAAGTGCAGCTTACTTTTTAAGATATTATTTTGAAGATGTCAAATTACAATGCTTGCAAAAGTAGATGAGGAAAGTTTTGAAAAAATACATACTGAATAGATTTTTAATTGAACAGTTAAACAGAAATAATCCAATGCACTTATTAGGGAGGAAATTTTCTCAGTTTAGGGTTTGGTCAGACAAGCTGCCAGTGATGGAGTGAGGAAAATCAGGGAAGCCCAATATAAGCCAGAGTCTCCACCATTTTGGAATTCAGTTTACAAACTGCCAATGTATAAACTTTTCTGAATGTTATATCAGTTGGGTGCTTCATCCATTGAACTGAGAATAGATCTTTTGTCACACCCTGCATGGGGATGTTTATTGACAACGCCTGCAAAACAGAACAGCAATAGCACTAATCACTGTCAATAGTCATATTGTGTCTCTGTGTTGTCAGGGGTGGAATTTCTTTAAGCTTATGGAGGAGCTGACATAGGCTCCCTGACAGGTAACAGCACTGTCCCAGGTTTATTTGTGCTACTTAATTGAGTACAAGTTTATTGGCCAAAGTGGGGATCCTGGGGCTTTACATCCTCGGACTGGCTTCATTGTGCCTCAGGAAGGTTACTGCCTGGCACTGTGGCCTACTAATCTCTTTTTATTTCAAATAATCTTTGCTGTAATCATCAAGGTCCTTTACTTGACCCCCAAATGCCAACATTATACATTATTGCTGCTGTCACAGGCCCTCATTAGCACTAAGCGTAATGAGCTTCATTCTGCTACTAGTGTGACTTAAAACATTTTGCAATAAACATTAACATCTCTCTTCTTCACGAGTTTTAAGAAGATTTTAGAAGCCAGACTACTCAGGCCTCTTGGCATCATGGTAGCCCACAAACTCACCAACACACTAAAACAGCAGCTAATGAACTTGAAAGACCCTACGAATTTTAAGAAGATTTGAGAAGCCAGACTACTCAGACCTCTTGGCATCATGGTAGCCCACAAACTCACCAACACAATAAAACAGCAGCTAATGAACTTGAAAGACTCTACACAAAAAATAAGCAAAACTAATGTCATTTACAAAATGCCTAGCAAGAACAGTAACAAACACTACATTAGACAAACAGACAGAAAACTAGCCACCAGGTTACATGAACATCAACTAGCCACAAAAAGACATGACCCACTTCCACAAGTATCTTTACATACAGATGAGGAAGGACACCACTTCGACTGGGACAACACATCCATCCTAGGACAAACCAAACAGAGACACGCACAAGAATTCCTAGAAGCATGGCATTCCAACCAGAACTGTATTAACAAACACAATGGCTTGGATTCCATTTACCATCCCTGAGAAAAAGAACAGGAAATGACATCACCACAGAAAATTACATTAGCAACCCAAGGAAACCTAAACACATAAATAAAAGGCAGGCCAAACCACCAGTGCTTCATCCAGAGGCTCACTGATGATATTGCCTAGTATGGTGATGCAATGTCTGGAAACGAACCTTTCAGCTCAGCGAGCAAACTTACACCAAAATCTCTCTCCTTCATTAATGTTTTGATGACTATTGTCCACCTCCTCCTGGAGTGTTCCTTCATGAAGTCAACCTGGAACAAGATGTAATAGCTTTCATTTAGGTCCATTCCTGAAGCAGCTTCATTATGCAGGATGCAGTGCTATACGGCCTATTACCAGGAAAGCGCAGTGTTATGAAGGTGTAGGTGTGTACTATACCATTAAGAGAGAATGAAAGCTGGCAAGAACTGACTCAAAGCACAGAGTGTGCCGAACAATCAAAATATTAAAATTCAAATTCGATTGGATTTTGGTATCTTGGGGTATAATTTAAACTGATTTGCCAAATTCAAATTTGTTGTGTACCATGGCAACACAGCTCCAGCTATTTGTTTCACAACCAAATGTTAATTATTGAATTGTTCAGCAGATTCTGTGCTTTGAGTCAGTCCTTGCCAGCTTTCATTCTCTCTTAATGGTATAGTACACATCTACACCTTCATAACAACAGAGATAAACATCAAATGTGATTGCAGGGCCTTCAACTTGGTGAAAGATGCTCTTTGAAGGTCTATTGGCAGTGAAATGTTGCAGACTGGAATATTATATAGTCCAGAACTTTGAGCTGAGGGATGCAATAAAATTTCAGGCAGCTGATGCAAAGATTCAAAGGAGAAATGCCACTGTCTGAGGCACCACAGTATATCTACAGGCCAGTTAGCTTCACATCTTTCAGAGGAAACATGTTAGAAACTATAATTAAATAAATTATAGCAGGAAACTTCAACATATTTAAGATAATCAGGCAGAGTTAACACAGTTTTGTCAAAGGAAACTCATCCTTGGCCAGTCAATTGAATTTCTTTGAAGTGACAATGTGCTGTGGATAAAGGTGAACTGGTGGATTTACTGTACTTAGATTTGCAAAGGCATTTGATAATAGGTGCATCAAGGGTCATTCTGGAAAATGAAAGATCGTAGAGTAGGAGGTAGTATCATGGCATAGATAGAAGAATGCCTGTGTTGGAGAATTGCCCAATTTTTAAAAAAGCTCATACGCATACCTTGTGAAATTGACATGTTTGCTTATTTCACGATATCATGGGCAGTAGTCAATGACTACTCAGCACAGAATGACTGGTTCTCACTGATGAGTCATAACCTCTCCACCCAAGTACAGGCATATGCAGTTTATAAAGGGTTACAAGACAATACAGTTCTAATTACAGCTGATAGTTTAGTAGTATTGAAAGAGGGCTAACAATACTTCGGGTCTGACAGGACTGAACACATAAAGGTAACAGAGGTTAACTAATCTAAGAACATTGAATAAATAATCGGTAGCATCCTGTCCATAATGGCTCATAGGGCTGAGGTCATCCATATTGAGTAGTTTGGTGACATCTTGTCTGCTGCGGTATTGTATCAGCTGGGTTCCCATGGAAAGATAGGGTTTCTGGGGGTGCAGTGTCATTGTGAGTGAGAGAATCCTGTTAGCAGGTCATTTAGATAACGTGTCTCCTCCAATGAGGTAATGTCTCATTTGTAGTTCATACCTGGATATAGCTAATTTGAATCCTCAATGGCTTTATGGGTAGGCCCTCTTTTGGCTAGGGACAAAATGGTTTCTGTGAGCAAAATGGTCTGTAAGCAAAATGATTTCCCGTTCTCCCACAGCCTGGCTAACAAGAAACAGAGAGTAGGCATAAATAGGCCTATTTCAGATTGGCAGAATCAGTGCTGGCATCTCAACTGCTTACAATTTATATAAATTACTTAGGAGAAGTGATGGAAGATATAGTTGCCAAATTTCCTGAAAACACAAAGATAGACAGGCAAGAAAATTGTGAAGAAGGCATAAGGAGGCTACAAAAATATTATAACAACATTAAGTGAGTGGACAAAGATATGGCAAATGAAGTACAATGTAAGAAAATGTGAAATTGTGCATTTTGGCAGAAAGAATAAAAAGGAAGCAAATTAAATTCACTAAATTTGGTAACAGATTGCACAGTCTTAGGTGCAGAGGAATCTGGGTGTCCGAGTGCATAAATCTAAAAAGGTTAGTGCGCTGGTACAGCAAGCAATTAAGGAATGTGATAGAATGTTATCATTTATTGTGAGGGAAATTCATAAGATCATAAGATATTGTAGCTGAATTAGGTCATTCAGCCCGTTGAGCCTGTTCTACTATTCGATCATGGCTGATATGTTTCTCAACTGCATTCTCTTTCCATCTCTCCATAACCTTTGATCCCCTTACTAATCAAGAACCTATCTATCTGTCTGTCTTAAAGTCACTCAATAACTTGGTCTCCATAGCCTTCTGCAGTAACAAGTTCTTTCTAATTGAAGAAATTCCTCCTCATCTCAATTCTAAAGGGACCTTCCTTCACTCTGAGGCTGTGCTTTTGCTCCTATTCTCTCCTATTAGTGAAGACATCTTCTCCAAATCCACTCTATCTAGACCTCTCAGTATTCTGTAAGTTTTGAACAGATCCCGCCTCCCCCCATTCTTCTGAACTCCGAGTACAGACCCAGAGTCCTCAACCACTTCTCCTATGACAAAATCTTTCTTCCTGCATTATTCTTGTGAACCTTCTCTGGACCCCTCAAAGGACAGCACAGCCTTCCTCAGACATGGGACACAAATTTGCTCACAATATTCCAGATGCAGTTTGAGCAGAGTCTTATAGAGATTATGCTTCAGTTATTTACACATTCTCTCATGTCTACATGGGTTTTCTCCAAGTGATCCGGTTTCCTCCCACAGTCCAACGATGTGCAGATTTAGTGAATTGGTCATGGTATATTCTCATTATGTTCAGGGATGTGTAGGTTAATTGCATTAGCCATGGGAAATGCAGAGTAATAGGGTGGGGAATGAGTCTGGTTGGGTTATTCTTCAGAGTGTCGGAGTGGGCTTGTTGGGCTATATGGCCTGTTTCTACACTGTAGGGATTCTATGAAATTCTATATAGGGCCCTAGGTCAGGTCACATCTTGAGTATTGTGCACAGTATAGGTCACTTTATTTACAGAAGGCAGTTTCAGAAAAGATTAACCTGACAAGATTTGAAATGGGATGGTGGTGGTGGTGGTGGTGGTGGTGGGTGTGTTTTGAGGAAAGGTTACAAAGTCTAGGATAGTGTCCATTAGAATTTAGAGTAAGAGGTGCTTGATTGAAACGTGCAAGATGCTGAGGGACCGTGATTGTGCAGAGGATATTCCCTTTTATGTGAGAATCTAGAACATGCTTAAAAATCAGGGATTTAAGACAGAGATATGGTGAATTTTGTTTCTCTTGGGTGTTGAGACTCTGAAAAGATGTTGGAAGCACAGTCATAGAGATGTAAAGCATGGAAACAGACTCTTTGATCCAACTTGTCCATGCTGGCCAGATATCTCAACCTAATCCAGTCCCACATGCCAGCAACCAGCCCATATCCCTACAAACCATTCCTAGTCATATACCCGTCCAAATGCCTTTTAAATGTTGCAATTATACTAGCCTTCACTACTTCCTCTGGCACTCATTTCATACATGCACCATCCTCTTCGTGAAAAGGTTTCCCCTTGGGTCTCTCTTATGTCTTTCCCCTCTCACCCTAAACCTATGCCCTCTAGTTCTGGACTCTCCAACCCCAGGAAAATACCTTGTCTATTTACTCTATCCATGCCCCTCATGATTTTATAAATCTCTATAAGGTCACCCCTCAGCCTCAGATGCTCAAGGGAAAACAGCCTTAGCTTATTCAGCCTCTCTCTGTAGGCTCAGATCCTCCAACCCTGGCAACATCCTCGTAAATCTTTTCTGAATCCTTTCAAGTTTCACAACATCCTTCCAATAGGAAGGAGACCAGAAAAGCACACAATATTCGAAAAGTGGGCTAACTAATGTCTTTGCACACTTTTAAGACTGAAGTAAGCAAAGGTTGAAAGGTCATTGGGGAAGATGGGATTACGAATTTGAGGTTACAAACAGATTATTGAATGATGGATCAGTCTTGAGGGGCTGAATGGGCTACCTCTTTTTTTATTAATTCATATATGCAAGTTTGTAAGAAGTATAACAAGGGGCTGTTGACCAGTCCATGAAATATTTGACATGGAAAAATAAATTTTATATTTTAAATATAACCTGTATTTGCAAACATAGCAAGGAACGTCATGTGCTGTATTGAAAGAAGCTGATTCATTTTTTAAAAATAAGATTTCCTGACCTTATGAAAAATACTGTTTAAATGCCAGTCTTTGAGTTCCACACTGGATGGATGTGGGAGTTGTTGCTCAGAGGGGTGAAAATGTATGACTGAGTGATCCCAGTGGACTCTGGATGGAGTGAACATGTATGATGAAGGATTTTTTTCTCTTCTCTAGAATCCCCTACATTCTGACAAACATCTCCGTTTTTGAACAGTCAAAAGTAGTATGGAATGTATCTGTATGTTTCAGGTCTGCAGGAAGCTTTGTTTACATTACAAATACTTCAACAAGCATCCGGAATTCTGATTTCTGTGTTTTTGGCAGGATTACAATACAACAGTACAGCAGCCAGCAACTTTTAAAAAAATTGTTACAGAGGCTGGGGAAAACACATTAACTTAACGGAAGTTTTAGGAATTAAGGTTCTGACCTCAGCTTGATTGGCTGGGTGCTGGAGATGAGAATTTAAATTGAGGTCCATTTAAAGAATAGCCTTTTTTTGGTACTATGACCCAAAGTGCATCCTCACCCAACAACTCCCTTAAAACAAAAAAGTTTAAAGTGTTGTTTGTTTCACCAGCCTGTGATAACATTGTGAAAAATGGCTACCATGTTTGTCTGTATACCAGCACACATTGCATTAGCATTTTGATACAATTCAATAACGTGATAAAACAAAAAAATTCACAATTATTAAACCTAATATTTTCCACCTCAAATGTATCTTTTTATTTTGTGTAATGTAAACTGTAACTTCAATCTCTCCTGAAAAATAACTGTACCATTGTAAAGCACATCAAGTACTCTGTTTCACCTTCGTTGGAGATTAGTATGTTTCAAGATATGGGGGATGCTGGTAGAGCTACAATTTATATGGATCAATTCTAGCTGTGTATGCTGGTTGGCCTTTGCAGTGGTGAGAAGCTAAGTGCTAAGTCACTTCACTGACTGCTGGAATTAACTACACCATTTCTCACAGAGATCTGACCAAGCAGAAGCAATAGTTTCCTCTCACTGAAAGACTTCAAGAACTAGGGATTGTAATGACTATGGGCAGCTTTCATGATCATTTTTTATGATGCAGTTTTTAAAAAATCTGTAAAAGAACATGAAGCAAAAGGAATAGATGAATGTGCTGACTGGGTGAGACAAAGTGGGAGGAGACTTGCATGGGGCAGAAACATCAGCCTAGATCACTTATACTGAAAGGTTTGTTACTTTTCTGTTTAATTCCATGTAACTATGTGTCAAGATGAAATTTGAACTGTTGCTTCTGCTTTTCTTATGTTAATTAATTACCTCAGCACTACGCTAAATAATTACACTATTAAAAATGGGTTAATGTGATATCTTTGAAGTGTGAAAAAAAGCATACATTTTACTGTGTTATTGTAACACAATGGGGAATTAACTGTGTTACAGTGGAGAGCTGACCTTGTGTTGCTTTGACTGCAAAAAAAAACAATTTTAGTGAAAATTTAGTCACATTTATTCTCCTACTGCAAATCCTAGTTTTGTTTAGTGACTTTCTCCTAGCATTTTGTTTTTAGTTGAACCTCTGGCTAAAGAGAAAGTGAGGACTGCAGATGCTGGAGAACAAAGCTGAAAATGTGTTGCTGGAAAAGTGCAGCAGGCCAGGCAGCATCCAAGGAGCAGGAGAATCGACGTTTTGGGCATGATTCCTGAAGAAGGGCTCATGCCCGAAACGTTGATTCTCTTAACCTCTGGCTAAAGCCCATTAAGACTCAAGAACTTCAGGCAATGAAGAAAGCAAATCTTTCCAATACTTTTCTCATCCTCATCATTGTAATGAATTCATGGCCTCCACTGTAAAGGTTAGAAGTAGAGGAATATAAACAGCTATGTGGAGAGACCAGAGCATTAAGATTAGCTCTGAATTGCTCTAGTATAAACCTGGCACAGGCACAGATGGGCTGAATGGCTGCTCTGCATTGTTAACAATGCTGCTTTGTTTTATTTAATTGGTGATTTTCTGCATAATTATAGGCTTATTAAAACAAATCTGTATTATTCATGAGCCAAACATAGATGTATAATTACAGAGGGCAGCAAGTGGGAAGTGTGCTCTGGTAAGTTGTTCCTATGCTGAAAATGTGTTGCTGGAAAAGCGCAGCAGGTCAGGCAGCATCCAAGAAGCAGGAGAATCAATGTTTCGGCCATGACCTGCTGTGCTTTTCCAGCAACACATTTTCATCTCTGATCTCCAGCATCTGCAGTCCTCACTTTTTCCCTAAGTTGTTCCTATGCCTGGCACAGATAATAACTATCCTAAATATGAAGTAAACATTTCAGACTGTAGTTAGAAGCCAGTGCACACATGCAGAATGTCTTGGGTTGAACACTTAAGAGATCCAGCAACAACTGCCACAATTCTTCACTTTATTAATGTTCAAGCACTATGCCTTCCCATTTCCTGACCCACAACCTCAAACCCAAACGCCACCCCAATGTGCAGACAATGTTATAACAGGCGGATGTAACTCAGTTAAAAAGTCGACAATGACTGGAGAATTGTCAGCCTTTTTACAGGAGGCTGTTGGAACTTGCTTCAGCAACACAAGAATTTGCCCATTGCTTTCTGTGCCTTGTGAAGGAAGGCCCCACCCTACTCTCCTACAGTCTGGTGCTGCAACTTTGTGCCACAGACCACAAGCATTAAGTAAACAGTATGGGAAATTCAATGCAGGAGAGAGGAAAATAAACACTAACTTCAGCAAAATATTTTTCATTTCTCAAATAATTTGGCTTCTGTAAGCAATAGCAAGGAGCAGTGATGTGAAGAAATAGTGTTGAATGTGTGAATATAGTGCCTCACATGCTGAATAGAAATGGTAGTTTCTCGTGAAATTACAGAAGTTCAAAACAAAAAAGAGGAATATTGAAAACAGGAAATGCCTTTTAAAATTTGTTTTTGAAGGTCAAGTTCCTTTTACCCACTGTAATGTGACACGCGAGCCAGGACTGTAACTTTGGGAACTGACTGGCTGGCTCCTGTTTACACAATTTCTAGATTTGAATCGTAAGTTGCACTGGCGCTTGGTTTCTCTGCGTTACTCTAAACCTCAAATTGGATGGAAAAATGACAAATCCTGGAGTCAGACAAATGAAACAATTTGGTCTCCTTACCCAAGAAAGGATGCGTGTGCCTTAGAAACCAAGGAAATTCATCAGATTGATTCTGTAATGAATGGATTGTCCAAGAACTAAAGATTGTGTGGGCAAAACCTATACTTCGTAGAGTTTAGCAGGATCAGATGCGGTGTCACTGGAACAATTTAAAGGAGTTGGACAGGGTAAGGCAGATGTTTTCCCTGAGTGTGGAGTCACACTTGCACAGGGTCATGGATTCAGAATAAGGCTTCAGCCATTCAGCCTGAGATTAGGAGAAATGTCTTGATTCAAAAGACTGCCAACCTTTGGAATTTTCTGTCCCCAGGGAGCCGAGCCATAGTTCAACCAGAGTTCGATGAAGTTCTAGGTACTAAAGAACTCAAGGTATGTGAGAATAGTGAGGAAAAGTGTAGATAACATAGAAGATTGGTCATGATCTTATTCAATGGCATAGCAGTTTTGAGATGCCATAACATCTAATTCAGCTCCTATTTCATATGTTCTCAAAGGCCCAGTCTCACCAAAGAGGAAGGTGAAATGGTCACAATCAGCAACATGCTTAGGACATGCAATCACACTATTTTTCCAGGAAGAAGCAAGCTGACATAACAGTCAAAATGAGATCATTCTTATTCTGTAGAGTCATCGAGCTGTACAGCATGGAAACAGACCCTTTGGTCCAACTTGTCCATGTCGACCAGATATCCTAAATTAATCTTGTCTCATTTGTCAGCATTTGACACATATCCCTCTCCTTCCTATTCATATACCCATTCAGATGCCCTATTAATGTTGTAATTGTACCAGCCTTCACCACATCCTCGGGCAGCTCATTGCATACATGCAACACCTTCTGCATGAAAAGGTTGCCCCTTTAAATCTTTTCCCTATCACCTTAGACCTGTGCCGTCTAGTTTTGGACTCCCCCACCCCAGAGAAAAGACAGTCTCTCCATCCATGCCCTACATGATTTCATAAACTTCTATAATGTCACCCCTCAGCCTCCAATACTCCAGTGAAAAAGCCCCACCCTAATCAGCCTCTCCCTCTCACTCGACCATCCAACCCTGTAACATCCTTGTAAATCTTTTCTGAACTCTTTCAAGTTTCACAACATCCTTCCTTTAACAGGGAGACCAGAATTGCATGCAATATTGCAAAAGTGGCCTAACCAATGTCCTCTACAGCTGCAACGTGACCTCCCCAACTCCAACATTCAATGCACTGACTAATAAAGGCAATCATACCAAACACCTTCTTGACTATCTTGTCTAAATGGGACTCCACTTTCAAGGAACTATGAACCTGGACTCCAAGGTCCCTTTTTCAGCAACAGTCTCCAGGACCTTACTATTAGGTGTATACATCCTGCCCTGATCTGCTTTTCCAAAATGCAGCACCTCACATTTATCTAATTCAAACTCCATCTACCACACTTCAGCCCATTGGCCCACCTGATTAAAGTCCTGTTGTACTCTGAGATAACCTTCTTCATCGTCCAGTACACCTCCAATTTTGGTGTCATCTGCAAACTTACTACCATACCTCCTTTGTTCACATCCAAATCATTTACAGAAGAACCTCGATTATCCGAACGAAATGGGCGGGCACTGTTTTATTCGGATAATTGATCATTCGGTTAGTCGATTGCATGCCTTTCCTCTGGGGCTTGGAGTTTTCTGTTAAGTCTGTTCCCCATTCAGGAGACGATCCCCCAGTCCAACACCACCCCTCCCCCCCAACCCCCACCCTCACCCCCACCCCTTTCTAATCCCACCCCCTCTCTGGGGCAGAAGAACTGGACACCAACAATAAGACTGCTGCTGCTGCCGCCTTTGTGCTGTAAGTCTCCAAATAGCGTGCGCACACACACACAAAACTTTTTACTGCATCTTTTTGACAGGTTCCACCTCTGCCCTGTACAGGACAATGTTGGAGAGATTATCTGGGGAAGGGGGGTTTAGATACATCGCTCTGTAGAACTCCAGGGAAAGAATGGAGAGAGAGAGAGAGAGAGAGAGAGAGAGTGGGCGGGAGGTCAGTCATTTGGAGGCAGTGCCTGTTTAATCACTGTAAACAAGATGCGATCGGAAAAACGTCTTTGATGTAATGTTTCTATCGGGACCTCGAGATTTCCTTCGGATAATCTGATACTCAGATAATTGATATTCAGATTATTGAGGTTCCTCTATATATAAATAAGGAAAAGCAGTGAACTGGGCACCAATCCTTGTGGCACACCACTGGTCACAGGCCTCCAGTCTGAAAAGCAACTCTCCTCCACAAAGTTTTAAAGATTACTTTTCTATTGTTCCTTCTCCCCAACCTCAGACTGAAAAGAGGCAGCCATTCACCTCATTGTGCTTGCTCTGTTTAATGCAAATATTGTTTTTATTTGAAAGGTACTGTTGAATCTGTTTTTGCCACTCATTCAAGTAGTGAATTCCCACTAATGACAACTTGATGTGTACAAACATGTCTCCTCATTTCCCTTCTGATTCTTTTGCTAGTTATTTTAAACCTGTTTCCTCTGATTATCAATCCTTCTGCTAATGGGAACACTTTCCACTTATTTATTGTATTGGTAATGCAGCTGTTACAAAACAAACTGTAGTCGATATTATATAAGTGGTATTTCAGGTGTTAACCAGCAAAATTCAGGTATCCAAGCAACTCAGATAATTATTATATCATTATGTGTCTTTGGGTATTATAGTAAGGCATTCATGTCTCAACTTGACAAAATATTCAGGTGATACAGTAATTGCAGCTTTAAAGTTAAATTAAGTTTATATTGCAAAACCCAACATTTTCACAGTAAAAGTGAGTAACTAATGTATAGAACTATCTTTATTGTACATTTTTGTCCTTTTCTACATCTTTGCTGCTGAAGACAGTCATGCCATCTTGGCTACAGTGTTTTTTTGTCACCAGCAACTCTCTTGTATCGCATCCGAGAGGTTATCCTTCATGTGTGACCTTGACAATCAAACTCGATGGATCATCATTACAAAGTGTAATCCTATCAAATAATATCTGCTCAAGGATCACAGAGGCGTGGAAAAAAAGAGTAAGACATTCTGTGTTTTGTGTCTGTTCCATCATTCAATTAGATCATGGTAGATTATATCTCATCTCTGTTCACAAGCTCTTGCTTCATATCATTTGATTAAAAAGTATCATACCTTACAAAAATCCATTTGTTTGAAAACATAATATTGGCAGCTTCTGGCTCAGAAAGTGTTTTAGATTATCACTATCCTTTGTGTGAAAATGTGCTCTCTGACTTCACTTCTGGATCCTCATTTTAGTGAGGTTTGTCTCAGTATTCTAGATCCCCAATGTGAAGTAATAGTTTCCCTGTATCTGCCCTATATTATCCTTTTATCATTTTAAACAGCTTGATTAACCTTCTCAATTCAAGTTCATCAAGCTTGTTCTCATAATTTAACATTTTTGACATCCTTCTCTTGAATCTATGTGGTACCATCAAAAAGATCAGTTCCTGAGGTTTGGTGTCCAAACTGAATAGAGGACAAAAGAATTAGAAGCAGTCCCTTTGCACCTGTCCCAACAGTCAATGAGATCATGGATAATCTCCTCTTAGGCAGTACCTTGAGATTAAGAATGGTTTGTTTCTGCCCAGTTTAATGATTTTTGAGATGGCTGATAAGTCCAAGCCATAATCGATACACTCCGTTACATACAGGGCATGTAGTGCTTGAAGGATTGGGTGGATGCGTCCCTGACAAGTTCAACCTTGAATATATTCAATTACTCTGTCCCAGCAGCTCTCTGAAGTAGAGAATTCCAAAGATTAATGACCCTCTAAGAAGAGGACGGTAGAGTGGCTCAGTGGTTAGCACTGCTACCTCACAGTACCAGGGACCCAGGTTCAATTCCAACCTTGGGTGACTTTCTGTGTGGAGTTTGCACGTTTTCCCCGTGTCTGTGTGGGTTTCCTCCGGGTGCTCTGGTTTCCTCCCATAGTCCAAAGATGTGCAGGTCAGGTGAATTGGCCATTCTAAATTGGCCATGGTATTAGGTGCTTTAGTCAGAGGGAAATGGGTCTGGGTGGGTTTCTCTTTGGATGGACTTGTTGGGCTATAGGGAATCTAATTTAAAAGAAATTCCTCCACATCTCCATGTTAAGTAGAAAAGCTGTCATTTTGAAACAATGTCTCTGTATTCTATATTTCCTCAGGAAGGAAAATATTCTCTCATCATCTATCCTTGTCTACCCCTACTTTGTCTATTTATCCTAAAAACTCAATCAAGTTTGTGAGACATGATTTCCCAAGCACAAAGCAATGTTGACTATCCTATTCAGTCCTTGCCTTTCCAAATACACGTACATCCTGTCCCTCAAGATTCCCTCCAACAACTTGCCCACCACTGATGTCAGGCTCACCAGTCTATAGTTCCCTGGCTTGTCCTTACCACCTTTCTTAAATAATAGTACCATGTTAGCCAACCTTCAGTCTTCTGGCACCTCACCTGTGACTATCAATGATACAAATATCTCAGCAAGAGGCCCAAAAATCACTTCCCTAACTTCCCACAGCGTTCTAGGGTACACCTGATCAGGTCCTAGGGATTTATCCACCTTTATGCATTTCAAGATATCCAGCACTTCCTTCTCTGTCATATGGACATTTTTCAAGATGCCACCATCTATTTCCCTACAGTCTATATCTTCCATGTCCTTCTCCACAGTAAACACTGATGCAAAATAGTATCTCCCCCATCTCCTGGGGGTTCACACAAAGGCTACTGATCTGATCTTTGAGGGGTCCTATTGTCTCTCGTAACCAAAAGTTACCCTTTTGTCCTTAATGTATTTGTAAAAACCCTTTGGATTCTCCTTAACCCTATTTGCCAAAGCTATACCATGTCCCCTTTTTGCCCTCCTGATTTCCTTCTTAAGTATATTCCTACTGCCTTTATACTCTTCTAAGGACTTAGTCGTACTCTCCTGTCTATACCTGACATATACTTTCTTCTTTTCCTTCTTTTTCTTCACCAAAATCTCAATTTGTCTAGTCATCCAGCATTCCCTATACCTACCAGTCCTTCCTGTCACCCTAACAGGAATATACTGTCTCTGGAATTTCTTTATCTCAGTTCTGAACACTTTCCATTTCTCAACCATCCCTTTATCTGTGAACATCTGCCCCAATTTTAAAGTTCTTGCCTAATACCATCAAATCAGCCTTCCTTCAACTTAGAACTTCACTTTTAGATCTGGTCTATCCTTTTCCATCACTATTTTAAAACTAACAGAATTATGGTTGCTGGTTGCTTCCCACTGACTCCTCAGTCACCTGCCCTGCCTTATTTCCCAAGAGTAGATCAAGTTTTGCACCTTCTCTAGTAGGTAAATCCACATACTGAATCAGAAATTGGCAGTCTCTGTCTATGTTTGGGAAGTTAAAATCTCCTACCATAACCACCCTATTATTCATACAGATAACTGAAATCTCCTTACAAATTTGTTTCTCAATTTCTTGCTGACTATTATGGGGTCTATCATACAATCCCAATAAGGTGATCATCACTTTCGTATTTCTCAGTTCTACCCAAATAACTTCCTGGGATGTAGTTCCGGAAATATTCTCCTTCTGTACAGTTGTAATGCTATCCCTTATCAAAAACCCCATTCTCCTTCCTCTTGCATCTCTTTCTGTCCTCCCTGTAGCAATTGTATCCTGAAACATTAAGCTCCCAGTCCTGTCCACCCCTGAGCCATGTTTTGTAATTTCTATGATATCCCAGTCCCATGTTCCTAGCCATGCCCTGAGTTCATCTGCCTTCCCTGTTAGGCCTCTTGCATTGAAATCAATGCAGTTTAATTAATCAGTCCTACTTGCTCTCTTTGTCCCTGTCTACCCTGACTATTTGGCTCGCTTCTTTTCTCAACTGTACCAGTCTCAGATTTATCTCTTTCCTCATTATCTCCCTGGGTCCCACCAGCCACCCTCCCTCCCCACCTTACTAGTTTAGATCCTCTCGAGCAGCTCCAGCAAATCTCCCTGCTGGTATATTAGTCCCCTTCCAATTCAGGTGCAATAAGTCTTTCTTGTACAAGTCACTTCTACCCCAGAAGAGATTCAAATGATCCAAAAATGTGAATCCTTCTCCCATTAACCAGCTCCTCAGCCATGCATTCATCTGTTCTATCCTCCTATTTCTACCCTCGCTAGGTCATAGCACCAGGAGTAATCCATATATCACTACTCTCGAGGATCTCAGTTTTAAATTCCAGCCTAACTCTCTATATTCCCCCTTCAGTATCTTATCCTATTCCCTTCCTATGTCATTGGTTCCAATGTGTACAATGACCTCCTGCTGGTCCCTTCCCCCCTTTGAGAATATTCTGCACTGTCTTTGAGATATCCTTGATCCTGGCACCAGGGAGGCAACACACCATTCTGATTTTTTGCTGCTGGTCACAGAAACGTCTGTCTGTGCCTCAGACTAGAGAGTCACCTAATACAATCGATCTCTTGGAACCCGACATATCCATCATTGCATTAGAGCCAGTCTTGATACCAGAAACTTGGCCATTTGTACTACATTTCCTTGAGAATCCATCACCCCTACATTTTCCAAAACAGCATACTTGTTTGAAATGGGGATAGCCACAGGAGACTACTGCCTATCTCTCTTACCTTTCCTGGAGTTAACCCATCTTTGTGACTGTATCTGTGACTTTTCTCCCTTCTTATTACTGCCACCCATCACAGCCTTGCTCTTGCAAATTCTTCATTGCCTCTAACTGTCACTTCAACCAATCCATTTCATCTAATAGAATTTACAACCAACAGCATTTATTGCAGATATAATCCTCAGTAACACAAACTCTCCCTAAACTCTCACATCTGACAGGAAGAGCATATCCTTTTACTAGAGTCACTGGTAGATAGGATAGTGAAGGCAGCATTTGGTATGTTTTCCTTTATTGGTCAGAGTATTGACTACAGGAGTTGGGAGATCATGCTGCAGCTGTACAGGACACTAGTTTGGCCACATTTGGAATATTGCGTGCAATTCTGCTCTCCTTCCTATTGGAAAGATGTTGTGAAACTTGAAAGGGTTCAGAAAAGATTTACTAGGATATTGCCAGGATTGGAGGATTTGAGTTATAGGGAGACGTTGAATAAGCTGGGGCTGTTTTCCCTGGAGCATCGGAGGCTGAGGGGTGATCTTATAGAGACTTATAAAACCATGAAGGGTGTGGACAGGATGAATAGGCAAGGTCTCTTCCCTGGGTGGGGGAGTCCAGAACTAGAGTGTATAGGTTTAGGGTCAGAGTGGAAAGATATAAAAGAGACGTAAGGGGCAAACTTTTCACGCAGAGGGTGGTACATGCATGGAATGAGCTGCCAGAGGAAGCGGTGGAGGTTAGTACGATTGCAACATTTAAAAGGCATCTGGATGGGTATATGAATAGGAAGGGTTTGGAGGGATATGGGCCAGATGCTGGCAGTGGGACTAGATTAGGTAGGATACCTGGTCGGCATGGACGAGTTGGACTGAGGAGTCTGTTTCCATGCTGTACATGTCTATGAATCTATGTGAAGAGAGTGAATGAGTGAAAACAAAATATATATATAATATATAGATTGGTTAGGCTACTTTTGAAATATTGCGTGCAATTCTGGTCTCCTTCCTATCAGAAGGAAGTTGTGAAACTTGAAAGGGTTCAGAAAAGATTGACAAGGATGTTGCCAGGGTTGGAGGATTTGAGCTACAGGGAGAGGTTGAATGGACTGGAGCTGTTTTTCCTGGAGCGTCGGAGGCTGAGGGTTGACCTTAGAGAGGTTCACAAAATCATGAGGGGCTTGATAGGATAAATAAACAAGGTCTTTTTCCTGAGGTGGGGGGAGTCCAGAACTACAGGGCATTGGTTTAGGGTGAGAGGGGAAAAATATAAAAGAGATCTAAGGGGCAACGTTTTCATTCAGAGGGTGGTGTGTATGTGTAATGGACTGACAGAGGAATTGGTGGAGGCTAGTAAAATTGTAGCATTTAAAAGGCACCTAGGTGGGTATATGAATAGGAAGGGATTGGAGAGGTATGAGCTGGGTGCTGGCAAGTGGGACTAGATTGGGTTGGGATATCTGGTCAGTGTGGACGAGTTGCACTGAAGGGTCTTTTTCTGTGCTGTACTTCTCTATGACTCTATAAGGGCTATTTTTACTTCTTCCAATCGACAGACCCAGAAAATAGCACTGTCCTATTCCTCTCCAAATACTGCTCCCAGCTAACTTAATATTTATGGCTTACATTTTAAAGTTTAATCAAGAGACATTTCTGAATAAAACATATAATCAAGAAAGAAACCACTCTACTCACTATTGTAGATTTACAGCATGGCTACACTTAAAACTATTCACTTATCTGTGTCTGTGCTGTGACCTCTCCCAAAAAGGTTTCTCCAGGATCAGTTGTGAATTTCACTGTTTGTTAAGTTTTCCTCAATGTACTCTGATGTCCAGCAATACATTAATTCAACAGCAAAGGCAGTAACTGTGCAGATTCACTGTAGTGTCAGTTAGCAGTGAGGGTTCCTTTCTTTCCCTCTCTCTCTCTCTTCCTCTCTCTCCCCCCTACACTGGCCTGACCACATGCTGCCTATTGTCTGTCCCTCTGTCTTTTAAAAGTGCTATTGTTTTGACTTCTTTTTCTCCAAAGTTCCAAAACAATGCAACAGCATATAAAACAGTAATTGCTGTTCCTGAAATTTGAGGCAATCACCTCCAACACCTAAAATACCGCAAAAAAGGAGCAGTCTGTTACAGCCAGAAATTTTTCCTGTCCTCCATCTTGGATTACCCTGAATCCTCTCATTAGAGAGTTCAGAAATTACAGACAGGGACTGAAAGTCAGAGAATTGTGAGACACACAGTCTCCATGTTAGAAGTGCTGATTTATTTAGCTGCATCCCAGGAAAGTCAATTGAACAACATGGATTCTGAGTAGAAGTCTCAGTAGAAGAAGCCAACAGCAATTGGATATCTGTGTGCTATTAGAACTCAGGACAAGTTATAATGAGTTATTTGGCTGTTAGGTGCTGCAGTCAGGGTTTAGAAAAACTCATGAAACTTGTGGCAATTCACAGGTCCAGCTGAGCTGTTTGGGAGGTTGGAGAAAGACACATGGAAAGATTTACCTTCATGAAACTGGCTGTTGGTTAAAAGCTGGAGTTGGTTTGACCTTTCAGTGATCTGTTCACGTGGTGACTCAAAGATCACAGGGAAGGGCTAGAATATTGCTTTTACTCCATTTTCCCTCAGGAAAGGAACTACAAAGAAAATCTGGGACTGAATCTTATGTAATTTTGTCTAAGTCCAAGTTGCTTTTGTTTTCTGGAGGATTTTTACTTGCCTCATGAGTGTTATCATATCTTGCCAAACTTACATTGTTAATCAGCTGCCTTGCTCCAATGGTGTATCTCACATCTAAATTCTGCAACTTTTTACCATATGCTGTTCCCAGAACAACTCTTCACACAACAGATATCTCAAAACTCACCAGCATTCCATGCACTGGCACCATCTTTAAAAGTCTGTTGTGCATGCAGGCAAACACCTTCAGTCCAGAGCTGCCTAAATGATTTCTGAAATTTGCCCTGGATGTGCCAGATAGGGGTAAGTTCGTGCCCTGTTTTGCAGGCAAAGTCTTAGAGGTCTTGCAGGACAGGGTGATGCCAACACAGGACTCTGTCCCAGGACTAGCAGTGGAAGCCAAGGTGCCAGACCATGCTAGCCTTGTCCCAGGTTAAAGCAGTCTCAGTCATCTGGAGAAATGCCAAATATTGTAGGAAGAAAGTCAATGACCTTCTCCACTCTGCCAGAATAAGTTCCAACGTCTTCTCTTTAATACTTCACACTCACTGTATTTCTGCTCTGTAACCAACTCATACCAGAGCACATGCTCTACCATTCTTACCACTGCTCACAACATCTTCTCTACTCACCCTCAGCCATCCAACCCTTCAATACACTAATAGCATACATTCTCTGCCTACTCACTCATTCAGGATACCTACCCTCCTGCACAATGTCCACCCACTTTCATCTCCTGTAATACCTGTTTCTCTCCCATACCATAAGGAAAACAACTCAATAGGGCAGAAAGACTCAGGACAGATGGTGTGCTGCCTTTTATCCAGCTTTTTTGCCCTTTTAAGGAGAGCATGTTCCCATTAATCTGCTGCATTTGTTCTTCTAGGTAGTGGAGGTTGTGGGTTTGGAAAGTGCTGTCAACATTGAGTTGTTGCAGTGCATCTTCTAGATGGTATACGCTGCTGCCACATATTACACATATTAACCCAAAGCAAAACCAAATTAAATACAGTAGCGCCTCGACTTACGAACTTAATCTGTACCAGGACCCGGTTCGCGAATTGAAAAGTTCGTGAACTGAATCAATTTTCCCATTGTTCGGATATTCAAAGTGCGCGTAGCAAAGCAGAACAATTACAATGAAACCACAGGCTTTTTGTGTTCGTACCTTCGTTCGTACCTTGAATTTCGTACGTACGTTGAAGCAAAACTTTACGTACAATTCTGTTCATAAACCGATTTGTTCATGAACGGGGTCGTTCGTATGTCGAGGGGCTACTGTATAACTAATTTGCTAAGGACAGGGACTGGAAACCTTGTTTTCTTTTTATCTGGTTCTCAGCGTTAGCAAATATAGCAAGTTTATGCTGTGTTCCCTCAGGTAGGGTCAAACAGGCAGCATGGAATTGAACAAAACTAATGAAAATAGTGAGAGAGTTCGAATTCATATTCCCTACAAGGCTACTTAAACATAGAGGTTGCTTTCAAATGGTACAAAATATCATGGACAAGGTTATCTAGATCCACTGTTGTTTGTCATTATATAAATGAATTGGATGAGAATATAGACATGGTTAATAAGCTTGCTGATGACACCAAAATTGGTAGTATAGTCGACAGTGAAGAAGATGATTTAAGATTACAAAGAGATCTTGATCAATTTGACAATGGGCTGAGAAGTGGCAGATGGAGTTTAAATGTGAGGCATTGCATCTTGGTAAAACAAGGGTAGGATTTATGCTGTTAATGGTAGGGCCTGGGTAGTGTTGTCAAACAGAGAGATGTAGGGCTTCATGTGTGTAGTTCTTTGAAAATTGCACCATAGGTAGAATGGCTGGTAAGGAAGATGTTTCGATGCTTGCCTTCATTGCTCAGACCATTAAATATAAGTTGTCATGTTGATGTTGTACAGGATGTTGATGAGGAGAAAGTGAAAACTTCAGATGCCCGAGGACAGAGTCAAAAAGTGTGGCACTGGAAAAGCAAAGTGAGGACTGCAGATGCTGGAGATCAGAGCTGAAAATGTGATGCTGGAAAAGCGCAGCAGGTCAAGTAGCATCCAAGGAGCAGGAGAATCGATGTTTCGGGCATGAGCCCTTCTTCAGGAGTGAGAAAAGTGTGCCAAGCAGGCTAAGATAAAAGGCAGGGAGGAGGGACTTGGGGGAGGGGCGTTGGAAATGCGATAGGTGGAAGGAGGTTAAGGTGAGGGTGATAGGCTGGAGTGGGGGTGGGGGCGGACAGGTCAAGAAGAAGATTGCAAGTTAGGAAGGTGGTGCTGAGTTCGAGGGTTGGGACTGAGACTGGAAGACTAGTTCCAATCGTGAATCCCAATTCCTTCATCTCTGCCGCATCTGCTCCCAAGAGGACCAGTTCCAATACTGACTTCCACTGACACCCTCCTTCGACTGACTGAACTGGTCCTCACTCTGAACAACGTTTTTTTCCAATCCTCCCACTTCCTCCAAACCAAAGGAGTAGCCATGGGCACCCGCATGGGCCCCAGCTTTGCCTGCCTCTTCGTACGATATGTGGAACGGTCTATCTTCCACAGCTACACTGGCTCCACTCCCCACCTTTTCCTTCGCTACATCGATGACTGTATCAGCGCTGCCTCGAGGTTGAACAGTTCATCCACTTTACCAACACCTTCCACCCCGACCTCAAATTTACCTGGACCGTCTCAGACTCCTCCCTCCCCTTCCTAGACCTCTCCATTTCACCGACCGACTCCCACAGCTAACTAGACTACACCTCCCCCCACCCTGCCCGCTATAAAACGCCATCCCGTATTCCCAATTCCTTCGTCTTTGCCGCATCTGCTCCCAGGAGGACCAGTTCCAAAACCGAACAACCCTGATGGCCTCCTTCTTCAAAGACTGCAATTTCCCCCCCAGATGTGATCGACGATGCTGTCCACCACATCTCCTCCACTTCCCGCTCTTCCGCCCTTGAGCCCCGCCCCTCCAATCGCCACCAGGACAGAACCCCACTGGTCCTCACCTACCACCCCACCAACCTCCATATACATCATATCATCCGTCGTCATTTCCGCCACCACCAAACGGACCCCACCACCAGGGATATATTTCCCTCCCCTTCCCTATCAGCATTCCGAAAAGACCACTCCCTCCCTAATTCCTTTGTCAGGTCCACACCCCCCACCAACCCAACCTCCATTCCCGGCACCTTCCACTGCAACCGCAAGAAATGCAAAACCTGCGCCCACACCTCCCCCCTTACTTCCTCCAAGGCCCCAAGGGATCCTTCCATATCTGCCACAAATTCACCTGCACCTCCGCACACATCATTTACTGCATCCGCTGCACCCGATGTGGCCTCCTCTATATTGGGGAGACGGGCCGCCTACTTGCAGAATGTTTCAGGGAACACCTCTGGGACACCCAGACCAACCAACCCAACCACCCCGTGGTTCAACACTTCAACTCTCCCTCCCACTCCACCAAGGACATGCAGGTCCTTGGACTCCTCCATCACCAGACCATAGCAACATGACGGCTGGAGGAAGAGCGCCTCATCTTCTGCCTAGGAACCCTCCTAGGGATGAACTCAGAATTCTCCAGTTTCCTCATTTCCCCTCCCTCCACCTTGTCTCAGTCCCAACCCTCGAACTCAGCACCACCTTCCTAGCCTGCAATGTTCTTCCTGACCTCTCCGACACCATCCCCACTCTGGCCTATCACCCTCACCTTAACCTCCTTCCACCTATCGCATTTCCAACACCCCTCCCCCAAGTCCCTCTTCCCTACCTTTTATCTTAGCCTGCTTGGCACATCCTCCTCATTCCTGAAGAAGGGCTCATGCCTGAAACGTCGATTCACAGAGTGATACAAGTGTACCTTCTTATGTAGCATTAATCAGCTAGATAATAAGCTCAAAGTATTTTGCAAGATGAACATTTAATGGGAAGTGAGGAAATTGGAGAAGAGGAAGAAGATTAAAGACACAGTCAAAAGTGTTCGGTTTTTACGAGCACTTGAAAGCAAGTAGAAAACTATAAAATGGGCTCATAAGAGATATAAGAGATACCATTCCTGATGAAGGGCTTTGGTCTGAAATGTCAATTCTGCTCCTCAAATGCTGCCTGATCCGTGTGATTTTCCAGCACCACACTTTTGACTCTAATCTCCAGCATCTGCAGTCACTTTTGCCTCACAAGAGTTCCTTTGAGAAATATAAATGCAGAACTTGTATCTTCAGGAAGCACAAACCATAGACTGAGGGTTAAAAATGAGCATACACTTATTCTTGGGTTCAGTGGTCGCTGAACTCCCATCTTTGAATAGGTTCCATGCTATTGACTGCTGGCATTGATCAGGGGACCAAGCAGCATGCACTGATAACGAAATGATGCTGCCACCCTACTCCTCTTAAAGGCCATCCATCGCGGGGAGCAGCACTCATTGAAAAGTTGACTGTACTGACACTGGCTACACATAGGATCTGCACAATGGAGCACCAGCAAAGAGGCAAGGACTCTTAGGCTCACAGATGCAGCTTGATAGGAGAGAGAGGTGATGCTTCTGTGGGAGGCACTAACCTCACAGCAGATGAAGGGATGGGAGCAGATGGCCAGGGACGATTAATAGATCTATTGAATTGAAATAAGTTTATTATCACATGTACCGAGGCACAGTGAAAGGCTTTGTCTTGTGAGCAATACAGGGAGATCACAGTATTAAGTAGCACAGATAAGTAAATAATAGGTGAACAGCAGCAAAAACGAAAACACAGGTACAGGCGAAAGTTAAGAGTTTGTGAGTCCATTCAGTATTCTAACAGTAGGGTAGAAACTATTTCAAAACTGGTTGATGGATGTGTTCAGGTTTCTGTACCTTCTCCCCAATGGTAAAGGTTGTAGAAAAACATTGCCAGGGTGGGATGGATCTTTGAGAATGCTGGTCGCCTTTCCTTGACAGCAGACCTGGTAGATGGATTCTGTAGATGGGAGTTTGGCCTTTGTGATTGTCCAGGCCGAATTCTCCATCTCTGTAACCGTCTCCGAACTTGAATGGTATACCAGGTAGTGATACATCCAGACAAAATGCTCTTGTTGGCACACCTATGCAAGTTGGTAAGGGTATTTACCGTCATGCCAAATTTCCTCAGCTGCCTGAGGAAGAGGAGACATTGTTGGGCCTTTATAACCAGTGCATCCACATGAAGAGTCCAAGAAAGCTTGTTGTAGATGACCACTCCCAGGAGCTTGACACTCTCCACTCGTTCCACCTCTGTGCTGTTAATGTGTAGGGGGGCATGAGTAACATCCCGATGAAAGTCAATAATGAGTTCCTTGGTTTTGCGGTCATTGAGAGTTAGGTTGACCTCAGTGCACCATTTTTCCAGGTCTTCCACCTCCTGTCTGTAGTCTGTTCGTCACTGTCTGAGATTCGACTGACTGTTCCTAAATACCTGACACTAGTGACACTAGTGGCTCCTAGGTCATACGTGGGTGGTCAAGATCAATGATAGTATCTTCAAAGAACATCTTTTACTTACACTCATCCAACCTCTCAAGCTGTTCAATCAACGACATCACCATCATTCACCCATTAACAGTTGTAAATCAAAACAAAAAGCCATTATTTCAGTGTCAACAATGGCAGGAAGTGCTAAGTAGTAATTTAACTACTTCTCAACACTGCTCAGTCAATTCCCTATTCAATTCCAATGTTCACACTTGCATTCCTAGCAGGGGCCACTGAATAGCTATCAGGAGCATGTATTCTATTCTCTGACCTAGGGCCAAATGTAGCACTTTTCTGTTGCCCTACCTAAGATCAATTGAACAGTAATTGATACTGGGATTTTTCTAGTCTGCAGATGTGTTAGGCATTGACACAGTTAAACTGCAGGCAAGAATGTTCTGCTACCAAAGAAACACCTGCAGGCATAAAAGACACTTCAACTACAGGAAGAACTAATGATCATGTGAATGCGACCTTTGAAGTTGAAAGGAAGAGACTAATGCAGAGAAAAATTCTATGGAGTTGGACAATGAGCCAAGTAAATGTTGGCTAACAAATAGAGAACAAATTCATAGTTATAGGAGACAGCTCAAACTCCCAAGAATTGCTACCATGAACATATGAAACAGTTCCTCACACTAGGACTATTACTGGCCTTCATACCAAAAAGATCTCTGTGTGAAAATCATACATTTTATATTATGTTAGTTAATTTTATTGCTTTGCATTTGAAATGTTGACTTAAATAAATTGTGGTAGAAAGGAAGCAAAACTACACTAATGTTTTACAAATGCTAAATATGGAAACACAGTGCATGCAGTAAAACTGTAATCATTCACTGCATTACTGCAATTGTGAAGCTATTTATACTCCCAAATCTGGTGTTCAGAGCACATATTTCTGTTACGCCATTTCAAAGTATGAAAGGCATTCAGACAGTTAAAATTAATCATTTCCTGTTTGTTTACTCTGACCTTGCAATTAAGCATCTGTTTTCAATAATTAACCTCTAGCAAGTCTCAGTTTGTGTCTTTTGGTACCACTTACCAAAGAAACCCTTGTGTGCAGTAGAGGTGCTACTACTTGAGAGCCAAGCACCCAGGTTCAAGTCTCACTTGCTCCAGAGGTATGTAATAACATCTCTGAATAGATTGGTTAGGAAAATATCAATAAGCAATATGTGAGCATTTGTTTTAAAGAGGCAGTCAGGATCATCACACCTCTAATAAAAGTAAAATACTGCAGATACTGGAAATCTGAAACAAGCACAGAAAGTACTGGAGGAAATCTGACAGTAGAGAGAGAAACAGAATTAACATTTTGAGTTTGCTATAATTCTTCTTCTGAAGAACAACATCTCTACTTTGGCAGCTCCAGCCATCACACTACCACAGGCAATGAATGTAGATTACTGTACTGACAGTGACATGCACCAACAAGTGTGAGAATGCTCAAGGTAGAATTAAGTTTTCAGTCAAATTCCAATCCAGATTATAACCCAATGAATATGCAGTCTTGCAGATATTGGATAAAGTGGGATAGAATTTGCTGTAAATTGATGCTTTAGTTGAGGCAGTTAGAACTACTGGACATTAGATTATTGAGTTGATATCTTAAGAGCAAGAATGGAAAATGGGTGATTTATTGGTGGTGCTTAATTGTTTAATATAATATCACGAGTGATTTGGTGATGGGAAAAAAACGTTTTGTAAACAATGTAAAAAAGAGAGAAAAGACAGGAGTGGAGAATTTGTGAAATACAAATACAGTGAATTAGATAAGAAATTTAAGCAGTTAATTTGCATAAACTACCAACCTGCAATTCCCAAGTCCATTTGATGAATTCACTAAGATCACCAGCAGGCAAGATATGGTTGTTATTGGATCCCACTAATCAATAAATTTGACAAATCCAGCAAACTTTATTTGAATTGCTGCCAATCTAAGAGACTCATGCATTGAGAGCTGAAGGTATTAGCACACCATAAAACACAAGGCAGAAGCAGCTGCAGTTAACTTTAAATCGCCGTGGGCTATCACTGCATCAGAAATGCTTCTCAAAGTCTGTGAAATGAAGATGTGTTGATTACACTGTGATTAAAAGCAGAACCCTCTGCTACTCTACATACTTAAATTGTTACACTACATACTTAAGTTGTTACACTCTAACATGAAACAATGATCAGCTGTGGTACCAGTGCCAACTGATCTATTATTACGGTTGCTTTGGTGCTCATCTCAAATTGCTTTACTATACTTCAATCTCCAGCTCAGACTTTTCTACTCCGCACAGTGCACAATTTGATGTAAAAACTCAATGAGCCAACATTACTATCAGCCTTCACTCACCCTGCTCACTAAATAATTACATTTGAACAACATTTCATGTCTTCTGCATGTCACAAATTGCTTTGCAAACAATCGATTAATTTTGAGTGTACTAATTGTTTTGTGACATCTTGGGCACAGAGGTATTGTCTCTTACTTTAGGCCAGAAGCTCAATGAAGTAATGGCCATGGTGTGTGTGTGTGTTGATAACCAAACAGTTGACTATCAGCCTGTATATCCTTCCAATATATCAAGTGACAGGGGTAAAAGGAGGAGTTACTTGGTCAGCTATTCTGCAGGAAGCAATAACCATCATTGTAGTATCTTATCAAGCATAATCATGGACCAATGTAAATCCAATGAAAGTCGGTAATCACTAACACCATCTTAGGAATAATACCTGAAGGTGGTGAAAATTGTTTTGCAACAATCTGTGCCCAGCAAAGTCATACCAAGAGCAATGAGATGAATGAAGAGTTATTTTATTTCTAATAGTGTAAAGATGGAGTGTTGTTTTTTCTGTATTTTTAATTGTGTGGACTGCAATGGAAAAACAATTATTTTAAAGCTAAGGACTGTTGAAGGATTACTGCGTGTTGTGAAAGCAAGTAATCTTAACACTCATTGTAAACTCCAATCCTGTGAACAGAAACTACAGAGCTTTTCCAGTTTTCCTTGTGTCTATAACATCCATGCTTTTTTCTTCCTGTCCGTGTGCAAATGTGTGTCAGGAGAGTTTATAAGGGGATTAGAGTTTTAACTAGTAGACTTATACATTGACTGTGTAACTGTACCTAGAGTCTGCTTATTTGTAATAAATAGTCATTCTTGTTAAGTACAGAAACCTTGTCCATGTTTTCTGTCACCCTGAGTCTGGCAACTTCTGCACAGTTGTAAAAAAATCTTTAACTTTTGTGATGAGGATGCTGGGAATAGCAGGGCTTGATATCTAGTTCATTATCTGTTGTTGTGGTCCAGAAACTAAATGGTGAATGATGAAACCTGAACCAGTCTTGGAATATATTTATTCACAGAATGAAACATTACAAATATACATCTCCTAACTCTACTCTTGTATCAGTAAAAGTAGAACTATTTTTTGATCAACCTATTCAGTGATGTTATTACACACCTCTGGAAATGATAGGGCTTGAACCTAGATGACATGGCTCACAGGTAGGGACACTATCACTGAGCTCTCTGTAAGTGAATGTATATATGTGCTCAAAGCTCCCACCTATATGTGCTTAACTTCAATTGATACAACTAACATGTAGGCAGAAATGGGACAGCAGATGCTGGAGATTAGAGTCAAGATTAGAGTAGTGCCGGAAAAGCACAGCAGATCAGGCAGCATCAGAGAAGCAGGAAAATCAACGTTCAGGCAAAAGCCCTTCATCAGCAACTAACATGTAGATGAGGATGAAAATTAGCCACGTCCCCAGATTTCTTTGTTCTTCTTCAATGAAGATGCAAATTAATTTTATTTTGCTTTAAATGAAACAGGCATATTAGGCCTGATTTAATATTTGATCTAAAATACAAGTTATAGAGGGATTTGAAGATGATGATAAGTAGCTCAAATTTAATATTGTATGTTGAGGAACAGGTAGGCAGTATGAGACAATGATGATGGGAGTAGAAAGCAAAGAGAACTCAGTGTGCAACATAATAAGTGCTGTTTCGACAAACAGTCACAGCAAAGGTATGAAATGTCATGTTTTAACTATGTCTCTTATTATCTTGACTAAAAACGAAGTTATATGATGGCTGGAAATCTGAGATGGAAACAAACTGCTGGAGAACAACAGTGGGTCCTGCAGCAAATGTGGTGAGAGAAACAAAATTCATGTTTAATGTTTAATATGATTTCTTCATCTGCTGATTATCTCTAGAATTCTCTTTTTATTCCTTTTTTTTCTTGACAGTTTCTCCCATTTAACAGAGAGGCTGAGAGATGGGACCCTTTTAACAGTGGCTTGGCTAGGAACTCTGACCATACCTAGTGTTGTGTCAACTAAATCTAGCTCAGGTTACAGGATAGTTGTCAGTGAGTTTGTTTTTTAACATTAATGACAATACAGCAAGTACCGTTTCTACCTCTGAGCCTGAAGCTGTCGTCAAGTCCCACTCCAAGACATGCCAACCACAAAAGGGGCATTCATGACGTGGCCAAATACGTTGAGATCAACTTGTAATCCTTCCAAAAAAATGCCAATATGGGATATGTCTCCTTGCCCTACCTATGCAGGAGATCAATGCTATGGGAAGGATTTGCTATTGAACAGTGAATTGAAGATTACTACTAATTTTTAGGTAGGGTATTTGAGCCTTGCATCTATCACTATCAGCTATGTTACTACAGACTACCAATTGTATTAGTGTTAGTTACTAAAGGAACCTGACTGTTAACATTATTAATATGAATCAAAGTACCTCTATATTGCTGGTTTTCTCCCTATGAATCCATTCCCCTTTGATTCAATTTTTTGTTTTTTTTTAGCTTCGTCAACTGACATATCTCCTCCTGGTTCTCAGAACTTCTAGTTATTGTCAAGAACTTACAAAGATAATCAATTGCAGTAGACATGAATTTTATAAGGTAAGCACATTAATATTTGTGGGTGTTGTGATTGCATATCATCTGACCAGCTGTCACATGATCAGGTGACCTGTGATCCAGCCACCTGAAATACCTCAACAAAGTTGGAAATCTATGCATGACCACGTGTATAAAAGGTCCTTTTAAACTTGTAACTGTCATATGAGAAAAGCAGAATGGGCTGCAAAAGAAACTGGATGATTCTAAACATTGGAGCTTGACTGTTTATAATCCGAACCTTTAATCATAACCTGATGGTAAATTTAATAATAAACCTGACAGCAACAAGATGATCCTGCCAAGATTTCTGCTAATGAATATTATAACAGACAGTCACAATAGTGGGATGTTTATGTAGACTCAGATATTATAAGCAGGTCATTATTACAAATGTATAACTATTTCATTTTACATAAAAAGAATGTGCATCTGTCTTGGTGGCTTTTTATTTTGTATATTCCTTGGGTTGAGTCTGCCATGCATTTGGGTATTGTCCAGACAACTCAGTCTGTAATGAGCTATTCAGAAACCTCAGTACAAAAGAGACAGCAAAAAGACGACAGCTAAGGGGGAGGACAGCACTAAATTCCTGAAATAACAGTCAATTTATTTCCCCCAATGACAGTATTCCAGCATGAGGCATAACGTTTTCAATGACTTTGCAAACCATGATATTGCACTGCCAGAGATGAATCACATACTCAAACAAATCCTTGTTACACAGTGAAATAATTATCAGGAGTATAATCCAATTCTTTTCTTTACTCTTTCCAAATTTCAAATATGCCAATCTGCTTTTGCAGTGATTTACCGACCCCAAGATCAGTTTGAACTGATTGTTCACTAATCTGCAGATTGATAGTGAATCCAAGTGGCAGTTTTACTTATTTTGAAGATTCGACAGTCTTTGTCAGTTTGTCCAGAGTTCATGGATAATCTAAACTCTCTTGCTGTCTGTGCGCTTTGCATCACTCCACCTGCCTTTAAACAATAATTGGATCCTTGTAAGTCTGGATGCTAGGACTTCAGTGAACTGTCTTCTTTCTTCAGGCTGATCACAGAGCTCTCACTGAGTACACTTTGGAAGAAGATACACACACATGTCTCATCCTGCTTCACAGATTAAAAAATAATCCAAGGAAAGGGGAAGTCATAAAACAAATCCTACAGGCTCTTGAAAACCAAGCTTGGCATTATCCAACGTAACACAATAAAATTTCCTAAGGCACTTCATAGGAGCACTGTAAAGCAAAGGTGGACCTGAGCAATGTAAGCTGATATGAGGTCAGATGATGAAAAGCTTGGTCAGAAGAGTAATTAGTAAAGAGTTTTAAAGAAGGAAAGAGAGGTAGAGCAACAGATGGGTAAACTAAATTTGTATAAGTAAGCAAGATTTACTTATGGAGGGCAGGGAGATCAACCAGGACTGAAAACGGAGGTTGAGAGTTATTAAAGATACGTATGAGGATAACCTAGGTTGATAAATAACAATGGAGAAAGTGAGAACTGCAGATGCTGGAGATCAGAGTCAAAGAGTGTGGTGCTGGAAAAGCACATCTGATCAGGTAGCATCCGAGGAGCAGGAGAGTGGACATTTTGGGCATAAGCCCTTCATCAAGAATAAGGTTTGTGGGCCAAGAGGGCTGAGAAATAAATGGGAAGGCGATGGGGCTGGGAGAAAAGTAGCTGGGAATGTGATAGGTAGATGAAGGTAGGGGTGAAAGTGATAGGTCAGAGAGGAGGGTGGAACAGATCAGTGGGAAGGAAGATGGACAGGTAGGACCATTCAAGTAGGCAGTGCTGAGTTGGAAGGTTAGGACTAGGATAAAGTATGGGGAGGGGAAGTGGGGAAACTAGTGAAATCTACCTTCCTCCCAGCTCCACCCCCTCCCATTTATCTCTCAGCCCCCTGGGTCCACAAGCCTCATTCCTGATGGAGGCCTCATGCCCGAAATGTCGACTCCCCTGTTCTCTGGATGCTGCCTGACTGGCTGTGCTTTTCCTGGCTGTGCTTCGTCACTGATAAATAACAATCAATAACATGCAGATATTATTCAGAACCATGCTGGAGATTGTTCTTTCATATTTCATTTAGACCATAGCTAATCTTTACCACAACTCCATTAAATAAGCCTTGATTTTTAACTTAACACCTCTCAAACTCATTCTTGAAAATTTAAATTGACCCAGTCTCCACAGCCTTTTGGGGGAAGAGTTTAGGTTTTCTAGTTTAGAGTCAGAGGTAGCAGATCTACAAGGAGGTAGCAGAAATGAGATTACAGCTTTGGGGAAGACTAATCATACTTTCTTCTTTGGAAAGACTTAAGAGATTTTAAAGGGATGGGTAGGTTAGATGTGAAACATTTCCACTGCTGAGGGAATCCCAAACTAGAACCCCTAAGTACAAGATACATAATAACAAAACCAGAAAAAAAGGGATGTATGTAAAGAACATAAAATGCAGTACAACAAGAATTTTTGAGACAAATAGCTTTGACACTTTCAAAAGGAACTGAAAGAAAAGGAATAGAGAAATTTTTAAAAGCTGAAATTAGTAAGTTAGCTTAGGAAGGGACTTTTGAAAAGTTCACTTATGAGATGAAGGCATCACTGGCTCAGCCAGCATTTATTGAACAATCTCTTATTGCCCATGAGAAGGTGATGGTGAGCTGCCTTCTTGAACTGCTGCAGCAAATGTTTTGAGGAGGTGACTTAAGATTGTAGACAGGAGAATGTCTATGGATATTGTTTATATGAACCTCCAGAAGCATATGATCGAGACTGTTAACTGAGGGAGAAGCCCACAGGATTGACAGCAAATTACTGACATGATTAGGAAATTGGTTGAGTGGCAGGTGACAGAAAGTAGGGATAATGGGTAAGTTCTCAAATTGGCAGGATGTGACCAATGGTGTCCCACGAGGATCTGTGATAGGGCATCAATTACTCACATTATCCATTAATGACTTGAATAGTGGCATAGGAAGTCATATATCCAAATATGTGGAGACACAAAGTGAGGTAGCATTGTAGACATGTATTGAATAAAATTACAAAAAGAATATTGTATATGTAAACTGTGGCAGATGGAGTTCAACGTAAACAAGGGTGAGGTTATCAATTTTGAATTGATAATGGACAGATTAAGCTATTTTCTACATGGTATTAAATTAAATACAATGGAAATCCAAAGAGACTAGGGCTTCTGGTACATAGATCTTTAAAATGCCACAAATATGCAGAAAATAATCAAGGCAGCTGGGTTACCTAGAGGACTGGAGTATAAGGATTCAGAAGATATACTACAACTATAGAACATCCTGTTTAGATCCTACTTGGACTACTGAGAGCAGATTCCGGCACCATATCTCAGGAAGGATCAATTGGGCTTGGAGTGAGTACAAACGTAGGTTTACAAGAATGAAATCCGGATTTCACTGGTTAAGTTATGAGGAGTAATTATACAAATTGGGCCTGTTTTCTCTAGAATTTAAAACATTAAGGGATGATTTGATTGAAGTATTCAAGATATTAGAAGGAAAAGACGGACAGCTAAAGATAAACTATTTCCATCAGTTGGGGTCTAAAATTGGGGCAGAATTTAAAAATTAGGGCCAGACTGTTCAGGAGAGATGTTTGGAAGCACTTTAGAATTTGGTTTTGATCTCTCTTCCATAAATGACAGTTGATGCTATCTAAGTTATTAGTTTTAAATCAGAGATAGATAATTTTTTTTGTTAACAATGGTGTATGGGCAGCACAGTATCACAATGGGTGGCACGGTGGCACAGTGGTTAGCACTGCTGTCTCACAGCGCCAGAGACCTGGGTTCAATTCCTGCCTCAGGCAACTGTCTGTGTGGAGTTTGCATATTCTCCCCATGTCTGCATGGGTTTCCTCCGGGTGTTCCGGTTTCCTCCCACAGTCCAAAAATGTGCAGATTAGGTGAATTGGCCATGCTAAATTGCCCATAGTGTTAGGTGAAGGGGTAAATGTAGGGGAAAGGGTCTGGGTGGGTTGCTCTTTGGAAGGTTGGTGTGGACTTGTTGGGCTGAAGGACCTGTTTCCACACTGTAAGTAATCTAATCTAAGGGGTATAGTCCAACGGCAGATATATTGAGTTAGGTCACTGATCAGCCATGATATTATTGAATGGCAGAGCAGGCTCAAGGGGCTGAATGGCCTACTTTACTCCTATGTTCCTAAGTCCTTGTCCTGTAGGTAGACTCACAATGCTGTTACGGAGGGCATACTTAACCTAGAGGTTTCAGAGGAGATTTACTAGACTGGTACTAAGTTTGAGGAACTCCGAGTATATGAAGAACACTGAAGAGATGGCGATATATTTCAAGTCAGAATGGTGAGTGATTTGGAGGGGAACCTGCAGGTGGTGTGTTTCCATGTCTCTGCTGAACTTGCCCTTTGAAATGGAAATGGTTGAGGATTTAGAAGGTTCTATAGAACATACTTGTAACAACAGGATAGTTAGGCCAAATAGTCTGTTTCTGACTTGAATTATTTATAACTCTATATAATTACACAGCGTGTACAATTTATGAGATGCACTACAACAAGTCTGGAATTAGCACATTCTCCCTGTATCAGCGTGGGTTTCCTCGAGTGCTCCAGTTTCCCCCCACAATCCAAAGATGCGCAGGTTAAGTGAACTAGCTGTGCTAAATTGCCTATAGTGTTCAGGGGTGTGTAGGTTAGGTGCATTAGTCAGGGGAAATATAAAGTAATAGGGTAGGGAATGGGTCTGGGTGGGATACTGTTTGGGAGGTTGGTGTGGATTTGTTGGGCTACATGGCCTGTTTCCACACTGTAGGGAATCTATGACGTCCCCAAGGCTCCTTCCACAGCCTGTTCCAAGCCAGTGATCTGTACTATCTAGAAGGACAATGACAAAGACAGATAGGAACACTACCCTCTACAAATTCTTCTCCAAATCACACATTATCCTAATTTGGAAACCTGTTGTCATTCCTTTATCATCACTGTTCAAAGTCCTGGAATCAAATCAAAATTACACCACCACCTTCTCCAGGGTGAAAATGGGATGGGCGATAAGCACTGGCCTTGCCAGTGATGCCCATATCCTATGATCAAACATTTTAAAAGTCCCAGATGCTCCAGTTTTCATACACTTGGAGTCCCTCAAACCTGGTACTAGTATTGTAAATCACCTCTGAAACCTTTAGGTCTTGACATCTCAGTGTGCAGACACAATCGTCTAAAACTTAATTTTCAAAGTTTTAATGGTAACTTTCATGAGTTTATATTTTAATGTTCCTATTTATAAAACCAAGGATGTCATGGAAAAGAAACAACTTTATGAACTTGTCCTGTTACTTTCAAAGTTATCTTGGTTTGTTCCAGTTGCAAAGTAACAACTTATTTTCATTTCTGATAAGACAAACCACTCAAGCCACTGATCTCACTCATCAGCATGGAGGCAAAGGTTGGAAGACAGATTGTTTGGAAAAGCTGATGTTGTTCTCCTTGGAGAGGAGATGGCTGAGACAGTTTGGTAGAATGTTCAAAATCATAGAGTCATAGAGATGTACAGCACGGAAACAGATACTTCGATTCAACTCGTCCACGCTGACCACAAACTAATCTAGTGCCATTTGCTAGCACTTGACCCATACCCTTCTAAACTCTACCTTATTCATATCATGAGGGATTTTGACAAAGTAGATTTTAAGAAACTGTTACTGGTGGTAGAAGAATTGACAATCAGAGGACACCAACTTAACATGATTGGCAAAAGAAGTACAATCAGCAAGGGGTAAAACCTTTTTAGGTAGTGAATGGCAATTGTGTGAAACGTACTGTCTGAGAGTACAGTGGCAAATTCATTCAAAAGAGTACGGGTAATTATCCGAAGAGGAAAAAGTTGCTGGGGTTGCTCATTTTGGAAGAGAGAACAAAACAGAATATTCTTTAAATGGAGAAAAACTGCAGAAAACTGTAACAGAGAGGAGGTTCTGTTCGCCGAGCTGGAAGTTTTTGCTGCAAACGTTTCGTTCCCTGGCTAGGGAACATCATCAGTGCTATTGGAGCCTCCTGTGAAGCGCTGCTTTGATGTTTCTTCCGGTGTTTATAGTGGTTTGTTCTTGCCGCTTTCGGGTGTCAGTTTCAGCTGTAGTAGTTTGTATGTGGGGTCCAGGTTGATGTGTCTGTTGATGGATCTTCTTGCCGTTTCCGGGTGTCAGTTTCAGCTGTAGTGGTTTGTATATGGGGTCCAGGTCTATGTGTCTGTTAATGGAGTTTGTGGATGAATGCCATGCCTCTAGGAATTCCCTGGCTGTTCTCTGTCTGGCTTGTCCTATGATGGTAGTGTTTTCCCATCAACAGGGAACGAAACGTTTGCAGCAAAAACTTCCAGCTCGGCGAACAGAACCACAACAACGGACACCCGAGCTACAAATCTTCAACCAGACTTGTAACAGAGAGGAATTGGGGGTACTATTTACATGAAATACAGAAAGCTAGCACACAAAGGGGCAGCAGCACAGGAAGGGTAGTGGAAGGTTGGCCTTCATTTCAAGAGGGTTAGAGTATAAAAATAGGGAAGCCTTGCTGCAACTGTACAAGGTGCTGGTGTGATCACATCTAGAATACTGTAAGTTTTGGTCACCTGATGTAAGGAAAGGTATCATTTCATGAGGCAAATTCAAAGGTGGTGCACTTGGATGATCCCTGATGTGGGGGGGGGGGGGGGGGGGGGGGTTGTCTAATAAGCAAAACAGGTTGGGATTTTACTCCTTGGAATTTAGAATGAGAGCTAATCTAATTGAAACATTTGGCATCCTTAAAGGGCTTGACAGGAGAAATGTTGAGTGAATGTTTCTCATGTGGGCTACTTGCCTCCACACAGCTGCTCGCCTTGAAATAGGCAACAAGATCACTGCTCCTCAAATATTGGGTGGGAGCTACAATGGAAGGTGATATTCTTGTGGTATTATCATTAGAATACTGATGCAGACACTCAGGAAATGTTCTGGGGATAAAACAAAACATTGTGGTGAAGAAGACCTGACAGGAAAACAGAAATTGCTGAATAAACTCAGGTCTGGCAGCATCAATTGAGAGAAAGCAAGGTTAATGTTTCAAGATACATCTTCAGAGTCTCTGCTAATGTCCTGTGGAATGGGGTTCAAATCCCACCATGATAGATGGTGGTATTTGAATTCAATACAAAAAAACTGAAATTGGGGTCTAATGATGACCATGAAATTTGCCAATTGTCAGAAAAAAACCTTGCTTCACTAATGCCCTTGAGGGAAGATAGTTACCCACCTTACTCAGTCTGGAATGGTGGACTTATCATATGAAGAGTGGTTGAGGATTCCTCGTCTGTAATTCATTGAGTTTAGGACAAGGAAAGACAGTCTTATCGAATGTTCAGAATACTGAATAGAGTGGATATTTCCACTTGTAGGAGGGATTAGGACCCAAATGAAAGGAACTTTAAGAGTAGGATGATGAGGAATTTCTTTAGCCAGACAGTGATGAATCTGTGAAACTCATTGACAAAGAAACACTGCAGAGGCCATTAGTTGATTGCCTTTAAGACTGAGATAGATAGGTACTTGATTGGTAAGGGGATCAAGGGTTAGGTGGAAAAGCCAGTAGAACGAGATTTAGAAACATATCAGCCAAGATTGAATGGTGGAGCAGACTCAATGGGCCAAATGGCCTAATTCTGCTCCTATATGTTATGATCCACATGTGACTCCAGAACCACAGGCGGGTGATACTTTAGAACGGGGTGATTAAAGGTATCATTGTACCCGAAATTTTAACACCGCTCCCTCTCCACAGATACTGCTGGAAGCACAATTTTTTGTTGTTTTTATTGCTTTAAATCAACCTATTAGCATCTAAGAAACTGGTGGGATTTGAACTTAGATCGGAAGGGTGTCACTGGACTCTCTAAACGTTAACTTCTATTTCCCCAACCCCGTCTCTCCACACCTGCCAAGTCTCCTCCTGCAATTTCTATTTGTGAGGGGCACCACTCCTTTAGACGCATTTAACTCTTACCTGCCCTCGGGGGCAATAAGGGGAGGGACGAGACAGAAACGGTCGACGCCTACAACGAAAGAATCCCGCCCATGGGCTTGAGGTGGGAGAAATGCGCAGGCGCAGAATTGCAGTAGTGGGTTTCGGCCGGGAGGGTGGGGTAGAGTGCGTGGAGGAGGTGGGGCGGAGAATAGTCAAGCGCAGGCGCGTTGGCGTCGAAGTGCCCCGCCCCAGCCGCGACCGTTTTCTTTTGAGTTTGAGGGCGAGCTGCGCGCGCTTGCGCGAGCGAGCGAGACGGCGGAAGTGGGGGAGGCACAAGAAGCGGAGCGCGAGGGCAGACAGACGGAGAGCGAGCGGCCGCTGGTGAAGGATCGCGTCTTGGACCTTCTCGTCGCACAATAGCCGAACCCGGGGGCAAAGAAGATAAGCTTTCCAGTCGAAGCTCGCTGCCCTTGCCCGCCCTCTTCCTCCGTGCGTGTTTGCATCGGCATTTGTCGAGACGACGGCCGATCGTGATTGAAACCGCGCCGCTCTCTGGTGACTTTTTCTCCTCCCGGTTTGCCACACCTGGTGGAGTCTTGCATTGATTTTCTGCTTCTTTTTTCCCTCCTCCCTCCCCTCCTCCCCACCCCTTTCAAACTCTATTGCTCGCACCGGACATGGTCGACTATCACGAAGCCAACTCGCAGTTGCAGCAGCCCAACCATGGGGACTACATGCAGCCCGAGGAGGATTGGGACCGCGACCTGTTGCTGGACCCAGCCTGGGAGCGACAGCAACGGAAGGTGAGTAGCTACTCTCACTTATTTTTTTGTTTTAAACCCCTAAAAGGGCAGCATCCCACCCGGCCACATCCTTAAATTTAATTTGGCAAGACACTTGATTATGCGGAGGAGGAAAGGTGAAGGCCGTGGGGGGGGACATCACTTCCACGTGCAATGCATTTGGATTGCATAAGGCCTCCCAGCTTTGTAGGGGAATGTTTATTTCCCTTTCTTTTGCTTTCCTCTCCTCCCCGTCTTTTCAAAGCGCAAAACTGATTTGTGCAGTCAACGGCGTTTTCTTGCAAACGTCACCAGCTTCTTTCTGCAGCGCACTACTCGAGCTCTGTTAATTCTAGGTGTGTAGGTATGTGACACGCCTGTTAACCTGGTGGTCTGAAATTATGGATCACTACTGTTGTGGCTGCGCTGTTCTGTTGGCAGAAAATAGTCTGGATTTTTGAAAACTGTCTCTAATTCAGTTTGTGGCTCTTTTATTTTTGAACCAAACAACTTCAATTTTGATTTCTGAACTTGAACATTATAGTTACAGAAGCAGGCCCTTTAGTTCAATTTGGTCATGCTGACAAGATCCCAAATTAGTGTAGTCCCATTTAACAGCATTTGGCCCAAATCATTCTCAGCCCTTCCTTTTTGTATATCCATTCAGATGCCTTTTTAAATGTTGTAATTGTACCTGCTTCCATCACTTCCTCTGGCAACTTGTTCCACACATGCACCACCCTCTGACAAAAAGTTACCCCTTAGATTTCTTTCTTCTCTAACCATTAACTCATGTTTTGGATTACCCTACCATGAGGAAAATGCCATGACTATTCACCCTATCCATGTCCCTCATAATTTTTATACGGGTCACCCTTTGGTCTCTGTTCCAAGGAATATAGCTGTAGCCTCTACCTCTAACTCAAACCCTTTAACCCTGGCAACATCTTTGTAAATCTTTTCTGAACACTTCCAAGCTTCACAACATCCTTTCTATAGCAGGGAGACCAGATTTGAGCCGAGTAGTCTAAAAGTGACCTAACCAATGTCCTGTACAGCAGCAGCATGCCATCTCAACTCCTATACTCAGTGCACTGACAAATAAAGGATAGCATACTAAATGCCACCTTCACACTCTTATCTATCTGTGATTCCACTCTTAAGGAACTGTGAACCTGCACTTCAAGGTCTCTTTGTTCAGCAATGCTCCCCAGACCATATCATTTAAGTGGACAAGTCTGGCCCTACCAAAATTCAGCACCCACATGCTGGAAGGAAACATCTATATTCTGCACTGTTTATACTTTTAAAATGTGTACATTTTCTTCTGTATTTCAATGTTGTGAGGAGTTTGAAAGTGGGCTGCATGAAGGTAACTTTGCAGTCTTGAATGTGATGAAAGCCATTTTACTAATTGTATTTATCCAAAATTTTGAAGGCATGGAGTGGCTATTTTTAAAATTGGAAGTTTGTTGGTAAACAGTTTTGATTTTAAAATATCATCATATTTCAGCTTCCCTTTTTTAAATTCTCTCTCTTTGCAATGAGATTTTCCAAAGTGTTTTGCAGCAGTAATATAAACACAAATTTGATATTGAGCCACTTCAGTTGATTTTAAAGCACATGGTCTGAAGCTTGACTGAAAGTAGTTTTAAGGAGTCCTGTGGTGAAGATGGGATCTGAAGGTGACTCTAAAGCTCAAGACTGAGGCTGCTGAAGGCATGACTGCCATCAGTTTGATTTTAAAATCTGAAGTAGTGTGTGTGTGCTGGAAATGCACAGCAGGTCAGGCAGCATACGATGAGTGGGAGAGTTGACTTGTCAGGCAAAAGCTCCTCATCAGGAATTCCTGATGAAGATCTTTTGTCCGAAACGTCGACTTTCCCACTCTTCGTATGCTGTCTGACCTGTGGTTTTTAAAGCACCCCACACACTCGACTCTGATTTTAACTTTGTATGCCCCAGGCCAACACCGGCACCCTCAGCCATGACTAGCCTGAATAGACTTTGCCCTGATCTGATTGACTTTGGCAGTATAAAGTGATCGGTATTATTCCAGCAAATTGACTATTTCAGCTTCTGTTCCTGTTATTTTGTAAGGTGGTGATGTCTTTCTTTTTTTTAAAACAACGTCATTCAATTTTGATTGTGTGGACAACTATGTAAGTAGGGCAAGTCATCTGTTTTTGTCATTCTTTATAATTCTGAGCCTTGGTTTTCATATCAACTTAGAGGTTCTTACTCTAGCTTAACCTTTGACTTAAAATACAGTTTGTATAGCTGGTTGAACTAACATTTGAACAGTTGAAGCTTGGCAGCTTCAAAAGTTGAAAATATGCTTTTTTTTATTGATTGATTGGAATTGCAGTCTGAAGTTTCAAGCCATCTTTTAATGTAGACTCTTCTAATCCTTCTGCTTACACCTGAGCACAAGCTTGCTGCCTTTTCGCAAACCTTACAATTGACCTGATGGTGAACTTCAAATTATACTGTAGTCATGATTTAGGAGGATTTTGTGATAAAATTAAATGCTGAAAATCAAAATCTGGGAATGGGCACTGCCAATCTATTAGCAGTTAACTGCTGTTCTGACAATAAGCTGAATTCTGCCCTGCCTTTTGCAGATTTTGGTGTTTATTTTCAGCAGTATCTTTAATTCCGTTACTACTTTCTCTGGTCAGTTCTCTTTTGTGGAGATGGTATTGCTGTTCTTTTCTGACATCCTGTAAAGGCAGTACCTGTATGAATTAGTGTGTATAAAAACTTTTTTTTTACTTTGAGTGAGGCTTTAAAGCATCAAAAACTTCTATGAATTAATCCTGAAAATGTAATTGCCCACAGTTTGAATTGCTAGTCAGCTAACATGAAGTTTTTAATCTTCTTGTTTGTACCGATGTCTTTTCTGAGACTTTACTTCCACAAAGTTGTTTTGTAAGTTTCCCTTGAAGTGGACCTGATCATTGTGCTAATGCTAGTTATTTAAAAGTTGCTGATCTAAACAATTTTTTTGAGCCAACCAATCTGAAATTTGAACCTTGTTACAGTAGCTAAAAATGTGTTGCTGGAAAAGCGCAGCGGGTCAGGCAGCATCCAAGGAACAGGAAATTCGACATTTCGGGCATAAGCCCTTCATCAGGAAGGACTTATGCCCAATACGTTAAATTTCCTGTTCCTTGGATGCTGCCTGACCTGCGCTTTTCCAGCAACACATTTTCAGCTCTGATCTCCAGCATCTGCAGACCTCACTTTCTCCACCTTGTTACAGTAGGCTTGGATAGATTTGGAGTCTTGTTTCTAAAAGAGTAGCGACTTGCACAGAACCAGTTGAGGATTTACCACGTCCCCAAAGATGAAAGACCCTCTGATCTTGTAGGTACATGATAGTGTAGTCCAACTGGAATGTATGCAAAAACTAAACTGTAGACATTGGTACTCTATTATCTCTATAGACATTTTTTGGAAGATTAGATCACCTTGGATTGAGTGCAAATTGCATAATTTTATTGGAAAACCATTTTACATTCTTAAGAATAACAGCATGTTAGTTTCTTTAAATTTAGTTTGTAGGGATCTGACATCTGAAAGCAGTGACTTACTACCACGTTTATTGTTATGCTTAGTTGCTACTCATTCGCAAACCTTGGATTTAACCAATTGTGTTTAAGAAGCTGAGAAAAGCTTAACACTTATCAAGCAATTTAAGACTTTATATATTTCGTGTTCATTAATGTAACTGGCTTCAGCAGAGCATGGTATTAACACACTGCAGTATTGGATCATGTTGAAACTGAAGTGTGCGGCAGTGAGATGAGCAATTGTATCCCCTAAATGTTGAAGGTTGGTTTTTGTGGTTACTTAAATAATTACACTCAAATACACTTAGGAATAGAGTCAGTGAGTTCTTTTAACTGTTCAACAAACCTGTCCAGAATTGATCAGTGTAGAATTTCCTCAGCCGTTGAGGGAGTTATTGTGTAATGCGAAGTAAAATTGGCAATCTGGTTGTGTGCACCCTATTGTGCAACCACAATAAGATAGAAGTCCCATCAAGAGAGTAATGTAACTATTTGAGTCTAGGGTTCTGAATTCTTAATAAAAGAAACAATGATAGTAGGGCACAAGTTTGCTGTGATAAATTGGGAAACGTTAACTAGGATGACAGTGGAAAGGCAATAGCAAACTTTCAGGGTGCATAGGTGAATTGCAGTATTTGTTGATTCCTGTCTGATACAACCTTAATCAGAAATGTTGCCAGGACATGGCTTAAAGGGAAATTGATGTGTTAGGAGGAGGCATACAATTAACAAAAGCAGCAAAACCTGAGCTGTTGGAACAATTTAGAATTCAGAAAAAGAGGAGGAAGGGATTGATTTTCTGAGACAGAAAATAGAGTACAAGATTAAGTTTGTGGGTACCATAAACCAATTCTTAAAGTCACGAATCTCCTTCAAGGAAGGAAATCTGACGTCCTTACCTAGTCTGGCTTACATGTGACTCCAGATGCACAGCAATATGACTGACTCTCAACTGCCATCTGAGATGGCATGTAAGCCACTCGTTTGTATAAATGACGACAAAGTCTCAAAGGAATGAAACCAGATGGAACATTTGGTGTCAACCCAAGCACTGGGTGAGACCTGCAGAAACAGGATGTAGGAACAAATTACTGCAGAAGCTGGAATCTCACTGCAAAAAAAAAGCTCTCTGCAACTCCAGAGAGCAAATGGATTTCAATATGGAAAAGTGTGAAGTGATTCACTTTGGAAGGAGTAATGGGAATACAGAGTACTGTGCTAATGGTAAGATTCTTGGTAGTGTGGGTGAGCAGAGAGATCAGAGTCCATGAACATATGCCCCTGAAAGTTGCCTCCCAGGTTGATGGGGTTGTTAAAAAGGCATTTGGTGTGTTAGTTTTTATTGGTAGGGGGGATTGAGTTTGGGAGCCATGTGGTAATGTTGCAACTGTACAAATCTAATATGGTCGCACTTGGAGTATTGCATACAGTTCTGGTCACCACATTACAGGGAGAATGTGGAAGCATTGGAAAGGGTGCAGAAAAGATTTACCAGAATGTTGCCTGATATGGCGGGAAGGTATTAGGAGGAGGTGAGAGGTGACTTAGAGACATACAGGATGATCAGAAGAGTCGATAGGGTGAACGGTGAGAGCCTTTCACCTCTGGCTAGCATGAGAGGATGTGATCTTTAATTGAGGGATGATAGATAGAAGTCAGATGTCAGAGGCTCTTTACTCAGTTATTAGGGTGTGGAATGCCCTGCCTGCAACAGTAGGTAGAGTTGCCAACGTAAAGGGCATTTAAATGGCCATTGGATAAACATGGATGAAAATAGAATAGCGTAGGTTAGATGGGCTTCAGATTAGTTTCACAGGTCAGTGAAAGATCATGGACCAAAGGACCTATACTGCAGTATAATGATCTATGTTAATGTTTAGAGTCTTGATGACTCTTCATTGCTGAGGCTAGGAATACTGCAGCCTGGCTCACATCCTGACTCCCCATAGCCTGACCACCATCTACAAGGCATGTTTAGGTATGTGATGGAATACTCTTTCTTTCCCCCCCCCCCCCCCCCCCCCCCACCTTGGATATGTGCAATTCCAACAACACCCAAGCTTGCTATCATCCATGACAAAGCAGCCTGCTTGATTGGTACCCCATTCAGCTCCCTCTACCATCGACAGTCAGAAGCAACAGTGTGTGCCAACTGCACAATCCAATGCACAACCCAGTCCTTCGCATCTTCCAAACTCAAACACTTTGTTTAGAAGGACGAAGGCTGCAGATGGATGGGATTGCCACTTGTGAATTCCCCTCCAAGCTGTGCACCACCCTGACTTGGAAATGTATCCCTGTTCTTTCAGTGTCACTGGGTCAAGATTCTGAAATTCCGTCTCAAACGGCATTTAAGCCAAGCTGCAGCATATGGGTTGCAAGGATTCAAGAAGGCAATTCATCACTGCCTGGAGGGCAATTTGGGACAAGCAATAACTGCTAGCCAGGCTGTGAGACTCTTGCTATGAATGAACTTTTAAATTTTCTTTTATGGCATATACAGAGGAACCTCTGTTATCTGAATGTCAGTTGTCTGAATTTCGGATAATTGATATTCGGATTATCCAAAGGAAATCTTAGGGTCCCAATAGAAACATTATATAAAGAGACATTTCCAATGCTGATCGTGTCTATTGTTTGCCGATTAAACAAACTCTGCTCGCTGAACCGCTGTCAAGAACAATCTAGGCGGGCGTGAAGGAAATTGAGAATAGGGAAATGAAGTTGGGGATATTGATTGGATTAAATCCTCAGACCCTAATAAACTACATAAAAGTACTTAAAGAAGTGACCCTAGAAATAGAGGACGCAGTAGTAGTCATCTGGATTCTTGGTACCGTTTAAAAGGTGTCAGGACCTGACAGTCAACATAAGTTTACGAAAGAAAGCATACTAACAGTGCACAGTACGGACCTGCCCTGTCCAGGACCATAAGAAACCACAGAAGGTTGTGTGCACAACCTAGACCATTACGGAAGCCAATCTTCCAATCATGGACTCAGTTTACATTTTGCCTTAACAGTGGAAAGGCTGCCAAGATCAAAGATCCCATCTCACCCTAGTAATGGTGTCTTACGATCTCTTCTGTCAGGCAGAAAATACAGAACCTTGAATATGCATCTACAGATTTGAGAACAGCTTTTTCCCTGCTATTATTAGACTAATGGATGGACCTCTCTAACTTCAGATAATGTTGGTCTTGCTTTGTGCACCCACTGTGCAGTGTAATCTATATGCTTTACTCTGTCTCAGCACCCTGTGCTCTGTATGTTCTTAAAATCTTCGGTCTGTACTGCTTGAAAACAAAACTTTTCATTGTAGTTAGATACACTTGACCGCAATAAACCAGACTTCATCCTTTACCAATCAACAAAATTCTGAGGATGTAATTAGTAGATTTTGAGGGGGAGCCAATGGATGTAGTTTATTTGGATTTTCAAAAGGTTTTCCAGAAGTCCCCCTAATTGTGTAAAACTAAAGGGTGGGATTTGGGGTATTGTATTGTGATTGGTAGAAATCAAGCTGGCAAACAAAATTAAAATAGGAATAAATACCCCATATCTTTAGACTGTGACTCCAGGTTCTGGACTCCCTTGCATCGGGTGCATCCTGCCTGCATCAACCGTGTCCAGTCCTGTTAGAATTTTATAGGTTTTCGTGAGATCCTCCTCCACATCCCTTCTAAACTCCAGCAAATACAATCTTAGCTGCCCTAACCAATTCAGTTTATTCACTCCAGAGCGGTGAGCCCACATTTTCTGTCAGAGAAAGCTGTCGAGGGTGAAACATTGTATGACTCCCAAGAAGGAGTTGCATATAGCACTTTGACCTAAACACATCAAAAGATATGGGGTTAATATAGAAGCAGTCTCATGCAATTCATGATCAGACCTGTTTGTGAATGGCAGAGCAGGCTCAAATGGCTGACTAGCCTATTTCTCTTTTCTACATTTCTCTGAAAAGCAAAGTTGCAACTGGTGGTTTAGAATGTGTATGTTGCGGTTCGCTGTGCAGTCTGCCATACCAGATTTTATAAAAAAGGATATCTGAGGCTTTAGATAATAATACCATGAGCTAACTTCCACATCCTGGGGACTGCCAGTTGGCCTCCAATCTGTAACTAAAGTTGAGATTTACTGTTGCAAATCTTAGTGATACTATTATATAAAAACAAAATGCAAGAAATAGCATGTCTGGCAGCATTTCTGGAATGAGAAGTCTTGTTACTATTAAAAGTTGAATTTTATTTTGGTTCATTGTTGAAGATTGGTGAATGCTGAAGAAACCTTTTTAGACTGGACATAAACATGCTCGCATATTCTCAGCACCTGCAATAACTTATTTTAGCAAAGCGATTGCATGATTGGCTTTTAATTTCAAGTATGTATCTCATCCATTATGACTTGAAATTTTGGCCATCAAGGCTATTGTATTGTTAGTGAGTTTGCAGATGACACTAAACTTGGAGATGATGTGGACAATGAAGATGATTACCTCAGATTACAATGGGATCCTGATCAGATGGGCCAATGGGATGAAAAGTGGCAAATGGATTTTAGTTCCGCTAAATGCAAGGTGCTGCAATTTGGGAAAGCAAATCTTAGGACTTAATGGTAAGTTCCTAGGGAGTGTTGCTGAACAGTGACCTTGGTATGCAGGTTCATAGCTCCTTGAAAGTGGAGTCGCAGGTAGATAGGCGTTTGGTATGCTTTCCTTTATTGGTCAGAGTATTGAGTACAGGAGTTGGGAGGTCATGTTGTGGCCGTACAGGGCGTTGGTTAGGCTAGTTTTGGAATACTGTGTGCAATTCTGGTCTCTTTCCTATTGGAAAGTTATGAAACTTGAAAGGGTTCAGAAAAGATTTACTAGGATGTTGCCAGGTTTGAGCTATAGGGAAAAGTGGAATAGCCTTTGGCTGTTTTCCCTGGAGCTTCAGAAGCTGAGGGATGACCTTAGAGTTATAAAATTGAGGGGCATGGATACAATAAATAGATCAGGTCTTTTCCCTGGGATAGGGTGAATCCAGAATTCAAGGACATAGGTCTCATATCTTTCTCCCCTCATCCTGAACCTAAGAGGCAACTTTTTCATGCAGAGAGTGGTGCATGTATGGAATGAGCTGTCAGAGGAAGTGGTGGAGGCTGGTACAATTGCAGCTTTTAAAAGGCATCTGAATGGGTAGATGAATAGGAAAGGTTTGGAGGGACATGGACCTGGTGCTGGTAAGTGGGACTAGATTAGGTTGGGATATCTGGTTTGGCCTGAAAAGTCTGTTTCTATGCTGTACATCTGACTCTACAGCACAGGAATAGGCTCTTTGGCTCCTCATGTCTGTGCCAATCATGATGCCATTCTAAACTAATTACATCTACTTACATGTGGTCTGTATCCCCCTCTTCCCTAACTGTTCGTGTGCCTGTCTAAATGCCTCTTTAATGCAGCTATTTGCTCGTCACTGCCGACTAGATGAACAGATCTTGCATTTTGTAGTATAAGCCTTATTAGACCACGCTGTTTAAACTTTACTGCATGAGTTTTCTGCATAGTTAGGCTAGTGAGTTGGGAAACTGCAAAGTCAGCCTATTTAGTCAAACCATGTTTGACTAGCTCAACTTTAAAGTACGAAGTTTTATTGCCATCAGTGATTATTTTATTAATAGAAACTGTATGGACCAGTATAGCAGATTTTTAAATTTTCCTCTTGAATTTATTATTTGCTGTCACAGCTAGGCCTACCATGCTCAAGACTAGTGTCATACTTCAAATCTAAAATATTAGAGGAATGCAGGGGGCATTTTAGCATGTCTCCTGAGACCTAGTCTGCAATGACAAGTAGCAAGAGCTTGCCGATAACTGATCTTATCAAAATACTATAAACAGTGTAGGTCTTTCACAATTAACTTTTTTTTTGTTTGTCATTTAATGTCAGTTTTATATTGAGACATGAAAACCAGTTGCTTCTGGGACTAATTTTGGTCAATATGAGCATACCAATTGGGAGCAGAAGTGGGGCCTTTCAAACCTCCTCCGTCCTCTTCTTTGTGCCCCCTGCCCCCCAAACTTTCCTACCTGTTTTTGAATTGAATTAATGCATTTTTTTTAAGGAATCTCATTGTAGGAATTAAGACGTCATTGATCCATACACTTTTTTTGTAATAGGTGTAGAAAATGATTTTTTAAAGTACACCGGATGATCTAGTTTCCCATGCATTTTATCTGCACAACTGTTGCTATTGTATTCCCACTACCTAAAGTCTTTGGCATGCTTATGCGCAAAGCAACTGAAAAACTGTAACATTCTTTGCAAACTGATTAGTACTCTATTATTAAATTGGTATATTAAAAATGCACCCATATTGTAAGAATATATAGTTGCAGCAACTCAACTGGGTAACTCAAACAATCCTCAATGAGCTTGTGGCATGGGTGCCTAATTTCTTGTTTTTGTCTCATATGTTCTTTTGTAATTCCTAGCTGCCTCACTTGTCATTGTTTTTAAAATGAAAAGCAAAGTTATTGTATGGAATTGCTGCATTCAAAATGCTGCACTGAAGGGGTAACTCAAAACAAAGACTTAACTGCTTAATTCCAGCATTCCCTTTCAGTTTTGATTCCAGAGTTCTGTTTTTTTTTTCCCCGTTAGTTTATTATCAACATTAGAAGTAACTGTTTTCAAAAAGGATATGACAAGCATTTAAGAAACTTAATATAGTTTGTAAACTATTAAGGAAGCAAATCTGGAGGTTAAATTCAAAATGGGTGCATTCAGGTTTTGATTCCAAGAACAGGGAATTGTAGATATCTGGTCGGCATGGACTGGTTGGACCAAAGGGTCTGTTTCCATGCTGTACGTCTCTGACTGTCATCATACACGTCTACAGCAGGTGAGACTTGTACCCCAGCCTTCCAAATGTAGAGATTCTACCTCTGCACCGTAAGGGCTTTGGAGCTATTTTCACAACTGGCTTTCTGATCTGTTTCACTCGTTCATTGATCTTTATCATTAACACCTTCTTGAGCTTTTAAGTATTCATTTGTATTCAATAGATGAACTGTTTTATTAAGACAATTGGTTGTTGCCTACTTTTATTTCATGGGGTTACATGGAAAAGCTTAAATGAGAGCGACAACAATCTGAAAACTCAGGCCAGGCATCATTGCTAATGTTTCACCCTTGACTGACTTGACTTGAGGTAAACTGTTTTCCTCTCCACAAATGTTTTTTCAGAGATGAAATATGATTTGTACATGTACTGTTAACAAGTTTCAAGTTTAAACTAATGGCACATGGGTTTGGTCTGTTAGTGTGAAGGAGAAAGTGAGGACTACAAATGCTGGAGATAAGCTGAAAAATGTGTTGCTGGAAAAACACAGCAGGTCAGGCAGCATCCAAGGAGCAGGAGAGTCGACTTTTCGGGCATAAGCCCTTCTTCAGGAATGAGGAGGGTGTGCCAAGCAGGCTAAGATAAAAGATAGGGAAGAGGGACTTGGGGGAGAGGCGTTGGGAATGCAATAGGTGGAAGGAGGTTAAGGTGAGGGTGATAGGCTGGAGAGGGGGTGGGGGTGGAGAGGTCAGGAAGAAGATTGCAGGTCAAGAAGGCGGTGCTGAGTCCGAGGGTTGGGACTGAGATAAGGTGGGGGGGAGGGGAAGTGAGGAAGCTGGAGAAATCTGCATTCATCGTGGAGTTCCAACCCTCTGACTCAGCACTGCCTTCTTGACCTACAATCCTCTTCCTGACCTCTCCGGCCTATCATCCTCACCTTAACCTCCTTCCACCTATTGCATTCCCAATGCCCCTCGCCCAATTCCAGCCTCCCTACCTTTTATCTTAGCCCGCTTGGCTCACCCTCCTCATCCCTGAAGAAGGGTTTATTCCCGAAACGTCGATTCTCCTGCTTCTTGGATGCTGCCTGACCTGCTGCACTTTTCCAGCAACACATTTTTCAGCTCTGTTAGTGTGAAGTGGTTTAATTAACTAGGTAAGCATTTCATGGATGCATGATTTTTTAACCAGCATGTTTTATAGGAGATGACTAAACTATCCTCTGGGATTAATGGAAGCTTATATGGATGGATCTTGATGGGTGAGGGGAACAAAAGCAAAGCCTTTAACTTTCAGAAGCTAGATGAGCAGGTTTGTTTTTTTTTAGTCAATTTGAAGTAGACCTGACTGGAGTCAGATGAAAGAATAATTTCTCCTAGGAAAGAGTTGGTTCAGAGCAATTGAGGGGATGCCCCAGCTTTGGTATGAGGTTTTCAGGTTACAAAAACATCCAGACCAGAAGTGTTTGGTTAGAAGTCTGCATTGGTTTCTCAACTGAGGAAGATTTATTAGTCAAAACTTTGCAGTTCTCAGGACCAGACTCAAGAGTAGTTAAGTAAACATACAGGTTTGAGAACCAAAGGAAAATCTGAATTTGATTCACTGAGGAGTAAATGCCAAATGATAATGTTAGGCTTAAACTATTTATGTAGATAGTCTAGTTCGTATATTTTTCTTTTGCACACTTTCTGTATGGTGAAAGTCAAATTTGTAGCCTGGCATGCTTAAATTTCTGTAAAAATCCACCATGTTAAATTAATTTGGCTTGGGTTTTTTAATTCGGTGATCTGATTTGTTCAATAGTAACATCAGTTGGGATCACCTTTATCTGTAGTTCATTGCTTTATTGTTATTTAAAGCTTGTGTATTGCTTTTTCAAGCATGTCTTAGTATGTAGTACTTGTAGAGAAGTGTTTAGAAACTGCTCATCTTGAATTGCTTGTTCATTGGCAGTTGGTTGGGGGTGGCTATTGTCCAAGACACAGCCTTTCAGCTGAAGATGTACCATAGGGAAGACATTTTCAGGTTTTATCGGTGTATCTCAAAGGTTCCAATCCAATTTAAGCAGCCCCTCAATTCTGCACTGAGTCATCCGTTTGGATTATGTGCTCATAGTGTACTTGTATAGGTTGCTGCTGTGTAGGCAATGCTTTGATCTGTCATATGTACTTTTTTTACATGAAATATTTCCTGTCAATTTGTGTTGGCGTTATTCATTGGCGTTCTTTGTCTTTATATTGGATTATGTCGGATATGTAACAAGTGTCACAATACTTTAGCCATTCAAATTAATTTGTTTTCAGTTGTTTTTGAGCGATATCATTGATCTCTGGTCTGCATTTCTCCACATTATATATCTGCAGTCCGCCATTCGTAGTCGTGATTGGTTGTCTGTATTCTAAAATCTGGAATTCCCTCCCAATTGTCGTCTTCTGCAAAGATCCTTCTTTTCAATGCAATCCTGAGCCAAGCTTTTAATCAGTCTTGCTAATTTGTTTGCTTTCATCCTTCATTGACACTCCTTTTTTGAGATGAAAATGTGTTGCTGGAAAAGCGCAGCGGAACAGGAGATTCGGCGTCCGAAACGTCGAATCTCCTGCTCCTTGGATGCTGCCTGACCTGCGCTTTTCCAGCAACACATTTTCAGCTCTGATCTCCAGCATCTGCAGTCCTCACTTACTCTTTTTTCAAGAGTCTTGGAATGTCAGAAAAACTCACTAAATGTAACTTTATTGACAGTTTATATTAAGGAAATACAGGTCTAATATAAAACAAAACTTGTGTTCCATCAAGTAATAACTCTTCATTTGATCCAAAATTGAGCTGGTCATGATGTGAAAATCTCTTGAGTAAACTGTTATAATTTGCTTTACGATGTTATGTCATTCCATTATGAACATCATTCCTGGCTATTTATGCTCTTTCAAAATTCTACTTATCCTGGTTAAACTACTTTAACAGATCACCATGTATTTAATTCTACTTTCTTGTCCTATGTCAGGAATTTAGACATAGTTATGTTACTTGGTTACTATTTCAGCCAAATTGTGAATGGAGTGCAATAAATCTGTCTGTGGGCTGTTAGTAGAATGGAAAAACGTATGTATTATAAAGTGCTAGCTGGTTTATGAATGGACTTTTGGGAGGGTGATGCTGAAATGGTGCTTTAATCAGTCAAAAGAAAATGGGTGTCAGAATCAGCACCATTTTAGACTACTTTTATAGAAGATGAGATTTAGGAAGAATTCCAGAATAGCGCATTTTGAGATTTGTAGCTCGGGTTGAGGTTTTGGTTGTAGGTTTGCTTGATGAGCTGGAAGGTTCATCTCCAGATGTTTCGTTACCCTACTAGGTAACATCTTCAGTGGGCCTCAGGCGAAGCAATGCTGAAAATTTCTGCTTCCTATTTATATATTTGAGTTTCTTTGGGTTGGTGATATCACTTCCTGTGGTGATATTTCCTGTGGTGAAGTCACTTCCGGTTTTTTTTCTCGGGTGGAGGTAGATGGAGTCTAACTCCTGATTGTTGATAGAGTTCTGGTTGGAATGCCATGCTTCTAGGAATTCTCGCGCATTAGTTTGGCTTCTCCTAAGATGGATGTGTTGTCCCAGTCAGTGGTGACCTTCCTCATCCGTATGTGAGGATACTAGTGAGAGAGGGTCATGTCTTTTTGTGGCTAGTTGGTGTTCGTGTATCCTGATGGCTAGTTTTCTGCCAGTTTGTTAGTCCTTGCACGCTATTTTGTAAATGACATTAGTTTTGTTCATTGTCTGTATAGGGCCTTTCAAGTTCATTGGCTGCTGTTTTAGTGGGTTTGTGGGCTACCATGATGTCAAGGGGTCTGAGTAGTCTGGCAGTCACATATGGAAATGAACCTTCCAGCTCAGCAAGCAAACCTACACTCAAAATTCCAGAATGTAGGTCAGATGGTATTTGTCAATAAATGGGACTGAAAAGAAGTCCAGTATTGGAAGGAAAGAGCAACTACCTGTAGCGGGGAGTTGGAAGAGGTGGCAGTAGTACGTTGAGTAAATTTGGAAAGGGAATTCCTAGAAAATGGGAACTGTGCTTCAAGGCATTAGACGGTGAAGTGGCTCAGTACTTAGCATTGCAGCATCAGGTACCATGGTTCGATTCCACACTCTGGCAAGCATGTGGAATTTGCATTTTGTGTCCATGTGGGTTTCACAGAATCCTAGTATCCCTACCATGTTGAGCCTAATGGCCTATTTCTACAAGTTGACACTGATTCTCCAAAGAATAACCCACCCAAACCCATTTCCCTCTACATTTGCTCTGACTAATGCACCAAACCTACAGATCCCTGGACACTATGGGCAATTTAGCATGGCCAATTCACCAAACTACACAAGTTTGGACTGTGGGAGGAGACCCACGGTGACAATGTGCAAATTCCACACAGTCACCAGAGGCTGGAATTGAACCCAGGTTGCTGGTGCTGTGAGGCAGCATTGCTAAACACCGTGCCACTTCAGCCTGTTATCAAATGCCTTGAATCACAGTTCCCACTCTCTAGGAAGTCCCTAGGACCACCTCTAGGACAAAGTGAGGAATGTAGATGCTGGAGATCAGAGTTGAAGTGTTAGGGATATAGGGCTGATGAAGGGCTTAAGCCTGAGAAATTGATTCTCCTGCTCCTTGGATGCTGTCTGACTTGCTGTGCTTTTCCAATGGTGGACATTTGCAATTCTTTCCTCCTATAGTCCAAAGATACTGCTTTTCTTCAATGTGAATGTAGATGATAGTTAATTTTTAAATAACACCAAAATGTGGAGGTGTAATGGTCAGCAAAGATGATTACATCGGAGTACAACAGGATCTTGATCAGATGGAGTTTAATTTAGTTAAATGTGAGGTGCTGCATTTTGGAAGAGCAAATCAGCATGTATACACTTTAATGGTGAAGTCCTGGGCAGCATTGCTGAACAAAGATCTTGGAGTGCAGCTTCATTGTTCCTTGAAAGTAGAGTAACAGATAGGATAGTGAAGAATGTGTTTGGTATGCTTTCCTTTATCGGTCAGTGCATTTGTGTATAGCAGTTCAGACGTCCTGGTGTGGCTGTACTGGACATTGGTTTAGGCCACTTTTGGAATTTTGCGTGCAAATGGGTCTGGGTGGAATGGTCTTCAAAGGGTTCATCTGGAGTTGATGTGCTGAATGGCCTGCTTCCCCATTGTAGGGATTCTATAATTTTATAACTCCAAATTGGCTGTAAGAGGGTGTCCAGGATATGAAGACCAGGACAAAACTTTAATACAACCGTGGGAGTCTTGCAGCTCTGTTAGGGACAGTATATAGAGGCAGATCTAAGACCCCCGGATAAAATCGACCTGCGCTAGCGATGACTATCCAACAGGTCTAATTACAAGAAATTCCCTGTATCGTGGAAGGAACAGTATCCTACAAATCTAATATGGAGAATTTGAACGAAAATCTGACCCCCCCCCCCCCCCCCTCAGTTAACATTCTTAAGCTTCCATAGTAGGACGAAAGTTTCTGGGACTGTCGTTACCCGGTGCAACTTAAATTCTTATCCAAAATAAATGGGTGTTGTCTTTGTTTATAGGTATGTCCCTTTACAAATGGTTCAAACATTCTTAAATGACATCGAATTGATCCTGGATTAGTGGTGCAGGAAGAGCAGAGCAGTTCAGGCAGCATCCGAGGTGCAGTAAAAATCGACGTTTCGGGCAAAAGCCCTTCATCAGGAACACAATGTCGATTTTACTGCTCGGATGCTGCCTGAATTGCTGGGCTCTTCCAGCACTAATCCAGAATCTGGTTTCCAGCATCTGCAGTCATTGTTTTTACCTATCGAATTGACCCTGCTAATTTTCATTTCGGTAGAATACAAGCAGTTCCTGGTGTTTTGAGGGGTGCTTTATTAAAAACACATGCAATTTGATATCCGCGGAAGCATATAGATAGCGATGCGTTAACTAAATTAGTGTAACTTGCATATAAATTATGACTTGGCGCTGGTGTTGAACTGGAAAGGACAAAGTTAAGAATCTCACCACACCAGGTTATAGTTTAATAGGCTTATTTGGAAGCACGAGCTTTCGGTGTGCCGGCTAAGTACTTTCAAATAAATTTGTTGGATTATAACGTGGTGTTGCGAATTTTAACTATATTTAAATTAGCGCCGCGCTTACGTCGCGTAACGTGTTTGAATGTATTTAAATACTTCATTGAGCTGGGTGGATAGTTCAAAGGGGTTACTTTCAATCTTTTCGCTGATCGTGAAATTCCGGGACTCTTTTATACGAAGATTTTGTTTTTATATACGCTTTTCTGTTCTGCAGCTGAAGTAGTTTTGAACTCGTTTTTCCAAAGATGAATCAAGTGGCAGGAAGTTACATCCGGCGATAAAATACAAAGAGAAAATGGCGCAGTTTAAATGTTTATGGTTGTGTCCAGAACAGAACGTGCGGTGAACAACCAGAGTGATTATTGAACGCGTTAGCTTTGCGCTTTTAAATTTTTTTTTAATCCTTAAGAGTTATACAGCAATTGAGTCAATATTCCGTTCTCATGTCTACCTTTCTGTGAGAATTTATTAACTTTATTGGTCGAAGTAAGATTTGTGGATTTAAATAAAGAAAATCACTTTGAGAGTTTCTCTCTGCTCATTGAAGTTTCACTCCTGGCCAACAGTCAGTTTGACTAGGCTCAACAAAGCTGTCAACTTTATTTAAGTATACCACTTGGTTATAATTTCCTCCAATACACTTAAGCTAGCAGTTAAAAACAATTTGTGTGCAAGTTTGTTTATTAACCATACAACTGCTGAAGATTTGATGTATTTTAAGTTATGAGAATCTTTTCACTTGTGAAAATGAAGTATCTTTATGGGTTGGAAGTTATGGGATGCATCCTAGAATGTTGAAATAAGCATCTGTAGAGATCATGGATGCACTGGTAGCAATTTACAAAGTATAAAAATCACACCACACCAGGTTACAGTCCAACCTGATGGACTAAACTTGGTTTTATAATTTTTAACTCTTGTCAACCCCAGTCCAACACTGTCACCTCCACATCATGGCTGCTAGCAATTCTTGGTGGATAGGAAATGTTCCAGAGGATTTTTTAAATAAGACTTTCATTTTGGAAAGGAAGCTATTGCCCAGTTAGCTTAATGTGTATTGTTGAGAAAATTTTAGTCTGTTTTAAAGGATGTAAATAATAGCAGAATATTTAAAAATACATAATATGGTCAAGTAAAGTCAGCATGGCTTCATGAAGGGGAAATCATGCCAGAAAATTTACTAGAAATTAATTAGAATTCTTTTGAGAATGTAACAAGCAGGAATCAGGCAGGGAAAATCTATAATATATTTGGTTTATCAGAATATTTGATAAGTAGCAAGGATGTTAGGCTACTTAAAGGCCCCATGGTGTTGGTAGTATATTTTGGAATAAAGGTATTTTTGGGATGGCAACCTGTAACTAGTGATGTGCCACAGATTTCAGTGCTGGAGCCACACTTATTTAAAATGTGTTATGTCTTTGAGGAAATAATGTACTATAGCCAAGATTGCAGATGATATCAGGTGGGAGAGCAAGTGGTGAATAGGGCAGAAGTAATGTGGCAGATGGGATGGTGTAGTGAGGTTACGCACATTCACAGGAAGGACAGGAGAGTTGCATATTATTTAAACAGAGAAAGACTGCAGAAAGTTATGGATCTGACTTGGGCGGCCTCTTAGTGAATGTCTCAGCTAGCATCCAAGTTCAGTGGCTAATAGGCAAGGAAAATGAAGTGACCTTATTTTGAAGGGGATAGAATATAAAATTAGGGAAGTTTTGCTAAAACTCCATGAAATTATCATGGCCAGATGCATCTGCGACAATTCAAGAGGATGAGGTCAAGATTTTTTTCCCTTCTGTTCCATCGCCTGCCGCAGACCCAGTTTTTAGTTGCTATGTCCTTAAGGACTCTGTCAGCTTCGTCAGTGGTGGTGATTCTAAGCCACACATGGGATCAACATTTGAAGTGTATTTGCCACCAGTTTCCTCCCAAATGTTCAAATTATCAAATTGGAGGTGATAATTGAGATGCTTCCTTGTCCATATTTGTCATGATGCCGCATGATTTCCTAGGGTCTAGAGTTAATATTGCAAATTCCTGAAACACTCTACACAACTATATGAAATAATGCCACCACTGTCAGTGGGACAGGGCATGCCCAGGGTGGTATGGACATAGTCATACTTGCACAAACTTTGCAACGATGTGGGGTGTACAAAGTTAAAAAGCACACAACACCACCAGGTTATAGTCCCAACAGATTTATTTGGAAATCACTCGCTTTGAGTGCTGCTCCTTCAGGTAGTTGATGAAGGAGCAGTGCTCCAAAAGCTAGTACTTCCAAATAAACCTTTTGGACTATAACCTGCTGTTGTGATTTTTAAACTATACCATGTCATGCTAGTTGTTTGACTAGTCTGTGCTTTTGGTTTTGGCACAAGTCTGCAGATGTTGGTGAGAATGATTTTGTAGGGTCATCAAGCCTGTTTTTTGCTGTTGGGTCAATGTCAGGCGGTCTGTCCAGTATTACTCTATTTAGATTTTGCAGTTGGTTATTCTAATGAGTGATTTGCTAGTCTATTACTGACAACCGTTTGAGTTGACCATATTGCTGTATGCCTGGTGTTGCATCACTTGCCACACCATGTATGGAAGGCAGATTTTTTGTTTTTGGAAAGGTCACCTAGTGAACTAAATGGTTCATTTCAAATAGATTTGTCAGATTTGATTCCCTGTATTCTTGAATGTGAATTCATAGATTATTTTCTGACTGGGAGAAAATTCAGAAATCTAAAGTGCAAAGAGACTTGAGAGTCCTGGTCCAGGTTTCTTTTAAGGTAAACTTGCGGGTTGAGTCGGTGGTTAGGAAGGCAAATAAAATGTTGTAATTCTAGTCCTCTTGAGATGAATGACAAAAGCAGCGATGTATTTCTGAGGCTCTGGTCAGACCACACTTAGTGTTGCAAGCAATTTTGGACCCCATCAAATGATGTATTGACTGTGGAGCGGGTCTAAAGGGAGTTTTCATGAGAATTATCCCAGGAAGAAAGGTTTAACCCAGAATCCTCAAATGTTCTTGTTTATACTTGATGGAATTTAGAAGGATGAGAGGGGATCTAATTGAAACATACAGAATACTGAATGGCCTGGACAGAGTGGATGTTGGGTACATCTTTCCAAAGGCAGGAGTGACGAGGAAACAAGGGCACAGCCTTAGAATAAAAAGAAGACCTTTTTTAGAACTGATGTAGGGAGAAGCAACTTCAGCTAGAGTGTGGTGAATCTGGAATTCATTGCCACAGAAGGCTCTGGAGGCCAGGTCAAGTTCTTGATTGCCACAGGGAGAACATGGGAAAATAGGTTTTTCAGCCCCATAAGCCATGATTGAATGGTGGAGTAAACTCGATCAGCTGAATGGCCTAATTTCTGCCCATGTCTTATTGTCTAAATTTTGTTATCTACCATGATGTTATTTGGACATGTCAAAGAATTAGTGAGAGGTTCTAGATTACTTATCCATTGACATGACCCACTATGCCATTGTTTTTCCTGGGTGATTGATATACAGATGTTCTCTGCCAGCTTTGCCTAATCAAATTTACAAAATTGCTAGTGCGATGAATATTCAGCTAACCTTTTTGGGAGATGCTACAAAAACTGACTCATTACTCTGCTTCTGAAATTACAACCTTCTGTTAAACATAAGTACAGCATCTTGAAGTTAACATCCCCCCCCCCCCCCCCCCCCCCCCCGGTAAATACTGATTGAAGTTCCTGTTGAACTCTGTTGTAGACCTTAAAGTATATGTTAGTCCCTCTGAAATTTCAATACTGAGTTTATAAGATGGATAATGGATTGGTGTTTGAAATAGGTTTCCAATACAGTATTTGAGATGAAAATGTGTGCAGACTTTTTTCTTTTAAAAATCATCTGAGGAATGCAATCACTTCTAGTTTGTAGTGTAGTTGAAGGAAAGGATTCCTATCCTGATACATTTTCCACTTTTTTGGTAGCTAAATTTAGAACAATGAAGACTGAGGGTGCCTGACTTCAGGCTTCTATTGTCCATGTATTAGTTTGATCATTTGAGTAGGCTATTCTGAGCTTTTTGTCTCTGCCAAGCCAGAAACTGTAGACATCTACATTGATGAGACCCACATACGCTTGTTACCTTTCTTTTGTGAACCATTCTGTCTAGTAGTCCCTTGACTGTACTCAAGTTAGCGGAGCACTTTGCACTGAGCCAGATATAAGCTTTGGCTGATGCCATGAGTCAATTAAGTTCTTATTTTCAGAATATAGAGCTTATCATTTTATACCTCATTTGGCACTATTGCTGGAATTTAAGATTGTGGTTCAAGTCGTGGCTTTAAGGCTTCAGGCACTAAAATCTAGACTGAAACTCCTGTACCATACTAAGGTGAATTTTGTGACCCTCAGCTGTTGACCCAACAGCCTGTTTCCAATGTTGAAGTATGTGGATGTTATCCATATTATCTTGGTCAGTGTTTTTCTCCAATCAGCATTACTTAAAATCTAGTTATTGTTGCTATTTGTTGCAACTTTGCATTTGTGTTCCAACAGTAACTGCACTTCAAAAAGTACTTTATTGCCCCAAAGTACTTTTTTTTTAAAAAGGATAGTCTGTGGCTCCTGAAGTAGGAGTAGGCTGTTTTGCCCCTCCACCCTGTTCTAGTTGAACTGAGTATGACCTCCATTTTACTTTGTTGTCTAATGCCTTGGGAAGATAATGCCACGCACTTATGATTCTCAAAGTTCTCTTATTTTTAAGCTGTTACTTTTGTTGTAGTCACTCTCTCTAAGGGTGTCATCTTTTTAGCATCTACCCTGTCGTGTGTCTCCCCTCCCATCCTCCTCATCCTTAATTACCTCTCATTCTTAATTCTAATGTATACATGTCCAAGCTAGCCAACCTTTTTATAACGTGGTATCACCCCCTATTGTACATGTTTGTCTCTGAACTCCCAACATCATAATGGGTTGCATTAAATAAGAAACCAAAATGCTGCCGAGAACGCCACCAGATGTGGTTCACCAATTCCTTGTATGATTGTAGTAGAACATCCTGTTTTTCCTAGTAATAAACAACATTCCAATTGTCTTTCTAACTACTTGTTTATACCCATATATTAAACTTATCTAGTGTACCAGGCAATTGCATAGACAAATTCTCTGTACTAAAGTTCTGTTTTGTTCCACTATAAAATGTTTTTAGAAATTCTGTCTGCCTCAGTAGGCAAGCTAAACAAAAAAAAAGTTGAAGAAACTCCAGGCTTTTCAGCACCTCTGGGGAGAAGAGTTGATGTTGGAGCAAATTGTGCAGATGCTGGAATCTGTACTGAAAACTATGCTGGAAATCAGTGGGTCAGGCATCATCTATGGAGAGAGAAAGGTTCTTATTCTGAACCTTCATCGGAGTCATTTTAGACTCAATGTTTGTTTGCAAGCTCTCTCCATGCATACTATCTGATCCAGAATTTAATGTTTTTGGGTCTCGTGATGATGGTGTGGTTTCTCTTTTTTTTTGCAGAGGTTTTAAGATGGGTACAGAGCTGTCTAGTTGGAATGCCAGGAAAGTAAAGAGCTTGTGAGGCTTGAACAAAAGCAGTCTGGATGGGTGTGGGCAGCTCTCAGATCAGGATTTCTAGATTTTAGTTTTAGTTCACTTATTTTTTTTCTCTCAGAAGCAACCAGAGAGGATTTCTAAAATTGCCTTTTTGCCAAAGCACTTGTTTTGAGGCTACATTGAGATAGTTGATCAGTAATAGGTAATGTATCTATTCTGTTAAGTTTTCCAATTAAGCTATTTTGTTTGAAATTCCTGTTGTATTTTAACTATACTGTTTCAGTTGTTTTGAGGAACATTGTGTAGACTAACAAGTGGCCATGCATCTAGAACGTCTAGTAAATAAAAGTTATGGACTGAGTCATCACCTTTTAACACTTTTTTTTGAGGATGTCTGGTCCATAATAATAGCCTCAAAATAAAGAGCTGCCAGTTTAAGTCATGAGGAGTTCCTCCTAGAGATTATAATTTTTTTTTGGGAAGCCCATGCCACAGCAGTGCGGGCAGAGTCCTTGTGTATAGTTTAAGGCTGAGAGAGATTCTTGATCAAGGAATAAAGGGCTAATGGGCGTGAGTGATTAATAGCAAGGTCCTGGGGAGGGTTGCTGAATAGAGACTGGAGTGCAGCTTTATAGTTCCTTGAAAGTGAAACCACAAATAGGATAGTGAAAAGGCATTTGGTATGCTTTCCTTTTATTGGTCAGAGCATCAAGTAGAGGAGTTGGGAGATAATGTTATGTCTGTATAGGACATTGATTAGGCCACTTTTGGAATCTGGTCTCATCCTATTGAAAGGATGTTGTGAAACTTGAAAGGGTTCAGAAAGATTTGCAAGGATGTTGCTAGGGTTGGAGAGTTTGAACTATAGGGAAAGAGGCTGTTTTCCCTGGAGCATCAACGGCTGAGGGGTGACCTTCACAGAGGCTTATAAAATTGTGGGCATGGAGAGGGTAAATAGACAAGGTCCCTTTTTCCCTGGGGTAGGGGAGTCCAAAACTAGAGAGCATAGGTTAAGGGTGAGAGTGGAAAGATTTAGAAGGGACATGAGGTAACTTTTTCATGCAGAGGGTGGTGCCTGTGTGGAATGAGCTGCCAGATGAAATGGAGGAGGCTGGTGCAATTGCATCATTTAGAAGTCATCTGAACAGGAAGTGTTCAGAGGGATATGGGCAAGTGGGACTAGATTAGTTTAGGATATCTACTTGGCATGGACAAGTTGAACCAAAGTCTATTTCCATGCTGTACACATGAGTGGTCAAATCATAGAGCAGATTCAAGGAGCCAAATGTACTGCTACTCTTTTTCTTATAGAATGAAATGTGTGTATGATCAGTTTTAACTTAGATGAAACTAAATTTTGATCAACTCAAGCTAGCTCAGATAGCAGAGGTACCATATGTCATCTGGTTGATTTTTGGATGCTCTTTTTATCTAGTGAACTCTATTTCTGCCAGCATAATTAAACATAGATATTTATTAGCTTGGCTTTTGGATGTTTCAACTCACTCGCTTCCAAGACACGTACAGATCACTGAACTGACTTAGCAATGTGATCATTCCAGACTCTGCATTTTCTTAAGTTTTCACATTTTGAACAAGTGTTTTTGCCTATGGATTACATTAACTAGACAGCATTGTAGCTATCCAGCTGCCACTAAGGCAATGATTATTTTGGACCAAGATATTGAACGCATTTCACCTAGCTTCTAAATTTTAGATGAACTAAAAACTTTGTCAAAATGCCTTAATACATGGCATTTAGCATGAAAGCCAAGCTAAGTGTCTTTCTCTCAACTAGATAATCTACTAGATTGAATTTCAATACTTACTCCTTCAGGAACTTGATCTCTCAGAATCTGAGGTACATTGCACATCCCTCTTACTGAGTTCTATTCAGTTATTTTAATTAGTTAGCAAGTCTCTGTATAGTTTTTTGTTTCATTCTTACTTGGGTTTTTGAGATAATCATCAGTTTTTTTTTGTTACCTGTCCCTGTACACCTTTGTTTTGTAGCTCCCAAATCTGCATTTTAACTTTGACAATTTTACAGATCTAAAGGAATGTGGTTTAACAGCTTTGTTTGAAATCTCACTTTTTTTAGATATTGCTTAACAATTGTATGATTTCTGTGCTATTGGATGCAGGTCACTTCGGGAATCTCATTTTTCTTAAATGGTATCTTGAGAAATCTTTCTCTTCTGTCCCCTCCCAAGATACTGGCTATAGATTCACTAATAAAAGTAACTGCTTCCCAGGGACAGGGAATATGCACATTCATACTTTGAAACATATGTTAGCATCACATTTTTAAATTCACTCATGAAATGTGGTTGTTGCTGACTAGTCCAAAATTAATTGCCCATACCCTATTCCATCTTGAGCGTAGTAGTGAACTGCTGTCTTTGGACCATGATATGGTCCATTTGATGTGAATATACCCACAAAGCCATTGGGGAGGATGTTTCAGGATTTTGAATGGTGATTATAACAAATTAGTGACATAGACTTGTAGTGATGTTCTCATGTCTTTGTTGTTAATATTCTTCTAGATGGCAGTGGTATAATTTTCATTAAGATTTTTGCAGTTGGTGTAAACTTCTATGGTCCAGCTTTTTTGTGGATTTGCTCATGGTTCAGTACAAGTATTTCAGATGGAATTAGGTTGACGGAATCAGAACTGTGAAAGTCTAAAACAAGGCATACTGACTCATGCTTGCATTGGCTGTCCCAAGGGTTTAAATTCTCTTCATGCTGTTCCCAATTTTTTCCCTGGAAACAGTGTATTATTTTTCAGATGATCTAGTGCTCTTTTTGAAAGCCTTGATTGAACTGCCTTTACCATGCCTTGCAGTGCATTCCAGATCTAACCAACATTGTGGGGAAAGGGGGCATCTTGGAATTGGCAAAAGGAGGAATGCAGATACATTTTAAAAAATGTTCTTTTGATCTGGAGCCATTTCCTCCATCTACTTTGTCCCGTTGTCTCGGATTTTTGAATGCCTCTGTTAAATCTCCTTTTCAACCTTCTTTTCAAAGAAAACATATGTCTTGTAACTGAAGTTCCTTATCCTTGGAACTGTGTTGTGATTTATTTTTCCTTCTGCAATTCTCCTGATATCTTGACATTTTCCTAAAGTGTGGTGCCCCAAATACTCCAGTTGAGGCTGAAAGTGTTTTAGCACAACTTCCTCCTCCTTGCATTCTGTCTTCAATAAAGCTGAGGATAATATGCTACAGTTGCGCTCAGCTTCTCCTGCCAAATTCAATGACTGATGACATATGACTTAAGTCCCCCTCTACTGTACCTCCTTAAATTGACCCTTTTCTATTGCTAGACTAATTGATAAGAAAAACATGGAAGTACAAGTTTTCCTTGTATCTTTTCAGTGGACAGTTTTCAGTTTGTTCCTAACTTTTGCTGAAGCCGCATTCCTTTATGTGTGTAGCAAATGCATATTGTGGTCAAATTCCAGAAATAGTGGTATGATGAAGGAACAGTGATTTACGTTTGACATTCTACTTAGCTTGGTCTGGTAAGGTACCAAATAATGCATTTATATAGTTTTGCTGAAAAAACTAACAGGCACCAAGATGTCATTGCCAGGAATTTGTGAAATGTTATTTCCTCAATGTTCCAATGCAGCCTGTCACCTTTTGTCCAACATTTTTCTGAACTGTTGCCACTGAGACACAGCGGAGCTATTAGCAGGATTTCTCCACTAAATACTTTGGATTTTTCTGCCTTAATAGGAAATGTTTGCTAACTGGAGCTATTCCGTTAGTACACAGGCCTCGTCAATAATTTGTCTTAGAGGGTTAAAAAGTTTACACTAAATATCCAGACATTGACTTTCTCAGCTATCTCCCCTCCCCTTCCATTTATCTCTCAGCTGCCCAGTCCACAAGCCTCATTCCTGATGAGGGGGTTATGCTGGAAACATAGATTCTCCTGCTCCCTCTGATTCCGCCTGACCTGCTATGCTTTTCCAGCACCCCACACTCGGCTGTCATCTATTTAGTCTTTTCTGTTAATGGATGAGGACTGTGAAATAACATTGTCATGTTCTAAAAGTTGAGGCTAAACGGAATTTGAAATGATCCCCGTTAGCCCTGAGTCTTCAACATGACTAGGGCAGTCTTGATGCAGTAGTCTGTTGTAACACTACTTTAGAAGTTGCAAAAGTACTTGATAGGGAGGGAAGAGGTTTTCCATTATTCTTATATAGGCAGGCAAGCTGATTGTAGTTTGGACTCTTGCTCTGGATAACTGGAACAAAATGGATTGTAGATACCTGTTTAAAAGTGTCATGTACCATTTTCTAGAAAAAAGGTAACATTATACATTGTTATCACTAATGGGCTGCCATCTGTGCACTTGGGTCAACATGCCTATTAATTTGAATGAAATGGCTGCTTTAGATTTAATTTCCAAATTTTGTATGCCAGTGGTTATAGTTAGAGGTAATAAATACATTAAGTTCACATTGTTATGTATTATTGTATTGCACTTTTATCATGTAGCAGTATGTAATTAATTGCCTTTTGAGGACCAAAACATGGAACTGCCTTCCAATAAATCAGATTTGGCTGGAAGCATTGTCCATTAGATATAAGATGATTGTGTTTTGACAGTTGCTTTTGAAGTGCTATGTGTGTATTGAAAAGAATGGATATTCTTAATTGAATTTTTTTCACTATTCAGATGCCACTAAGCTTAAATTGAACTATGAGACATCTATTCACACAGTGCAACTTTTTAACTACAAAAGTCCTAACACTTGGTTTTATTCCATCATGGCATAATCTTTTTAATGTTCAGAATATGATCAAGATCTCGTGTTAAAGTGTGTAATGACATGGATGTAAGACAGGGTTCTTCAGTTCTCGGAGCATAAAAATTCTACAATTACAATTCTACACTGTCATTTTTTCTTTTTTTTTGTACAGATGAAATGATTCAAAGAATCTGGTTGGTTCAGTACGCAAAGAATTTCAAACGGAGGGTAGTTCCTTCAGTGGAATGTTGAAAGTTCTTTGGCATATTCGGGGAAAAGTTCAAAGTGCAGTTAAATGGGGAAACATGCCAGAAAACAATATTACAACCTGTACAGCAGGCTAGGTTGCCAAAGGATCTAGTTAGTGTTGTGTAGTCTGAATCTTGTCTAAAGTGGTAAGAAAAAACCCTCCATTGTAAACACGGAATACTGAAGAAACACCACTGTTTTGTGTATGCAAGTCTCTTAAACACTTGTCTTTTACAAATGTTGACATTTCCAACCTTTTTCACCACCTTTTAATAGGCTGACGGGAAAGAGAGAATAGTTAAAAACTGACTTCACCGGGTCAGGGCCTACGCCTTTCAACTGGACATCTCTGACTCTCTTTTTCAATACCAGTAAGATCTTTAAAGATGGATGAAGTTAGGTTGTTAGTTTTGTGCAAGATCTGATTAAGAAGTTTGTCAGTTTCCAGTAATATTTTGAAGATGTACAATGATTTCAATTAAATTAAACACTAGTCACTAAAGCAAATAACTTTTTTTTCAAAATGTGACATGCCTGAATTAGGTCTTGAAAAAGAATTAAACTGTTTTGAAAATATTACTTTTCATGAAGCATCAGGATTATGCACAGGTTATTAATTTTAGGGTGAAGTTCTGTGAACCTACCCAATGACGTTGTATTTTAATGAGGGAATTTGGCTTACGCCAGAACCTAACCACCTTTATTTGTCCTTTTTTTCACTTTTTTTTTCCATTTTCACCTCTCTCTCTTATACTCGAACTCTCTCAATTTGTGGATGTTCTTGGTGACATTTCACGCATAAGCTTTGCTCAGAATTTAGTTAATTGTTGGGTCTTGCAGACAAGAAAATCTGCATGTTTGGTCTCATACATACTGATTTTTGTTGATGAATGTTGACTGCAAATATTAGGTTATTCAGAGTTGATGCATATTTATGAGCTCTTTTTCACTTAAACAGTTGCTGCCTGAGCTGCTTTTTTGAGTGGACTGGCCTTTCTGTGGCTTGGTGACTAATGAGTTTTTCATTTTGGAGGGTTTTTTTATTCACTCAGGATATGGATGTTGCCTACTTGGCCAGCAATTATTGTCTCTCCCAAGTTGCCCTTGAAGGTGGCTATCACCATTTGCTGCAGGTAGACTCAGTGCTGTTGGACAGCAAATTCCAAGATTTTGACCCAATGAAATGAAGGACCAGCCATATTTTTAAGCCATCGTGCTGAGTGGCTTGGAGGGGATGTTATAGGTGGTCGTGTTCCCATGCATCTGCTATCTGCTGTCATAGTCATAGTCATAGAGCTGTACAGCATTGAAATAGACCCTTCAGTCTAATTCCTCCATGCCGACCAAGTATCCTAAATAAATCTAGTTCCAAGTCTGGTTGAAGATTTGTAGCTCGGGTGTCCGTTGTTGTGGTTCTGTTCGCCGAGCTGGAAGTTTTTGCTGCAAACGTTTCGTTCCCTGGCTAGGGAACATCATCAGTGCTATTGGAGCCTCCTGTGAAGCGCTGCTTTGATGTTTCTTCCGGTATTTATAGTGGTTTGTTCTACTACTATACCACTATAAATACCGGAAGAAACATCAAAGCAGCGCTTCACAGGAGGCTCCAATAGCACTGGTGATGTTCCCTAGCCAGGGAACGAAACGCTTGCAGCAAAAACTTCCAGCTCGGCGAACAGAACCACAACAAATCTAGTTCCATTTTCCAACTTTTCGCCCATATCCTCCTCAACCATTTCTATTCACATGCCCATCCAGATGCATTTTTTAAATGTCATGGAGATGTCTGTAATGAGCTATGGTGGACAAGGTTTAAAAATCTCAACACCAGGTTATAGTCCTAGTTTATTTGTAAGTACTGGCTTTCAGAGTGCTTATCCTTCAGGGAGCTGTGTTTTAAGTGTTGTAATTGTACCAGCCTCCTCCACTTGTAGCAGCATATTCCGCACATGCGCCACACTTAGCATGAAAAAGTTGCCTGTTGGGTCACTTTCGTAAATCTTTCCCTCACCTTAAACCTCTTGCCTCCAGTTTTGGCTCCCTCGCTCCAGGGAAAAGACTTTGTCTGTTTTCCCACTATCTGTGGCCCACATGATCTTATAAACTTCCAGGGCAGTCAATACATTGGTATAAGAGTTGGGAGGTCATGTTGTGGCTGTACAGGGTATTGAGGCCACTTTTGGCATACTGCATGCAATTCTGGTCACCCTGATCCAGAAAGGATGTTCTGAATTTGAGAGGAGATTTGTAGCTCTGGTGCTCGTTGTTGTAGTTCTGTTTGCCGAGCTGGGAATTTTGTGTTGCAATCGTTTCATCCCCTGTCTAGGTGACATCCTCAGTGCTTGGGGGCCTCCTGTGAAGTGCTTCTGTGATGTTTTCTCCGGCATTTATAGTGGTTTGTCTCTGCCGCTTCCGATTGTCAGTTCCAGCTGTCGACTGCAGTGGCCGGTATATTGGGTCCAGGTCAACATGTTATCAACAAACACACATCGACCTGGACCTAATATACCAGCCTCTGCAGTGGACAGCTGGAATTGAGAAGCGGCAGAGACAAACCACTAAATGCCGGAGGAAATATCACAGAAGCGTTTCTCAGGAGGCTCCCAAGCACTGAGGATGTCACCTAGACAGGGGACGAAACGTTTGCAACACAAGATTCCCAGCTCGGTAAAAACAGAACCACAAAATGTTCTGAAACTTGAAAGGGTTCTGGAAAGACTTGAGGATGTTGCCAGGGTTTGAACCATAGGGAGAGGCTGAATACACTGTTGTCTTTAAGTGGTCATGGGATTGAAAGATTCTATATATGAGACTAATCCAATTAGTTTATGGTACATGAGGTCTTTTGCAGTGCACAAGTTGAAATGGCAGTGTGATATACTGCTAGGTGACATATTTAAAACCAGTTGGCTGACTTGTTGGGAAGCCATGTTGGAGGAAGTGAGGATTGCAGATGCTGGAGATTGGAGTCGAAGAGTGTGGTGCTGGAAAGGAACAGGAAGGTCAATGTTTTGGGCATATTCCTTTAATCAGGAATTCTGCATAAAATGTAAGATTACACTAATTAAAATTCGCTCAACAGTTGACATTCGCATTAAATCTGTCTTAAATGAGATGTTTATCATTCAGCTTTTCTCATTTATTGTCTCTGATTTTGGAATGAAATGAATGAAAAAATACGATAGTAATATTAGTAGCACCCAAGAGCATAGATAATAAACTATTAAAGCAGTTTCCCATTGTTGCTCTTGTCCTGTCACTCTTAGACTACTAATTTGTAACCTTTCCAGGAGAGCCTGTGCTCCTTGTGGATGTCTGAACCAGGTTTCCAGTTTCTGAAATCTCATACTCTTGATGATCAAAGGCAAAAGGAGCACTCTTAATTTGCTCAAGAGGGAGCTTGTTTACTTGAGAAATTAAAGAGTAAAGCTGAATGTTGAAGAAATCTGGTAGAATACCAGTTTTTTAAAACCACTTGGTTCCTTTTTTTTTCTATTGAATCCACTGTTCTGAAGAACCTGGGAGGTTATGAAACTTGAAATATGCCAATTAATTAACAAATTAGGTGGCTGTGGAAGTTGTTTTTTCCTTGATCCCTGTGAATGTACTAAACAAAATGCAGATTACATTTGAAAAGTACATTTGTCACATGGAGAAGTTGCATTGTAACTTTCTGATGCACAGGTCATCACTGCACTAGATTGCAATTATTAATCTTGTGGATGGTCTTGAGTGACTGTTTTCCCCCTATCTGTGGCCCACATGATCTTATGGGGATTCCTAGTGGGCGGCATGGTGGCACAGTAGTTAGCACTGTTGCCTCAGTGCCAGAGACCCAGGTTCAATTCCCGCCTGTTGACTGTGGGGAGTTTGCACATTTTCCGCATGTCTGCGTGGGTTTCCTCCAGGTGCTCCAGTTTCCTCCCACAGTCCAAAAATGTGCAGTTAAGTGAATTGGCTGTGCTAAATTGCCCGTAGTGTTAGGTGAAGGGGTAAATGTAGGGGAATGGGTCTGGGTGGGTTGTGCTTTGGCGAGTCGGTGTGGACTTGTTGGGCCGAAGGGCCTGTTTCCACACTAAGTAATCTAATCTAACTTTTTTTTCACAGAACCACGCTTATGCTCGAAGTGTAAGAACACTTTAGTGCTCCTTATTGCCTCTTGGCTGGAAAGACTTGGGTTTAATCACTATTTAGTACTTGTATAATTTTTAGTGATATGTGCACGTTTTCTGTTTTGAACTGTGCAACCTGCTCTCCATTACGTAAATATTGGCTTATGAAGTTTTGAGGAAAAGGTAACTTAATGAAATTTCTACTCAGTATGTCACTTAAACCTTAACGAATATGAGCATTCGCCACTTGAACCTGCTGTACCATTCAGTAGGATTGTGACTGATCTGACATTCCTCCGGTCTGCTTTCCTGCATTTTCCCTGTAACTTTTAATTCTCCTGATCAAGAATCTAATTCAGCCGTAAATATATGCAAGGACTTTGCCTGCCTGCCTCCCTCCCCAAAAAAACACAGCTTTGTGACAAGGAGTTCCAAACAGTCTTGAAGAAATTCTTCCTCAACTAAGTCTTCAATTGATGCCCCTTTATTCTGAGACTATGCCCTCTGGTCCTAGACACCCCCTTGAGGGGGGGCATCATGTCAGCATTTACCTTGTCAAACCTTTTAAGAATCTTTTGTTTCAATTAGGTCATTTCACTTCCCAACCTGTTTAGCCTTTTCTCATTTAAGACCATCCCTCCATACCAAGGATCAGCGTAGTGAACCTTCGCTGATCTGCCTCCAGTGAAATGATATGTTTCTCTAAACGGAACCAAAACTGCTTTCAGTATCCAGGTGAATACCTGGTATGTTTTCAGTAAGACGTCTCTACTTTTATACTCCTGCGCCCGTTTTAAATACGTGTCCGCCTTCCATTATCCCTCAGTCCCTTTTTTGTTTCAGCTTGCAACTTTTTTTTTTAAGCAATACTGTCCTTTGAATTTGTTCACTTTGAAGGAGTGATCATTATATCCCACATTATACTCTATTTGCCAACTTTTTAAAACTACCAATATCTCTCTGTAAACTGTTCGTAGCATACCCACAACCTGCCTTCCACCTATTTTTGTCTTGACTGGAAGTTTGGTGACAGTGCATTTACTTTCTTCCTTTCTCCAAGTCACTACTGTATGCTGTAAACAGTTGTGGTCCCTGTGTTGGTCACTTGGAAGCCCACTGATCTACAGGTTACCAACCTGAAGTGGGATCCTTTATTCCCACTCAGCTTCCTGCCCATTAGCCAATCCTTTACTCATGCCAATACAGGTATACTGTTGCTAACACCATGGGCGCTCATTTTATGCTTTTAACCTTCTATGAGGTACATTGTTGAATGCTTTTGGGAAGTCCACATTCCCCCATTTACTGGCTCCCCACTTTCTGCTGAGACTTCCTCAAAACTCAAATTAGCTGGACATATTTCCCTTGCATTCGCTTTCTTAATCACGACTCAACCTGCATGTTTACCTTTTAGAGAATCCTCGACTAGCACTCCCAGATCCCTTTGTACTTTGGCTTTACGAATTTTCTCACTGTTTAGAAAGTGGTCTATGCTTTTATTCTTTTTGCCAAAGTGCAAGACCTTGCATTTGCTCATGTTGAATTCCATCAGCCATTTCCTGGACCACTTTCCCAAACTGTCTAGATCCTTCTGTAGCCTCCCCACTTCCTCACTACAACCTGCCTGTCCACCTAAATTCGTATCATCTGCAAGCTTCGCTAGAATGCCCCCAGTCCCTTCATCCAGATCATTAATATATAATGCGAACAGCTGTGGCCCCAACACTGAACCCTGCGGGACACCGCTCGTCACTGGCTGCCATTCCGAAAAAGAATCTTTTATCCCAATTCTCTGCCTTCTGTCAGACAGCCAATCCTCAATCCATCCCAGTAGCTTCACCTTGGACACCATGGGCCCTCACCTTGCTAAGCAGCCTCCCGTGTGGCACCTTATCAATGGCCTTTTGGAAGTCTAGATAGACCACATCCACTGGGTTTCCCTGGTCTAACCTACTTGTCACCTCTTCAAAGAATTCCAGCAGGTTTGTCAGGCATGACCTCCCCTTACTAAATCCATGTTGACTTGTTCTAATAAGACTCCGCTCTTCCAAGAATTTAGAAACCTCATCCTTAATGATGGATTCTAGAATTTTACCAACAACCGAGGTTAAGCTAATTGGCCTATAACTTTCCATCTTTTTTTCTTGACCCTTTCTTGAACAAGGGGGTTACTACAGTGATCTTCTTCCAATCATCCGGGACTTTCCCTGACTCCAGTGACTCTTGAAAGATCTCAACCAATGCCTCCGCTATTTCCTCAGCCACCTCTCTCAGAACTCTAGGATGTATCCCATCGGGGCCAGGAGCTTTATCAATTTTAAGACTTTTTAGCTTTTCTAGCACTTTCTCTTTTGTAATGGCAACCATACTCAACTCAGCCCCCTGACTCCCTTTTAATTGTTGGGATATTACTCAGTTTGCAGATGACACCAAAATTGGAGGTGTAATCGACAGCGAAGAGGGTTACCTCAGATTACAACAGGATCTGGACCAGATGGGCCAATGGGCTGAGAGGTGGCAGATCGAGTTTAATTCGGATAAATGCAAGCTGCTAAGATTCACTGTCCCAAAATGCAGCACGTCTTATACACCTTAACGGTAAGGTCCTAGGAAGTGTTGCTGAATAAAGCGACCTTGGAGTACAGGTTCATAGCTCCTTGAAAGTGGAGTCACAGGTGGATAGGATAGTGAAGGCGGCGTTTGGTAGGCTTTCCTTTTATTGGTCAAAGTATTGAGTACAGGAGTTGGAGGGGTCATGTTGCTGCTGTACAGGACGTTGGTTAGGCTGCTGTTGGAATATTGCGTGCAATTCTGGTCTCCTTCCTATCGGAAAGATGTTGTGAAACTTGAAAGGGTTCAGAAAAGATTTACAAGAATGTTGCCAGGGTTGGAGGATCTGAGCTACAGGGAGAGGCTGAACAGGCTGGGGCTGTCTTCCCTGGAGCGTCGGTGACCAAAGGGTGACCTTATAGAGGTTAACAAAATTGAGGGGCATGGATAGGATAAATAGACAAAGCCTCTTCCCTGGATTGGGGGAGTCCAGACCTAGAGGGCATAGGTTTAGGGTGAGGGGGAAAGATATAAAAGAGACCTAAGGGGCAACTTTTTCATGCAGAGGGTGGTACGTGTACGGAATGAACTGCCAGAGGAAGTGGTGGAGGCTGGTACAATTGCAACATTTAAGAGGCATTTGGATGGGTATATGAATAGGAAGGGTTTGGAGGGATATGGGCTGGGTGCTGGCAGGCGGGACTAGATTGGGTTAGGTCTGGTTGGCATGGACAGGTTTGACCGAAGGGTCTGTTTCCATGCTGTAAATCTGACTTGTTTGTTTTGACTTTGAACAGCCACACTCTATCCATATGAAAGAAAAAACAGAAATTGCTGGAATAACTCAGCAGGTCTTGCAGCATCTGTGGGGGCAAAGTAGTTTTTGGAGCCATAACCCTTCAGAACTGATGGTAGCTAGAAAAAGGGTATTTATGCAGAAGATGTAGTGGTGGGGGAAGAAAAGGTGAGAAAACAATTGGACAGACAAAGGATTGGGTAAAATCAGGCTAAGTCTAAATAGCTGTTGGTGGCGACTGTTAGCTGATGTTGAGTTGTGTGGTAGCAGACCATGTGATGTCAAGGCCTGGTATATGGGGGTTGGAGTAAAGACATGGGGGAAGAAGCTCAATTGTTGAAGTCTATGGAGTCTGGAAGGCTGCAGAATTCCCATATGGAAAATGAGGTGCTGTTTTTTTTTTCAGCTTGAGTTTTGCTGGCGCACTGCAGCAAACCTGAGACAGATATTGACCAGGGAACATGGTTGTTGAAGTGCCAGACAACTGGAATCTCTGTAATTTTTGCAGTTAGAACATAGGTCTTTTGCCAAGTAGTCACCCAGTCTGTTCTTTTTTTTCCCCAGTGTAAGGAAGCCAAATTGTGAATAGCAAATACAGTAGACTAGATTTGAGTGAAGTGCAGGAAAAGCGCTGCTTCACTTGGAAGGTGGGTTTAGGGCCCTAGATGGTGTTGAGGGAGGAACTAAATTGCAGGCGAAGGAACTGTGGGGACATGTTGGGAGTGAAGGAGGAGTGCAGCAGGGTGCCTTGGAGGGAAGGGTCCCTGGAGAAGGTTGACCAGAAAAGGGAATGTGTCTCATAGTGGTATCCTGGTGGAAGTGATGGAAATGGCATCTAATAATCCTCTGGTTGTAGATGCTGGTGGGATGGTAGATGAGGGGGAGGGGAACCCTATCCCACTTGTGGGAGGGAAGAGAAGGTGAAGGCCAAAGTGTGGGAGCTGGGTCAGACCTGGCTGAGGACTCTGTCAATTATGCTGTTGGAAACATTAATGTGACAGCCTTATTCAAAAACGATAAGCTGTCGTTTTCGGTTGCTGGAGTCAAGTCATAAATAACAAGATAACCAAATACTTGGAAAAATCATAAAGCTCAGTTCACCAGTATCAACACAGTTTCATGAAGGGCAGGTTGTGCTTGACAAACTTGGAGTTCTTTTTGAGGATATAACTAGCAGGGTGGATAAGGGGATCTGGTGGATGTGGTATATTTGGGCTTCCAGAAGGCATTTGACACATCCCATAAAAGATTGATCTCGAAGTTTTAGGTACTGATGGTTAGGAGTGGAGTATTGGCTGGTTGACAGAAAGCAGAGGGTCATGATAAATGGGTCCTTCTCTGGATGGTGAACTGGTTGCTTTAGGATTCACTTGGACCTCGACAATTTACAATCTATCAAATGTCCCTACTTGCAGATCAGTGTAATTGGCAAAATTCGCAAATGATACTAAAAATAGGTGGGGAAAGCAGCTGTAATAGAATTTACAGATGGATATCGATAGGCTGAATCTGGCAGATGGAATTTAATATGGATATATGAGATTATCCATTTTGGCCAGAAAAATAAAAGGGCAAATTTATTTAAATGGGAAACCAATTCAAATTACATCACTGTAGAGGGATCTGGTGTCCTTGTGCATGAATTGAGGAACCTCTATTATCCAAACTAGATGAGTGGACGCTATTTTGTTCAGATAATTGATTATTTGGTTAATTGATTTTTTTCCTCTGGGGCTTGGAGTTTTCTGTGAAGTCTGCGCCCCATGCAGGAGACTAGGCAAAAGTATACTGTGCATGAGACCGTGCCCTGTCTGCCCTCGACCGCTTCCACCACCACCACCGCCACCACCCTCCCCCTCAATCCAACAGTCCCAACCCTGTCCACCCCCCTACCAGACTGTATGCCACCAGTAAGGCTGCTGCTGCCTTTATGGGATAAGTCTCCAAATAGCACGCATGCGCGCACACCCTTTTTAACAGGTTCCTCTGTTACTCTGTACATGAAAATGTTGGAGAGATTATCTGGGGAAGAGGGATTTGGGGTTCACTCCTATAGAACTACAGGGAAAGTGCAGGGAGAGAGCGCGGGCGGGAGGTCAGTCATTTGGAGATGGTGCCAGGACTGTTCTCAGCAGCATTTCAGTGAGCAGAGTTCACTTTTAATCATTGTACCTGTTTTAAAAAAAAAATGTAATGAGGGTTGAAATAGCTCTCTATAGCGTTTCTATTAGGACCTTGAGATCCTCTTCGGATAATCGAGGTTCCTCTGTAGTGGGTATGCAGGTGCTGCCTACAATAAAGGCAAATATAATCTTTGCGTTTTTTGCAAAAGGACTGGCTTATAAAAGTAAATGCATGTTGTTATAATTATATAAGACATAAGTAACACCACACCTGTAGATGTTTATCCAGTTTTGGTCTCTCTTGAGGATGTGGTGGCACGGGAGGCAGTTCAGAAGGGGTTCACCAGGTTGATTCCAGGGGTGAAAGGGATGAGGTGAGTTGTGAATCTGGAACCCACTGCCTCAGTGCAGTGTATGCACAAGCAATCAACAGATTCATGGAAAAAAGGTTCTGAAAAGCAGGACAAAGGACTATGGGGAGCATGCAGGAAAGTGGAATTGAGACCAGGCTATGACCAGCTATGGTCATGTTAAATGGTGAGTGGGCTTAATGAAGGGCTGAAATGTCTACTCCCACTCCTTGTTCCTATGTGCCTGTATCACTGGTGCATTTCAGTCCAAGATGAAGTCTGCTAGTTAAAAAGTGTGAAAATGTATAAATTGTAGAGTGAATTGCCTGTCGTATGTACAGCAGGGTTAATAATAACTTTCTTCTGACTTCAGCATTTGTGAAGAATGCAAATCCTGGTGCCCTTAACTTGGATGATGACTTGCACATATGAAACCTGCCACAACATTAGTTGCCATGTCAAAATAGCACTCTTAAACATGGTTTTCAAAGTTTTTATAAACATTTTTCTTCATTTGATAAGTATATAAAAGAAACGAATTTACTCCTCTGCATAGGTGTTTTTGACCAAGGTTTTATATATCATACAAAGTAGTAGGAAAATTCATTTTTCATCTGTACAGCACTCATCATGACCTGATGGACAAAGCTGCTTCAATCAGTAAGATGGGCTGTCTATAAAGCAGGAGAAGCAACAGACAGTTTGCTCTCTCTTTCTGAAAATAGCAATTTGGTAGTGACTGGGTAATCTGAGATTTTGGTTCTGGGCAAATGTTGATCGGAACACAAGAAATCTTTTGTTTTAAATGATGGTTCCTCATCCCAATCTCTGAAATTTCTTTGAATTTGTTCATTGCTGATTCATGTTTACCAGTACAGGGGCAAAGGAAATAGGCAACAATGAAGGAGTAAGCACTTCAAGCCAGAGAAAGTTCTGTTAGCAGCTTTTCTTAATATGACCCAGTGCTGTTTCCTTGATTCAAATACATGCAGCTGCTGTTTGGCTTCAAATTCCGAATTGTTAGTAAAATCATCTCTGGATAAGTAACCATGTATTTCTACCTAAATATTGAGCAAAAACAAATCCTCCTGTGGCTGCTTATTAATTTTTTTCCCAAAGTTTTCTCTGAAGGTGGAGAACAAAACTTCGATTTGGTGGTGTTTTAGAAGAACTAAAATATGTAAATCTCTTATTTTTGAGGTGTCATTATCTGACAATATCTTTCCTTTGTTTTAGGCAGATCTTAAATATTTTCTCTTTGGATGTGAGTATCCTATTGGAGTGTCCTTGGCAAAGTTTCTAGAAAATTATCTAGGGTAAATTATTCCAAGGCAGTCATGTGCCTAATGGAGGAAAACTGTATGGGTAATTATCTTCCCTTAAGTGATTTGAATGGTGGGGGGGTGGAGAGAAGGGGAATCAAGTTTGGGAATATGAATGACTCATCTGGAAAAGAACCAATTGACATTGAGCTTTCCCTTTGGAACTGATGGCTGTATTTTTTTCTGGATTCCTTAATTTAATGTTTTTCCAGCTGTTTGTTTTGTAAGGCAATTTTCAATAAAGACGATAAGAAATAGGGACAGGAACAAACTGTTCAGTCCCTTGAGACTGCTTTGCCAATCAATAGCATGGCAGATCTGATTTTTTTAACAAGTTTAATGATCCTCTTGAAACTAGAAAGACAGTGCTAACTAGCTCTGAATTGGCTACAGGTTACATAGGTGGAATTTCAAATAGCATCAGTGACTGTTCTGCAGTAAATACACCATGGATTTCCCATGATAAACTGTAGCCAATAATTTCTTTAGTTTTGCAAAAGCCCCCACAGTCTTGAAGTTGAGGCAATTTCAAAGACTGGTCTGTTTTTCTTTACCTAGGATTCTGCATAAGTTATAAGGCATCTATTTATTGCAGTTAAGCTTTAGTCTCAGAATTTCTTGATTTTGATACATTGAACGGTGAGTGCATAATCTTTGTGGTCAACTGACCTTCCCCTCATTGTGTATGCTCTTTCACTTTCTCCCCCAGCCCCCATAAAACTTTGTTTTTTTTGCCTTTGTTTTTCTATTTGTAGTTTGACCAAAAATTAGAGCTATGTACCATATCCCTAATTTGCTGTCATTACTTGCTGTAGTGCTGTCGTTATAAATTAGAAAAAGTTAAAAATCTCAACATATAGTAGTCCAGCAGGTTATTTTGGAGCACTGCTCCTTCAGGTGTCTGATGAAGGAGCAGTGCTCTGAAAGCTAATGCTTCCAAATAAGCCTGTTGGACTATTACCTGGAGTCGTGACTTTTAACTTTGTCCACCCCAGTCTAACACTGGCTCCTCCACATCCTAAATTAGACAGCTATGTGAACTTTTTAGTTGACTTGATAGCAATCTACTTTAGAAAAGGAAATATAGAGCTTGCTAAATTGATTGTTTTGACAGTGCTTGCATGATTTTGTCATGCTAGTATTATACAGCAGTTGTGAATATGATGCTCAATGTTTCCTACGTACTTTAAAAAGTGCAAATATTTGGCTACCTCTGTACAGTAAGTTACAATGTCTTGTTTCCTTTGTTTTGAAGTGATTTCAAACAGCCAGTTGTAGTTGGATTGAACAGTAAATATAATGTTAAAAAATGAGCTGTTGTGAATGACATTTAGCATACCGCACCTATGTTACAGAATAACTTGGTTTTATGGCTGAGCCACTTAACCTTATAAGGCAATCTTGAAGCATCACCTGGGAGTGGCTGTTGAGGGGTAGTGTTATCTGCATAGCTGAAGCTAAGTCTCTTGTGAAATCATGCAGCTAAAAGGTGACTCAATACTTGGCCTTCTTCTCCTCTTGACCTGTTCTGCATGGTATCGTAACATGAGTATTGGGGAGAATTGTCCGCCCATCCTTTTTAAAATTGAACAGGAATTATGCAGATACACTGATATTGGCTGGTAGAGATAGTATTGCTGGTAGTACATATTTCACTGAAGGTAATCTGTTACCTACAAAGATAGGTATTTATGATGTACAAATACTTGGTTATGAGGAAGTGCACATACTTTGTGCATGTAATCACCTACACGTAAATGAAGTCGTGTGTAGGAACGGAAGTTCACTTTTGGAAGCAGGAAAAAGACCTTTTAGTAGTTATGCTTTTGCCCATTGCCACACCAACTTCCAAGCACATTCTCAGCCAGGCAGTGTTCATTTTAGCAGGAAGCTAGATTTTGTCCTACCCTAGCACAGGGTGGAAGCGTGAGTGATCCTGCAAGATAACTTATCAAAACTTTAACAAATCAAAAGTGATGTGCAAGTTACTACTGGAGAGATTGATATAGTTAATGTTTTCAGTTGGGGATTTGAGGTCAAGTGTAGTGTTTGAGTAAAGCAGCATTAAGGGTTTTTGGCAGGGTGGAGCTCAGGGGAAAGAAGCTAAAACCACAGCTGGACTGTGGAAGTTGGGAAAGATGGAATGGGCTTAGTGAAAGTGAAATGTGACCAGTGCACAAAAATCCTAATGAAAAGTTGTGGAGGTGTGCATCATACAAGGTTGGTGAGCTTGTAATCTGTTTGAAGCTCTAATGGAGGGATAGCTAGTATCTCTCAAACTGCGATGGGTGATGTGACAATGAGTGAAAAGTATCCTGAACAGGATTTGAAGGGAAAATGCTACTTAACCTGTTCACAAACAGTAAAAATTTATATTCAGAGGCCTAGAAGAAAGATTCTTGGATAATGACAGCATTGCGGCAACCATAAATAGCTGGGTATAAGAAACCATAAGTCAAGTAACAGTGGAAGAAAAAGGTGATTAATGGAGCAAATTGAAAGCAGCTAGTAGGTCTGATGTGGGAACAGTCTCCATGTTGCTGATAATATTTGAACTGAAAGAGCCCTCTCTGGATCTTAATGCATAGATCTAAAATACCACAATACGGCTTTAAGTGACTAACCGCGCCTTTCAATGTAGATGGCAGTTTCTAGTCAGGAGTAGGAATTTTGGTTCACAAAAGGAAAATTGCTACCCATTAATGTCTGAAGGAATTTGTAATGAACATTGACTTCCCCTTTTGCAATTTACATGCTAATGGATTAGTGCAAGCTATTAATTAGATTAGATTAGACTTAGTGTGGAAACAGGCCCTTCGGCCCAACAAGTCCACACCGACCCGCCGAAGCGCAACCCACCCATACCCCTACATTTACCCCTTACCTAACACCTGACCCGCACATCTTTGGACTGTGGGAGGAAACCGGAGCACCCGGAGGAAACCCATGCAGACACGGGGAGAACGTGCAAACTCCACACAGTCAGTCGCCTGAGTCAGGAATTGAACCCGGGTCTCAGGTGCTGTGAGGCAGCAGTGCTAACCACTGTGCCACCGTGCCGCCCACAAGCTATTAATGAGTTGTGCATAATCTTAAAAAATGCATACCTATGATCCAATATCCAATTCAGCATTGCCAGTAATGAAGAGGGTTCATTATCTCATTGTCTGCTGGCAATTCACTAATAATCCCAAACTAATCCCACTAACTGACTGCATCCCTGTAGCTCTGAATCCTCATCCTCATCCTCATCCTCATAAATCTCTGGCTCAGTCATTGCATGATGGTAAGCAAGTCTGCATTTAAGAAATTTCTCCCCTGCCCCCTTCCTCTTGGCTGTTTTAATTTTGACTTGAGTTCTAACTGCAGGGTCTTGTTTATATCTGCTCCCTTCAAATGTATAATTCAGCAGAATAGGAAAATGTTGCATTTCAAACAAAACAATCTTTTTATTTTGGCAATTGAGCAAGGTGAGGTGCACACATCTTTGACAATGTTCTTTTGGGAACTTTTTTTAATACATTTTTAAATATTGCAACAAATTCAAAACAGTACAAAAATAGTACAAAACTAAACCCAAATAATAAAAAGGAATTCCCCAACCCACCCGTGTGTGTGTGTGTGTAAAACACTCATACATTCACAGTTCCTCCTCCCTGGATATTGGACTCATGAAACACAATCGTTACAGCTATATAAAAGCCCTTGTTAGTGTGGCAGATAAATCTGTGTCCAGGTATTTCAAAAAGGGTTGCCATGTCTTGTAAAAATTCTCAGTTTTGTGGTGTACCATATTTGAGAAAATCCAGGGGAATATACTCCTTAATCTTCTGCCAACCCGACAGGCCTGGGGGTTTTTCTGATATCCAATCTAGCAAGATATTCTTCCTTGCACAGAATGTAAGAATATCAAAGTTTTTCCTTCTACGAGTCTGCAAGAAATACAATGGATAGGCCCAAAAGGAGCGAAATAGGGTCCTTCTCCACCCCTACACCTAAAATCCTCTCCATTGCAGCCACCACAGCGCTCCAATATGTTTGAAGCCTGTCACAAGACCAAAGACAATGGGTAAGAGTACCTGTACAGTCCTTGCACTTGGGACATGCTGAAGATACCCCTGGTTTAAATTTTGACTAACAGTCTGGGGCTAAGTGGACCCTGTGGAAAATCAACTAAACCATGGATCCTATTGCAAATTGATATCTTCCTTGCATTCGCCCAAATATCCTCCATGCCTCTGAAGAAACTTCACCCAGCTCTTTCCCACATCTTGCAGAGTCAATCAGACTCATCTGAGGTGGCACCCCCCGATTGGTGATATAGAGTACTGACAGAGTGTACTCTTTGCCCTTCGTACCCCTCTTTCTATGTCAGATTTGCAGGGATCAGTCAAAAGTGTGGTCTATTTTTGAATAAAATCCCTAACTTGAAAAAAACGAAAGAGATCTCTTAGGTAACTCATACTTCCGTACTAACTGATCGAAGGACATCATTACATCTCCCTCAAATAAATCACCCATGCAAGGTATACCCCTAGCTGCCCAACGTTTGAATCCTGAATCTATCATACCTGGTTGAAAACTTGGCATACCACTAAAGGTGTAAACATAGATGTTTTGTCAATACTACCTTCCCTCTGTCGAATTGCCCTCCATGCTTTAACAGTATTGATGACTATTGGATTATGGCAATATTCCCTTACTGTCCGTCCTTTGTCCAAAAACAGCTAACTGGTAAGGGGGCACCTTGCCTGGGAGACTGATATCTAGCCATATTGAAAGAGTCCCCACAAACCCAATCACTTACGAGGTCAAAAGCAAGCTTAATTGGTAATTTTTAATGTCTGGAAGGTCTACTATTTCCCACCCCTCCCAATCTGTGAGGCAACTGCAGTTTGGCTAATTTAATGAGGGGCTGTTTACGGTGCCAGGTAAAGGAGCTGAACCAACTGTTCAGGCTCCTGAGTGCGTGTTTATTGAAAATCAGGGGGAGCATCCGTATAGGGTATAGCAAACGAGGGAGAATATTCATCTTGAGCGCTATCCGACCCAACCATGAGACTGGAAGTGCCTCCCATCTTTGGAAATCATGTTTTAATGATTTCAAATAATTGAGTAAAATTTGGTTTTGAACAGCCAATCCAGAACTGGAGTAATGAATATGCCCAAATACACACAACCCCCCTGTGATCACCTGAATGGGAATCTATAGTCGCTCTCAAGAGTCAACTCTTTTTTTTGTAAGACTGCTTGTAGGCATAGCCTCTGATTTAGCAAAATTAATCTTATACCCTCAAAAAGCACCAAACGTGTGAATGCATTGTATCAGGCAAGGTGCTGAGACTGCTGATTTGTCAAGAAAATTACAACATTATCTGCATACAGTGAGATCTTATGTAATTTTGACCCCACTTCTGGAGCTGATCTTTTGAGATCCCCACGAATGGCCTCTGCCAACGGTTCAATCACCAACATAAAAAGTAATGGTGAAAGGGGACAGCCCTGCCGCCTGCCCCTAGAAATATTAAAATTGTTTGATTGTACCCCATTGGTAATGACTGCAGCAAGAAGTACACTGTAGAGACCCTTTATCTATCTTTTATGAAAACTTCGCCCAGACCACACTGGTCTAGAGAATAGAAAAGGTACAGCCACTCAACTCCGTCAAATACCTTCTCTGCATCTAAAGAAATCACCAATCCCTGTATTGACTGCTGTTGGCATGCTTGAATTATGTTAAGCAGCCTCTAACGTTATTGGAGGATCTGCGACCCTTTATGAAGCTCGTCTGATCCTCTTTAATAATAGAGGGTAACACCGTCTCCAACCTTAACGCAAGAGTCTTAGAGAGGATCTTAAAGTCCACATTTAAGAGTGAGATGGGCCTGTATGAAGCACAGCCTTCCGGCTCCTTCCCTTTTTTAAGGATAAGTGAAATATTAGCCTCTCTCAGATGGTGGGAGACAAACATGACTGTGTGAATATTCCGCATCGGGCTGACAGTATACTTATAAATTCCTTTTAGAATTCACTGGGAAGTCCATCAGGACCAGGCGCCTTTCCACTCTGAAGCTGCCTCATTGCTTCCTGCACTACTTGCTCTGATAGTGGGGCATTGAGAAAGGACTGTTAGAGAGTCACGCCCAGGTGCTTCAGATCTCTTTTAAAAAAAAATTCCATTTTGGCCTGCCCCTCCTACAATTCTCAGACTGAGAACTTAGAGTAGAATCTCTGGAATGCCACATTAATCTTTTTAGAATCGCATGTTAGGTTCCCAGACCCTTCCCTAATTGCTGTAATGGTTTGTGGGGCACTTCTCTTTCTGGCAAGGTATGCTAAGTATTTGCCTGGCTTGTCACCATGCTCATATAACCTTTGCTTTGCAAAAGCCAGCTCCTTCTTTGCCGTCTGTGAGAGTATGGAATTTCGTGTAGACCGTAGTACCGTAATCCTCTGTAGTTTGACCAACGAGGGTCTGTCAAAGTAGGCCTTCTCGGCTGCCTTCAACCATGCTTCAAGGAGATGTTGCTGCTCACCATTCTGCCGTTTCCTACTTGTGGAATATGAAATAAGTAACCCTCTGGCATAAGCTTTGGCAGTTTCCCAGAGAACAGATGAGCTATCAACCGAGCCTATGTTGATGTCAAGGAATGCCTGAAATTCCCTAGAGAAATACTCCATAAACTTGCTGTCCGTGAGAATAAAGGGGTCCATTTGTGTCGGTACCTTGAATCCACTGTAACATCCTTAATTTTAACCATGAGGTACACTGGAGCATGATCAGAGATGGCAATATTACCAATTGTACAGGATGCCACCAGATCCAAGATAACCGCAGGGGTAAAAAAAATCAATCCTCATGTAATATCTATGCAGATTGGAGAAAAACGTGAAATCCCTACCTGTAGTGTGGAGACACCTCCAGACATCCACCAACCCTAATTCCCCACATAGACCCAATAACTGTTTAGTTTGTGCAGAGGGTATCTAGGGACCTTTTTAAGCAACCTGTCTACTATGGGGTCCATGAGGCAGCTTCTCTTCAATCTGTTTCTCCAACATCCTGTGAGATTTCGAGAGCTGGTTCACCAGGTCCTGGAGAGTAATCAGCTCAGAGGCTGCAGCAGGCTGAGCTACAAGCATGGCCTCCTTCTCCCTTTTTTTTTAGGCATTTCTGGACAGCTGAAAATACAGGTAAGTCACTTTTTAAATGTTTCTTGGGGCTCCACAATCTTTCTAACACCCGAAGAAATTCTGATGACCTGGGCTGGGTGGGTTAAAGGACCTTCCTGCTCCTGCTGTGATGCGAAGCTCTGCAGTGTGATCTTCTCCGATCGCTGTCATCTTAGATTCCTCTCCTCACCACCCCCCCACCCCCCCCACCTTGGAAACCTTGGCAAGTAAATATTAGGACAGGTTGCCTGACAAGTTGCCTTTTTACAAATGTTTGCAATTTTGAAGCAGTTTTTCCTCCATAAAAGGATCTTGTAGGGTGGAAGCTTTTTGCAACAATTATTGGGGAGAACTAACTTTCCTAAAGGATTGAGGTAACCTAAATCGCCATGATTTCTGAAGGTGATTTATCTTGAATTCATCAGAGACTCTCCGTTTGAGTGATCAATTACAATCTCTAGTTTAAATTTTGGTATGTTGCTATATGCCTGAATAAAGCATCTAGAAGTTATCAAAATTACAAGGACAAACTGTCAACAACAGCTGAACACATGAACACGATCATACACTGATTGGAAAGATCTGCAGATTAGTTCTATTTTGATTTGGTAACTTTTATAGAAGGGAGCCTAATATAACTTTTTTGTTATTTGTTTAAGTGTTTGATCATTTCTGAGGCTTATTCTTGCATTTTACACCTATCTGTAACTTTAAATGTTGGAATACTATGGATGTTGTCAAAGAAAATTTTTATTTATTAAACTAGGGTTTTGCACCTTTTATAATTCTGCAGTGGCGATGTGCATTGTGGAACTCTTAAGATTTTGTTGTTTGTTTTTTTTTCATTCAGAGCTGCATTGTCTGAAATTAAAGTTAGTAAGACCTGAAACAAGAGTTGTGGAATTTGAAAGCCTCCCTCGCACTTGACAGTAGCTTGCTTTATGCAGAATGTCCTCATGAGACTGATTTGATGACTCAAAAGCAGAAATTCCTCTATTTAATGTGAATTATTTTAGCCTTATCTCCACAGACATTTTTGGTTAGATACTTGTTTTCTCATGAATCCACTTTGTTAACGAATTTAAATTTGACCACTTCCCTCAGTCTACAAGAGTCTGTAGCTCTTGAGTACGGCTGCAGGTTCAAGTCCCACCTGCTCCAATGGTGTGTAGTAACATATGAGCAGATTTAGAAAACCTCTACACTACTAAAGTAGCAAACAAGTGCAATGGTTTCTTGCGCACTTGCATTATTTGAAACATCAAGTTGTTTTGCCTCTACTTAAAACACTGGTTTTTGATGCAGTTATGGGGCAGTGAAATCATTCTCAGACACTTGCTCAAGGCCAGTAAAATTGTAATGATATTTTGTTTTGGAAGTATTCTTTGACTTTTGGACTGCTATGTTGTGATTTTTCAAATTTTGACTTAAGGGCTCTGATTTAATATATAGCCACTGCTGAAAATCATAACTGAAAAATTATTTCATCCTACTACTGAAAAGGGGATTAGGATTATTTTACCTATTTTTAGTAAGTTTTAAGCATGGATGTGCTACAGCTTGTCTTACTGTTTAGAATGTTTGCTGTATAAGATGCCTCAGTTGTTTATGTGCTGGTGTTGATAAATCTGCTTAGCATTTAGTGCCATTTGCTTGCTGTTGCAATATAGTACTTGTCCTCTGAAACTGCAACCTATGGGTGACTAAGAGGCAGGTTATGATATGGCAGAAGTTCGGATGGTTGCCATGTGAAATTAATTATTTAAACATTCTGTAGTGTCCTCCTTTCTAATCAGAAATACGAGCTGAATTTGTGGCTTCTGTCACTGCACTTAAAGATATTCTGTGTATGTAAAAACATGCAAAGCCTCAGCACCAAAGAATGTTGAGTGGTAGCTTAACTAAGCGGGATGAAATGAGAAAATGTGTTTCCAGTTCATAAACTTGTCATAATTTGCTCCCATTTTCTGTTAAAGGCAATCCTTTGTTTACTCTGATCTCCTTGTTTTGTAAGAATTAATGTTCAGCTGTAAACCTGTATGTACAAATTTGAAGAGGGGGGTCCTTTTGTGTATCATTCTATAATCTCTGTACAAGTGCAGTCATAGACAAATTTTGTGAATGTGATTCACAAAAGCGGTGAGGGTAGTTTGTATACACTGAAAATTCTAACAAATCTGTGCAAATTAATTTCCACTGTAGAATTGTAGTCATTTAAAACCTGTTAAAATTGCAAATTTTCACAAGGTCAGTCAGCTATCAATCTGAATATTTACTCCCTGTTTAACACTTCATTTGGCAATAAATGAAGTACACTGAGCCAGCAAAGCTGTTGATTACTCTAAATGTGTTCTCCACTGTTTACATTTGCACTTCATCTGAGTGCTGATCAGGAAGGATAATTGCACTGAATCTCCTTCTTGAGCTGAATCTCCTTGAGATCATGTACATCATTGTTGCTTTGATTTAAGATCTGCTAATTGGATCTAAAATTGAGATATTCCTGGCCTGTGGCCATCAATTAAGTGCAACTGTTATAAGACCAGGGATCCCAAAAATACTAAGTTACTATGCAGCATCATTTCAGATGCTGTTTTATCAAGCACTTAACACCATGTTTTTAATGGTGTTAGACTATTGACTCAACTATGTGACTACTTTTATTTTAAAATATCTTCAGAACATTTTGGCAAATAGCTTCCATGATCAAATTTTCTGCATCTTGAGTATCACACTTTCTTTTAAAAAAACCTCTTCAGGTTAATTTGAGCTTTTCGGCTTAATGTTATTCCAGGGCTTGAGCCCTAGAAAAGTATGCTAACCAGGCATACTTTTATACTATGAGCAAACCAGTTGGATGCCTTTATTCCTTTTTAGTGTTGATTTATAATTAGTATGTATTTTTAAAGCTGTCTTTTTGCCACAAATCATCCTTATCATTCGAGTCTTGTAAGCGAGAAACACTGCCACAGTGAGTAGCTGAGGGCAGGATGATGAGCACTTGAGATAGAAACAGAAGTTATGTTAATTATAAAGAAGGATGATAGGCATGGTCACTCAGTGGTTAGTTCTGCTGCCTCTCTGCTCCAGAGACCCGTGTTCAATTCGAGCCTCCAATTGCTGTCTGTGTGCAGTTTGTACATCCTCCCTGTGTCCGTGTGGGTTTCTTTGCCAGGTGCTTTGGTTTCCTCCCACAGTCCAAAGGTGTGCTGTTTAGGTCAACTGGCCATGCTAAATTGACCATAGTGTGCAGACTAGGTGGGTTTAGCCATGGGGAATACAGTGGTAGCAAGTGGATCTGGGTGGGATGCTCTTCGTAGAGTTGGTGTGGACTTGATGGGCCGAATGGCCTGCTTCCACACTAGGGATTCTATGGATTTTCAAATTTTTTTTTGTCTGGGTCAATTGGCTTGTTTCTGTCCTGTATGTTCTGAAAAGCCCATGATACTATTATATTTACACAGACATTTTGGACTTCAAGATCGGTTGAATGTTTTGAGTGCCCAAACAAGTTTGTTTCCACCCACTTTCTCCAAAAGATAATGGATATTGTCTCACTGCAATTTTATGGGACGTAGGTTTCTAATAGTGCCGTGGCAAATTCTGAAATTTAACTCATTTGGGGAACAAACTACCAAAGTTGCTGGATTATTGAAAAATTACAGTTTTTGTAATCACCTTCAGTGAGGAAATTTGTCATTCATATTAGATCAGGCCAATTCCTGACACTACTCTTGCATTGCTAAGTTATGTTGCTAACCTCCAATGTCTTGGCAAAACGTTTTAGTTGTAGGAAACCGGATACAAGGCCTGTTGTTCTCATCTGAAGGCAATGGAGGTTAGATCAAAATGAGATCCAACATGTTGTTCAGAAGCCAAATTAAATGCTGAGGTTCTATTACAATATTGTGTGGTTTAATTTTTCCCTTGTGCATAGGGTATATAAGCACACTACTCACCATCTGAGTCAAATGGATATAATTTAAGTTCCTTCTGCAGAGAGCACAGGATCCTCGTCTGATTCTAAAGTACTCACCATTTCAGGCTGAAGATGCCACCTTTAAAAAGGAAATACTAAATGTTGCAAATCTGCTCTTGGATAAATGTAAAATATTCTAATACTGTTTGAGGAGAACTAGGGAATTTTGCTTAGTCATAGAATCAAAGAATTCCCACACTGCTCATCAAAGGCCATTCAGTACATCGAGTCTACACTGACCTTCTGAAAAGCATCCCGTCCAGACACATTCTCCCATCCTTGTAACCCTGCATTTCCCATGACTCATCCACCCAGCCTACACATCCCTGAACAATACTATGGGCAATTTAGCATGGCTGACCCACCCAACCTGCACATCTTTGGACTGAAGATACTGGAACACCTGGCACAAACCCATGCAGATATGGGAAGAATGTGCAGACACCAGACAGTCACTCAACAGTGTTTGCTAATGTTAGTTGTGCTTTAATTATGTTAAATGAAGGACTGTAAAGTGCTTTGACACAGATGTTGAAAAGTATATAAATGCGGGACATTTTCACAAATTGCTTTTGAGAAATAATCCATTTTGTGATTGACCAAACCCCACACCCCCAAACATTTTATGATAGCCTAGATCCTAACTTTTTTAAACCAGTGCCAGACATTTTTGGCCAAAGTAGCAGATTTGAAACAACACCTCCCTTTTATTCCTACACTATATAGTTAAAATACAAAAGAAAGCTGAATAACCAAACTCTGTTGGTAAACTTAGTTAATTAAATGTATTATTCTGTTATGAAACGGTAACTGTTCCAATATAGTAACATCACATAAACACACACTTGGCGAAAGGCAAATTCAGTAAAATAGGTTGTCATACAAGCAATTCTCCAGTCCAGGAGGAGAAAACAAACAAATCGGAGTAGCATGAAGAGAGGTATACTGCAGCTTCCAAATCCAGCTTCAAGACCCCAGCAATTGCTGCTTAAAACTAAAGCTAAAAATTCAGATTCTCTGGGAGTTTGCCCCACCCATACAGGCTGCTTCTGTTGTTCCTACTACCTTTTTTTTAAAAAAAAACCCAAGGCATCATTAGCTATTTACTTTATGGGGCTTTCAGGAGATAGCTTAGTACTCTCTCAAAGCCTCTGTTCCAAAAAAAAGACAAAACAGTTAAGAAATGTTGATCTTGTATCATAAGAAGGCAATGGGTACCTGCTTGGGTCCCAGCAATGCCTGCCTCTTAGAATATGTGGAACAATCCCTCTTCCAGGGCTATATTGGCACCACTGCCACCTTTTTTGTTTTTCTCTATACATCAATGACTCTATTGGTGCTGCATCTTGCTCCCACAAGGAGCTTGAACAGTTCATTCACCACACCAACATCTTCTATCCCAACCTCCCATATTTCCCTGGTCCATCTGATACCTCCCTCCCCTTTCTGGATCACTGTCTCCATATCTGGTGACCGACCACAGTCCGACATCTGCTACAAAACCACCTACTCCCAATTCCTCTGTCATATCTGTTCTCAGGATGAGCAATTCTATTCCAGGACATCCCAAACATCTGCCTACTTCAAGGACTGTAATTTTCCTTCCTCAGCAATCAACGGTGCCCTCAATCGCATCTCCTCCATTTCCCACACTACTTCATTCCTGATAAGCGTGGGCAGGGCTTATGCCCAAAACATCGATTCTTCTCCTTGGATGCTGCCTGGCTTGCTGTGCTTTTCCAGCACCACACTCTCCACTCTCCTCTGCATCAGAGAGACCAAATGCATACTCAGGGATTTTTAGGGAAGGTACGGTGTTTAGCACTGCAGCCTCACAGCACTAGGTTCCCAGGTTTGATTCTAGCCTCGGGCGACTGTATGGAGTTTGCACATTCTCCCCGTGTCTGTGTGGGTTTCCTCCGGGTGCTCCGGTTTCCCCCCTCAGTCCAAAGATCTGCAGGTTAGGTGAATTAATCATGCTTAAATTGCCCATATTGTTAGATGCATTAGTCAGTGAAGTGGGTCTGTGTGGGTTACTCTTCGGAAGGTCATTGTGGACTGGTTGGGCTGAAGGGCCTGTTTCCACACTGCAGGGAATCTAATCTAATATCTCTGGCCTGTGTGTACTAACCAATCACTTCAACTTCCACTTCTCTAAAGACACCTCCATTCTGAGGAGAGCTGCGATACATGGGAGAGGAGTGGGGCTCTGGGGAAGGCAGCTGAGAATGCGATAGGTAGATGGTGGGTGGGAAGGTGATAGGTCAGAGGGGAGGGTGGAAAGACAATGGACATGACAAGAGAGTAGTACCGAGTTGGAGGCATGGGTCTGGGATAAGGCGGGGGAGGGGGAAATGAGGAAACTGGTGAAATTCACGTTAATCCTGTGAGATTACAGGGTCCCATGGTGGAAGTTGAAGCATTCTTTGTCCAGGTGTTGGGTGGTTAGGGTTTGGCGGTGGAGGAGGCTTGGGACCTGCACATCCTTGGTGGAGTGGGATGGGGAGTTAAAGTGGTCAGCCACTGGCTTTCTGAGGATGTAAAACAGAGGTCCTTTGCAAGTTTCCATGACTGAATACTTCTTTCTCCCACTCCACCAAGGACATGGAAGTCCAGTTTAAAAAATACAAAAAATCTTCATCCTAAATGCTAAGGGATACGACTTTAACAAGACTTTTGAGGTTCCCCCATGTTAGGCTGATATGAGGTGAAGTCGCATGAGGTCTGAGATGAGCTGGTAAAGTGGACACAGAACTGGCTTAGTCATAAACAGCAATGAAAGGATGTTGCAAAAGATTAGTAGTTTAGAACTGTGTTCATGCAGCCTTGGGCTAAAGGGTCTATTCCAATGCTGTATTGTTTGCTTACTCAATCTCTTTACCTCCTTACCCATTAATCCATCTTGTTAATCTTTGCAGTATAAGATAATTGCATCTGTCTTTGGGATGGAGAACAAACTCAATATAGTATTCCAGGTGTGGCCTGGAATTGCAGTTGGATTACATGAGTAAAGAAATTCACCTTGCAATAAAAGCAGTATCTTATTTGCCTTCCTAATTGTTGTACTTAACACACAGCCACCAAGACTCTGAACATTTTTTCAGTCTTTCTGAATGAAAAAAATCCTACCTGTCTAGTTTTCCTTTCACAGTGGGTAATCATTCTCCACAGATTCCATATCCATTCTAATCATAAGCCTACCCATAATCCCATTTCTACCTCTTTGCATCATCCTCCATACTGACTTTTTTTAAACCTAAAATTTGTCAAACAAGATGTTTTGTATTCAATCTTTTCATCCAAGTTATTGATCAAAATTATAAATAAGACACATGTACAGATGCCTTGACACCTCAATTATTGCAATCAGCTTTGAAAGTCATCTCTTTTGTTCTTGTTTCCACTTTGATTAACTGGTTCTCAATTAATGCCACTACTTTTACTAAAAATGCCACAAGTTATATACAAATATTTTTGCCAAAAAATATTATTTGTCAGTAACTAGGGAGTCACAATTTTAAGATTTTCAGCAAGAGAACAAAAAGTTAGATGAGAAACTTTAGTCAGTTAGGATTTGGAATCTGCCTGGGAATGTGGTGGAGGCAGATTCCACAGGAAGCTTCAAAGGAGCATTGAGTATAATGTGAAAATGAAGTTGGAGGGCTTTACACAGGGCTGGAGAATGGGATGAGCTGGTTAACTCTTTTTTTTTTGAGAGCCAGTACAGATATAATGGGTTGAATGGCCTCCTTCCGTACTGGTAAAATTTTAATGAATTGATTCTAATAAATGTTTTATAGTTTCACCATTTCCAAACTTAGTTACATTCTCCAGTCACCTTCCCTTTTCACAAATTTGGCACAGTTTTAACTATAGATTTGCAGGTTTCTATTAATTGTAGCATTTTTCCCTGCTACTGAATTGCTGGCTGCTGTTTTGTTTTTTGAGGGTAGTGGAGTCTTATTATCAATCTAATGGCTCTGCTGTAGATCTAAAATCAAAGTGAACACCTCCATGGTCTCTATTCTACCTCTTAAAAGTTGGAGGGTGCAGGCATTGGTATGAATTGATGACTAATTGCAAATTGGCACTAATTGGGATTTCAATTGAATGTTTATAACTCAATCAATTACAACTGTCTTGAGATTTATGCTTGTAATGCTTCACTTCATGAAGAAATGTACAACTGAATTAACTATTACTCCATTATACACCAGCTCACTCACTAAACCGCATTTTGATCCAAAGGTTTTGGCTACTTTTTAGTCCCATTCATTTGTGATGCTCCTACCTTTAAAGTTCCTCATTTTCATTTGTCCCTTGGTTCCCACGCTTTCCACAATGTCTCTGTCTGTCTGTTTGCTGTCGAGACTGATATTTTTAAAGTATTTATTTGATGTCTATGCCATTTTCTTAGTTGTCTTTATAATTTCTTAGCCTGAATATGGGTTCTTTTTTTTTAAACAGACCTTTACAGCATGGTGTAACTCTCACTTGCGTAAGGCAGGGACGCAGATTGAAGTAATTGAAGAAGATTTCAGAGATGGACTTAAACTTATGCTACTACTGGAGGTGATTTCAGGTGAGGGCAAGCAAACAGCTTTTTAAAAAAAACCTGTTCCAGCCTTACAGGAGTCTTTTCACTCACTGATAAAGAAATAACTCTTACCATGTTTGAATGGTCACACTTTTTCTTTTTCTTTCTGTTGAAACTTTTAATTGACTTACTCCCTCATGACTGGCTTAAAAACTGCGATTGATTTTATTCTGAGCAAATTGACTAGATGTGTATAATTTAGAATGAATCATGCTCAGGCTGCTTAAAATATCATGTTCATGCTATTGGACCCAATATTTTCACATTCAAAGAATGAGTGTGTTTCCTTTTTCTGATTTTATATTTGAACAGGATCGTGGAAGTTAATCTTCAAATACAAATAGTGATGCTATTAACTTGTACAACTAATTACCTTTAAAATTCTAGCCCAAAGAGCTAAACTACAAATATTTTAGACTTCTCTTTCATAATCACTACACTAGTGTTCACTTGGCTTTTGGTTATGGTATGATCAATGTCAATGTGCACTTTCTTTAATCAAAGCAGGAGAAATAACAACTGACAGGCTATTATGAGCTGTTATTGAGTTCACTCACGTATGGCCAAATGTGATCTTTAAATCAAGGTCTCTGTAGAGCTAAACCAATGCTTTTAGATATTTAGGATATTTAGTAGGCTTTTTATGCTATACAAGTTCTAACTTTTACATTATCACTGCTTAATTTCAATGTTTGTTCAACAGAGATTTAATGGCAATGCTCGTGACATTTCTCAGAAATCCATAATCTAATTAAAATGAATAGTATATCTGGACTTCCTGTTGCAATTCAAAATGTTTCTGGTGTTTTAGAATTTCTCTTTTTTCCAAAGCACTTTTTTTATAAGGAATTATTGAACTTTGCTCCTTTCCTTGGATGATTCAGTACTGGTGGCTGTGTGCTCCAGTCAATGTCAGGTTAACTGATTTTGGCCAGTTGGTATCTAGATACCTGATAGAAATATTGGCCACATTTTCCTGTTCTCGGGTTAGCAATGTGATTCATAGTTAATAATTGCATTTCCATAATAGCCACTTTGCAATGAAGACTGAGTGGGACAGCATTTTGCTAGATAGAGAGAAGGGTTATGGAGGGTGACTGAAAAGTGGAGTTGAGAATACAATCAGATCAATCATGATCTTATCAAATGGCAAAGCAGGCTTGAAGGACCAGATGACTACTTCCTTCTGTCCTATGCTCCTTTATAATGTTAGCCACAGCCCTTTACTCCTGATGCCTCTGAACATTTTAAAGGGAAATGAAAATAGTAGAGACAAGAGATATTGAAATACATCTTGCTGTGATTCCTTTCACAAATGTTACAAAAGGAGCATAAGGATTTTTTGTGCGTGATGGTTAACAGGCATTATTTTTGTCCCTTGCTGATGGAGCAATTCAGCAAATAACTGCCTTCTAAATTTTAACTTCAGTTGAAGTCCTTGGATGTCTTTGTGTACCTTACACAAGTGGCTACTGATTGTTAACACTAATTATTGAACTTCAGACAACAGGGGCTCCTTAATTTATGAACATTCACCTGACTTACAAACATTGCTTACAGGAGTGTAATTTTTAAAGACTAGACGAAACATTGCCTTAGTTATGACCAGCTACTTATTTTTCCCTGCATGGTGTTCCAACTTGTGTATGAATTGAATTGCGAATGGATTTTGGAATCAAACTCAGTTGCACCCTGGCGACAGTCTATATTCAAATTGGTTGTCGTATCAGGCAAGCTGAAACCTGTTACAAACAAATGCCTGCGTCTGCATAATTCTAGCTGGATTACTAGATAGCAGTGATTTGTAAAAATATTTACCACCCTTTATTGAGATCCGTTAACTCTACAAGTATCGGGAATTGAAGCTGGAACTCTAAAGTAGTTTCACATCTTACTAGATAGATAATTAGCAGTAACAACTGCTGAATTGAGCTAAGTATATTTAAATTATGACTGAATTTAGATTTGATATGAAATTTAAGTAACAATTGTTATTGTCCAGCATTGCATTTGTCATTAATCAAAATAGCTGATGGGATTTTCTTAAACTTTGCATCATTTCCTCACCTAGAGATAGGGGAACCGATGGAATTCTCTGCTACAGTAAGTGGCTGGGGCCCTAACATTGAAGGGATTTAGAAGGAGTAGTTATGGATGTAGCTGGGGCTAAAGAGATTGAAGGGTATGGGGTGAAATTGTGAACAGAGGATTGAGTTAGATGGTCAGACATGGTCATATTGAAGGAGCAGACCAAAGTGCCGAATAGCCTTTTCCTGTTTCATCCTGTAGGTTTGCTCGCTGAGCTGAAAGGTTCATTTCCAGATGTTTGGAAATGAACCTTTTAGCTCAACAAGCAAACTTTCATCCAACACCTCAACCTGAGCTACAAAGTTTCTCAAAACTCCGTTTCTCTCTGTTCAAATGTATCCTAACATTTTCTTGCTGATGTCTTTACCTAGTGTTAGGTCTTCACTGTTGTCTTTATAATCCTCTGTATCCACCAAATGTCTACCACAGTAAAGTGTTCATTTGGAATTCTGGTATTGGCTTGTAAGTCTTGATATTCATAAGTTTGTTTTTTATTTAGTTATGCCCTTGGTCATTTTAATCCATCAAATAAATTACAATATCTGAAACTGAGTCTTTAGTATTACTGTTTCACTGGAGTTGGAACTTTAAAGTAGGTTCTCAGAATTATGGCTTTGTAATTTCATCCAAGAGATTAGTAAAAGAAAATGTACAATGTTTTCTTCCTTTCTTCTAGGAGAGCGATTACCAAAACCAGAGCGTGGGAAAATGAGGGTGCATAAAATAAACAATGTCAATAAAGCGTTGGATTTCATTGCATCCAAAGGAGTAAAACTTGTCTCCATTGGGGCAGAAGGTAAGAAAAAATACTTGTGTGCATGCAAAATTGTGAATTCGAGACAATAGGCCATTTAAGAAGTGTGCAATCCATCTGTGTCCCAAATTCCATAATCCCATCTACCCTAGATGTTTTATATATGGTTTATCCATGGAAATATGCTTTACCACATTGCCTGCAGCTAGATATGTTCATTAATCTATTCATCAAAATACTGGCCCTTTTATATTGGTTAGTTAGCTGTAATTGGACATGCAGCCAAGACAATGGAGCTTGACAATAATGCTATAATTTTAAACTTTTGAATGCTAAATGTCCTTTTGGTAGAAAGTTTATAAAATTTGAGTTTTGGTAAACTCATATTAAAAGACAGTTTGTGATTTGCAACCACCTCGAGCTCAGTGTAATAATAATATTCCACTATGACCTGGGCCCAGTATTTTTTTCACCTTGCAGCAAAGTGTAACTTTTCACCTGGCAGCTTTGAGATAGGAATGAATGTCAATGAAATTTTTCAAAGAACTGATGCCTCATTTTTGTACACTGTCCCTTGCCATTACCAGTAAAAAAAAATTTGCATCTTTGTAACATTTTGCAAAATCAATCCACACAAAATACATCATTCAATCCCAGTAGAAGTGTTGCATCCAGTTTTGGGCATCACACTTTAGGAAGGATGTGAAACCTTTAGCGAGAGTAGATTAGCTCCACTTGGAGGAATTCAGCTGTGTGAATAAACCGGAGAGGGTAGAAGGTTTTAGTAATTTTTAAAATTATGGGTTTTGGATAATTAAACCAGTTATGGATGAAAAAATAACTGGATTTGTGATTTTTAAGATATTTAGTAAAAAACTAAGTAATATGAGAAACATTCATGTAATGGTTAGGATTTGGAAATTACATTGGATAAATAATTGAAGGAAATAAAATTGCGAGTAAAAAGTGAGGTCTGCAGATGCTGGAGATCTGAGTTGAAAGTGTGTTGCTGGTTAAAGCACAGCAGGTCAGGCAGCATCCAAGGAACAGGAAATTCGACGTTTCGGGCCAGAGCCCTTCATCAGGAAAGGGCTGATGAAGGGCTCTGGCCCGAAACGTCGAATTTCCTGTTCCTTGGATGCTGCCTAACCTGCTGGGAAATAAAATTGCAGCAATTTGGTGCAGAGGGAAAATGGGACACTGGTTCTTGAAAAGCAAAAATACAGTGCAGAAGCGGTGATCCTAATTGCCTCCTATGCTATACTAGCCTGAACTTCTTTAAAACTTGATGTCACCAAGTAGGGCTTCACAGCCAATTAAGAATGTTTTTACTTGTTGGTTAAAAGAAAAAGAAATGGGCAACCACTTTACACTAAGATTCTGTAAAAGAAATGACAAAAGTAACCAGTTATTTGAGGAATTGACATGACCAAATTACTAGGAAATCTCCTGTGCCCTTTCAATAATGCTACTATGCCTGTAATGTCTTTCTAAAAGTCAGCAGAGCATATGTTTATCAGCCTGATGACATGTCCCACCAATACAGCTTTCCTTGTTAATCGAGGTTGTTGCTTTAGAATGTCCTCAAGTCCTAGAATAAAGTTTAAATCTGAGGCAAAAGTACTACAAATGAGTGAAGACAGACTACAGTTAAATTTGTTCTAGATGGCAAAAAGTTGGAGTGACAGCAATAAGCAGTGAGATCTTAGTTAAAGATCTCACTTAAAACATGGTACCTATCGACAGTGTAGTGACCTACCCCTTTGGAATAGGTTCCAATTAGATTGAAGTCAGAATCTACAATTTTCTTTAAAATGCAAAGCAGATGTGCCAAGCTATTTTTAGTTATAATTCCAATGATTCCCTTTCCCTTCTGATGAGGTAAAACCTCCGTCGGAATGCAGATTTTCTTTTGGTATGATTGACTACAGTTGTTCCCTCCTCGTATATTGAATGTGAAAGCACTTAATAGATTTCCTTTTTTTGACTTTGGCTGGGAGAGAAGCAAAGAATCTGTTGTAACTTTTTTCAATGGTTGAATTCTATGCCAAATTTTAATTCCTTTGGAGAGCCTGCTTTCCTTTATTTACAGGGTTCTTCTCACAACATCTGTAAATATGTTCTCCTTTGTGATGCATCCATTGTCACTGTGGTGCATGGTAACAGTTCTGTTGCATTTTTTCTTTATAAAATGAAAACCTTCATGAAAGGTTTCCGACTACTCCTTGGAAGTATGTAATGGCCTGTAATAGAAGGCTTGCTACTGCTTTTTTTAAAAAATAAAGAATTGGATTAATCTAGCTACCTCATGCCTGTTGCCACATCTCATCTGGTCAACAATCCAGTTGCAGTAAGCAGGCTTAAAACTTGCAAACTTATGGTGCAGAGCTGTTTATAAACTATAAACAAGGCTTTCCATACCAAAGAGGACACATTGCTCTCCTAGTGTTTATTATCACAATTAAACACTCTTTTTTACATGGATAAGAAATGTGCTTGCATCTACAAAACAAATAATAACATTGACTACTGATAAAAGTATACAAGACTTGTTTACTTGATGTAAAGTGACCTTACGTATGGAAACGTCAAGTTCAGCAGTAACCTGCCCACATGAGCTGTTGGATGCAAAATTTGAGATGCTGTACGTATCAAGGAATTAAGCACTGATAAAGATATATTGGCAGTAGTTTGTAAAATATTGTTTTTGATTTATTACTGAATTGTTCAAAAATGATAATGCAGCTCTATCTGTAATTTAGAAATTTCAGATTACTGGTTTTTTGGATCTGTTACCACATGATGTAGATTTAAATGCATACTGAGCAAGTATGTAATAACCATGCAGCAATGTTGTCAAGTAAATGGGGACATTTTAGGGTAATAGTTTTTGATCGGGGCAATACTTAGGATTGAGGTTTTGATTCTGTTGTGCAGCTTGTTTTCAATGGAGAGTTTAAAGTGTATGAGTATTTTGTATCTACTCAGTTCTAATTTTGAAATATTATCAGTTTCAGCTGAGATTTTATTTCAGATTAACAAAAACAGTACAATTTTCAGATATGTTTTATTTTCAGAAATTGTGGATGGGAATGTGAAGATGACCCTAGGTATGATCTGGACAATCATACTTCGTTTTGCTATTCAAGACATATCTGTGGAGGGTAAGGACAAATTTTCATTTTGGAACATGAAACCCTATGGTGCGTACTTAAGGGCTTTAAATTCTTTAGCCTGATTATTGTGCCCATGGAACTGATTTCTTTCTGCTGCCCTAAAAACCACGCATGGTATTAGAGTTGAAAATAGTGGGATATTTCTTAACTTTGGGCATGTACAAGTTGGGTAAAGGATATCGCAAAGTGAATTAGCACAGTTATTTGCGTTCTTGCTCCCTTTTCAGGACCTTTTTTTTTCTCCCCCCCCCCCCCCCACCCAGTGCAACAGGGCTGTTGACTATGGTTTTGCCTCATTTAGGCTTTGCAAATTCTAAAATGTTAGGATAGTTTTGTTCAAAAGGTATTCTTCTAACTCTCTACAAATCTGATTGTATTTGGTCGGTTTGCATTCAGGTTGTAAATTTGCTCGCTGAGCTGGAAGATGTATTCTCAGACATTTTGTCACCTAGCTTGGTGACATAAGTAATAAGCCTCCGTTGAAGTGCTGGTGTTCAGTCCTGCTTTCTATTTATCTTGGTCTGTTGTGGTAGGTGATATCATTTCCTGCTCTTTTTTGAGAGGTTGATAAATGGGATCCAAATCAATGTATTTATTGATGGAGCTCCGGTTTGAATGCCAAGCCTCCAGGAATTTGTTTAGCCTGTCTCAAGATGAATGTATTGACCCAGTTGTACTGGTATCCCTCATTGTCTGTATGAAAGGATACTAGTGATAGTTGATTATATCATTTGGTAGCTAGTTTTTTACCAGTCTGTCTGATGTAATGTTTGTTGCAGTCCTTGCAGGGTATTTTGTATGTGCATTCTGCTGGTTGCTGGTACAGGGTCCCTTTAGCTTCATCAAGCTGTTGTGTGTGTTGGTAGGTTTGCAGGCAACCATGATATCGAGGGGCCAGTCTGGCTGTCAGCTCTGAGATGTCTTTGATGTATGGTAGTGTGGCTAGAGTTTCTGGGCATGTTGTCATCTCGTTTAGGTTTGTTGTGGAAGAATTGGCAGACTGCTTATCAGGTACCATTTGTTCTAGAATGTTGTATAGTACTTCATCTTGTAGTTCCTGGGTGCTGCAGTGAGTTGTGGCCTTAAACACTGACAGGGAGACATCCGGGACAATGCATCCATCCTGGGACAGGCTAAACTAAGACATGCATGGGAATTCCTAGAGGTCCGGCATTCAAACCAGAACTCCTCCAACAAACACGTTGATTTGGGCCCCGTTTACCAACCACTCAGAAAAAGAACCGGAAGTGATATCACCCACTGCAACAGACCAAGACACACCAATAGAAAGTGTTTCAATGGAGGCTCACTGATGCTGGTGAGCATGGTGCCAAACGGTCTGAGAACAAATCTTCCAGCTCAGCAAGTTAACTTGTAACTAGAAAGCAAACCGTCCTAAACCCAACCAGATTTCTAGAGTGAAACACTGAAGACTAGGCAATTTAGCATGGCTAATTCATTTAACTTGCAGATCTTCAGATTGTGGGAGGAAACCCATGCCCAGTGTAAATGTTTAACATGGGCTTTTGGTAGCAAAAAGGAAAAACATCCATCCTCTATGAAAAATTCACTGAGTGAGCAGATTTATATTTGGTCAAAGTTGTCACAGTCCCAGTAGACCATAGGGCTGCTCTCTCAGATGACTAGCAGTGAGTTTAACCTGAAGGTCACTGTGTGCCTCAGGTGAGTAGCAAGGTTGAGAAGGCAGGACCTTTTTTTTTTATGGTAATCTCAGCCAGAGTAAGAATTGAACCTGTGCTGTTGATGTGATTCTGCATTGCAAACCAGGTATCCAGCCAGCCATCCAACCAACTGAGATCACTGACTCAGATTTGTATTTAAGTATTTTGAAACGATCAATTAAGGAGTTGATTACTTTCACCAAACAGATGAAATCACTTCAAATCTGGCTGTATCACGTGAGCATTTAAAGATAAATAACCTTTTTTGACTACTTTTAAGGCAGATTGATTTAATCATGATCATTTGTTTCTGGCTAGTATTCCAGTGTAGTCACTAATCTTTTGTTCACCTATCTTTGAATGCATTTCAAGTGGGGAAGTTGATCTGTAGAAGTCAAGAATCTGAAAATGCATGAAATGTGCTTGTTGTTGCTTTGTTTCTAAAACCAGCTACTTGATGACAGTATGATGCTGTATGATTGCAGCTGTTGGCCTGTATGTTCAGAAATTAGTAGTTTATCAACTTGCACACAGTAATCATTGAGCTTTATTATGGAATTGTTATCCTTCATTAGCTACAATGAGACTGATGCACACTCCAGGTTAAGCGATGCTTTTGAACTGCTTCCTGGCAGAATCACGTTAATCGTTGAGAGCCAGGTGGTATTTGAGGTGTAGTATCTTTGTGGGGTCTGCAAGTTAACAGGAAGCAAGATGATCCTGGATAGCAATTTTGCTCTGCATTAGTTTGCTAATCTGGGTGTGATCTCAAGATGCCTGTTACTCTTACGTGCTACGAAATGCTTTGGGGCTGCTTTGGAGTGTACTTCTGGTTTTTTTTTCTTCTTGTCTTTACCTTGCCAAATTTTTTCCTTTTCTAGAGACCTCTGCCAAGGAGGGATTGCTGCTGTGGTGCCAGAGAAAGACTGCACCATACAAGAATGTAAATGTGCAGAACTTCCACATCAGGTATTGGTTGCAGCATCTGAATATCTCATTTTCTGTGGTGATAGCAGGAAATTGATTTGAGCTTGAATTAGTGATGCATTTCCCCTTTAATGGTCTTTAGTAGCTAGTTATTTCCACAGCCAGTTTGTAATCTTCTATACATGATAGTGACATTTCTATACACCCTGAAGCAAATTAATTGAGATAGTAGTTGCCATTTTGAGCATTTGTCTCGGTGGTCATTGCTGTGAAAAAGTTATGCTATGTGCAATATACCTTCCCTCAAATTTTGTGGTACAGCAAGGCTACAGTTCAACTGTGGTAATATTTGGAATGTACTCCAGTTGTCCATTTGGTTATGTTAATTTGAATTCTTGTATTCATTTTTGACCTTGGTGTTAGTTCGCTTTTCTTTTTAAAGCCGAAATTTGAGCAGCGTTTGAAATGTTGGTATGTCGGCCATTTGTCCATGCCACCACCTTCTCTCATAGAATTCGCTGTGGGTGTAAGTTTGCTTGCTGAGCTGGAAGGTTTGTTTTCAGATGAAACTTGAAAGGATTCAGAAAAGATTTTACAAGGATGTTGCCAGGGTTGGAGCATTTGAGCTAATGGGGAGAGGTTGAACAGGCTGGGGCTATTTTCCCTGGAGTGTCGGAGGCTGAGGGGTGACCTTGTAGAAGTTTACAAAATTGAGGAGCATGGATAGGGTAAATAGGCAAAGTCTTTTCCCTGGGGTGAGGGAGTCCACAACTAGAGGGCATAGGTTTAGGGTGAGAGGGAAAAGATATAAAAGAGACCTACAGGGCAACTTTTTCAGAGGCTGGTACGTGTATGGAATGAGCTGCCAGAGGAAGTGGTGGAGGCTGGTACAATTGCAACGTTTAAGAGGCATTTGGATGGGTATATGAATAGGAAGGGTTTGGAGGGATATGGACTGGGTGCTGGCAGGTGGGACTGGATTGGGTTGGGATAGATGGTTGGCATGGACGGGTTGGACCGAAGGGTCTGTTTCCATGCTGTACATCTGACTCTTTGACGCTGTTTCGTCACCATACTAGGTAACATCAGTGAGCCTCCAGTGAAGCACTGGTGGCAAGGCTTGCCTTTTATTTGTTTAGGTTTCACCGTTTACTGTCATTTTTTTAACAAAAGAAATGATTGATACAGTTGAACTCTTTAAATGTTACTACTGACTAAAGGATAAAATAATCCCACATAAAAGGACATGAATGTGCTCTGATGTTATTGCAGTTTCTAACAAGTATTGCATTTGTGAAAAGGTTTCTATAATGTCGTAAGACACTATAGGAGTCCCTACAAGTTTGCTAGGTTCTTTTGCAGATCTTTTGGCACAGGGATATTGTTTCACAGGGCTAAGCTCTTGTTCATTCCCAAAATCCTCCGAAAGACCGGTTTTAAAAAATTTTCTATTTCAAGCATTACTCACTTTCTTAGAATGCAACTGTGTATGTTTAAACTACTTCCTGTGCTGAAGACTTGTCACTGACTACCCTAAAAGAGGAATTAAGTTTTCCCTATTCTAAATTACTATTCACCTTTTTTTTAAACAGCTTTTTAGAGAACTACCATAATCACTGGCTTTCATTGCTCAACTGGAAATTGTATTTTGCAGGCCTCCTTGTAGGTTTATTATCTCATTCTAGTGTGTCTTTGTTTATTATCTGGGTTCAATCTAATGTCTTTTTTGTACATGAGATGATGCCTATGAATAGCCACTGTTGCTATCTTGAATACATTTATCATGTCTCCTGTGCTTGTCTATCTAAAGCCCAAAGTACTGCATTGTCTTTGTGCAAGATCTAAAAGATCGTAATCAAAGAATTGTCATTAAACCCATTGGTATCTGTCCCCACACAAATGATCATTATTTCTTTTATTTTATAACTAATGTTGCACCTATCTATTAAATTGTATCCACTCCTCTAGAGATCATCTTTTCTGGATATCATTTTTTTTAGTGTATATACAGTTTTGATATCAACTTGGACTTTTGTTATCTCTGGATTTGTGGGTATGGGTTTGCTAGCTGAGCTGGAAGGTTCGGTTTCAGAAGTATCGTCACCATACTAGGTAACATCATCAGTGAGCCTTCAGATGAAGCACTGGTAGTACAGCTCGCTTCTTATTTGTTTAGGTTTCCTTGGGTTTGGTGACGTCATTTCCCATTCTTTTTCTCGGGGTAGTAAATGGGATCCAAGTCAATGCATTTGTTGTGTGTTCCGGTTGGAATGCCATTCATTTAGAAGCATGGCATTCTGACTGGAACTCTCTGAACAAATGCATTGACTGGGATTTCATTTACCACCCCCTGAGAAAAAGAACAGGGGTTGACGTCACCAAACCCAAAGAAACCTAACCGCATAAATAAAAGGTGAGCCATACCATCAGTGCTTCATCCGGAGACACTCTGATGATCTTACCTAGTATGATGACGATACTTCTGAAGCCGACCCTTTCAACTTAGCGAGCAAACCTACATCCAGTACCTCAACCTGAGCTACAAATCTTCTCAAATCTCGCTCTGGATTTTGTTTTGGAAAATGTCCCAAAACCATTACACAACACTGCTGTATGAAGAACAGATGCATTCTTAATAAACCCTCCTGCTTATGCTGGAGGATTGTTAGCCACTGCCTTTCCAAAGATAATGAGGTCTGCACCCTGCGCAAGGTTTATCTATCCATGTTTTACTAGTGACTTGGGTGATCTATGTTTTGCCCCAGAATTCCATTTAAAAGAGTAAATGTTCATAATCTAATTTCAGAATCGTCTGCTTTAGTTTTTGGAAATTGGGATTCTTATTTATGCGAGTAAGTGGAAAAACTGATGTGCAATGGTTTCCAAGGATGAGAAGTTTCAGTTATGAGGCAAGATTGGAGAAGTTGGGACTGTTTCCTTAGAGCAAAGGCAGCAACGAAGAAATTTCATACAAGTTTTCAAAATCATGAGGTATCTGGACAGTGGGTTGGGTGAAGTTGTTCCCATTTGTAAACAGGCCGAAAATTGGAGACCACCGTTTTAGTCTTTCCCAAAAGAAGTGAAGGGGAGAGTAGTATAGGAAATACACTGGCTGGAAGTAAGGTGTAAGCTGATTAACTAAAGCAGTTGGGAAAGTGTTACATTGTTACTAACTAAATGGGCACATTTATAGGAAGAAGTTAGGAGATTGGCGCTGAGCATTTTAACTTGCTCGTGAAAAGACAACTCACTGAAAGACCACCTTCTGCGTGAACTATTACTATTTTGTCTTCATTAAAATTCCAGTGACTACTGATAACCTGCAGTTCTGATTCTTCTTTCCATATCTTACGGAACAATTCTTATTACAGCAGCTTCAATGTAGTTACATTCCAAGCTGTTTCAACAGTATGAAATAAAATTGAGGCTTTTTTGTAATATAGTACAGATGCCGTATCCCTTTCTCTTTTTAAGGAATCCTAGTTGAAGTGATGGAAGTTGATACATTGAGGAAATAAAATGAAACTGTTCTAATATTGGGTTTTGTTTCTGATTGGTGTCCAGTTGGAAAGATGGTTTGGCATTCAATGCGCTTATCCACAGACACAGACCAGAACTTATTGATTACGATAAGCTGAGGAAGGTATGTAAAAATTTAAAACATTTCTGTTGAAAAATAAGATTTAGGTGAAAAGCAAAATTTTCTTTTTGACTTTCTAGTCACTACATGTAATATTAGATCTGTTCTTGAGAAGCTGGGGTTCTGTGTCCTTGTATATTTATTTTTGTTCAAAATGAATGCTTACCAGTGTGATAGGACATTTTTAAAAGCTGAATCTTTGGAACCTTTTTCCTATTGTACCTAGGATGATCCACTGACAAACTTGAATAATGCTTTTGAAGTGGCTGAGACGCACCTGGATATACCCAAGATGTTGGATGCAGAAGGTAAGACACTTTGTACTTCTCTAAAATAGCAAAGTATACACTAATAAGTTTGTGGCATGTTACACTCTTGTATGGAAAATTGTCCCATGACTGGCCTTGAGAAAGCCCTGGCATGGCTTGCGTTCCAGTTGTGTAAAATATTCTGTTCAGTCTGCCTTTGATAGATTTAAGCTATTTGGAGTTCATTTTAATGTGTTTTCAACATCAACAGCTAGTGGTCGGTACTGTGTAAGTCATTACAGTGAAAGCGTTGTGAAATTAATTTTCAGCCCGTGAAACATGAAGGAAAAGATCGCAGTCTTTAGTTCAAGGCAAATCTAAATTAGTAAATTGTTTTCATGCTTGTCATATTACTAATTTTTACACCTTTTCACTGGGAATGAAGTTGTGTAACCTTTTTAAGCTGTGGTCACCAACTGGCAGAGTTCAATGTTGAGTACAGTTAGCTTATGACCCTTGGTTCTTGAAATGGCAGCTATGCAGAAGTTAAAGATTTTTGCTGACTATAGCAAAATTGTAGCATTTTACAGCTATCAGGCTAGTTTGACGTTGTTTGCTGTTGCTTACAATCGGGTTTATCCTGGAAAGCTAGCTTCTTAATGGGAACATACTACAGAGCCTAAAATTCTGCAGACTATTTAACTTAACAAATTTAGTGTTGAATTTTGGAATTGATGTTACACTAATTAGTTTTGGTAGGTAGGTGTTGTTGTGGTTATGTTTGCCAAGCTGGGGATTTGTGTTGCAGACATTTCGTCCCCTGTCTAGGTGACATCCTCAGTGCTTGGGAGCCTCCTGTGAAGCGCTTCTGTGATCTTTCCTCCAGCATTTGTAGTGGTTTGAATCTGCCACTTCCGGTTGTCAGTTCCAGCTGTCCGCTGCAGTGGCTGGTATATTGGGTCCAGGTCGATGTGCTTATTGATTGAATCAGTTTAAGTTTCAATACTAACCAAAGACCAGGTTTAAATTGCAATATTTAAAAGTAAATATTCCAAAATTTCAAGTGATTTGCAGCTAATATAGCTGACACACTGGTCTGAAACTATTATGTCATGTTATAATTGGTTGTGTTGTTGTAAATACAGTGCATGCCAGATGTTACTTGACTCTACTTGATGAATATCTTCTCAATTAATGAAATATTGCATATTTATAAATGTAGTTCAGTTATTTGAGAAAAGTTTTTAACTGTTTTATGTAAAAGAGATCACAAGTATATTACATCCATACAAATGGTTTATCAGTATCAATTATGTAAATGGAGAATGTTAACCGGGGTTTCGCTTGAGACAAGTATTGAAACACATTGCAATGACATAGTCTTACTTAATGTTTCATTTGAGTAAAATTGGCTTTGGCACTACCATTCAACTGGCTTTCTGGAGTAGGACATGATAGGGAGTGCAAGTTCAGAAATGCTTGAAATTCGTGTTCAGTCGCACCCTGGGTGCAGACTGCAATGAGTCTACCATGCTTGTATAAGAAAACGTTCTAACATCTAGATATTGTAGCCAGGCGTCACAGGAAATGGTTCTCAAATCTAAGTTGTTTGTGAAATCATTAGTGTAGGATATGGCGCCATTAGGGAATAATAGTACAGATGCCTCCTTGCCAAAATCAGAGCTGATCATATGTTGCACATATACATGAAGATTATGAATGGTCTTCACTGAATTTCTGTTGATTTGGAGCTTATCTATTCAGTAGCTAAACTATACAGATCAGGAACAATACCAATTATTTGTATACCAAGTTAGCTGAACTTGATTGGGAAAGCAGAAAAGATAATTTCAGATCAACCAGCCCACTTTATGAAGGGAAGACTTGATTTGAGACAGCATACCGGTAGCTCTTCTTTAACACGATAGTTGTTCTTAAGCCACCCTGCCCTAACTTTTAAAAAATGCATAATAAGAATAGCACTTAACATATCAAGGATTCCATACCCACAACAAACGCCACCGTTATATATAAAATACCATTTAAAGACTGCCACAAACATTAAAAGGCAAACCAGGAGAGAACTAGTGATCAGGGTGCATGAACGCCAACTAGCCATCAAGAAACATCACTTGTGTCTGTGTACACAAACAAAGAAGGACACCAATTTGACTGGGACAGTGTATCTATCCTAGGATAAGCCAAGCAAAGACATGCACAGGAATGCCTGGAGGCCTGCCACTCGATCCAGAACTGTTAACAAACATGTAGAGTTAGACCCTATACCCAGCCACTAAAACGAAACTGTAAATGATGCCACCCACCTCAGCAACTGGGACATATAAATAGTGAGCAGAACAGTGCATTAACGCTTTACCAGAAACACACCGATGTTACCTAGTGTGATGATGAAACATCTGCAAACAGATTTACCTGTTCAGTGAGCAAGTCAGCACTTAGTCTTGGTGATGCAATCGTGTTATAGCCAACTTGCTTTAAAAGTTTGTGCTTTAGAAACAGCATCAGTTGCGTTTATAGCCAATTTGCATTGACGAAATTTGTGTTTGCGGCCCTCTTTTTTTTTTATTCTTAGGACCAGACATCTTTAAACTTGGTGACATTTTCATCATTTGCAATGGATGCTCCTGTAACATTAACACTTTAGCAACATAATGGACCAGAATTTTTACTTGTGTGCATGTTTTGATAGGCTCAAAGCCCTTATTTGTGGCATTAAATAAATGTGGAAGTTAAGTGCTTCCCTAGACTTGACTTCCCCATTTAACATTCTTGTTCCCCAAAGCTTTGTAATTCTAAACTACAATTTCTTAATTCTGTTTTTTTAAAAAACAGAATCTCCTTTTGTGATTTGAACTGCTAAAAGTCCATTTACTTAACCATTTAATTAACCCTTAATTCCTATTACTTAACCTGTCACAAAACGGCATGGTGGCTCAGTGGTTAGCACTGCTACCTCAGAGCCAGGGATCCGGGTTCAATTCCCACCTCTCTGCAAACTCCACACAGACATTTGTCATTCTCCCAGTGTCTGCATGGGTTTCCTCCCACAGTCCAAAGATATGTAGTTTAGGTGAATTGGCCATGCTAAATTGCCCGTAGTGTTAGGTGCATTAGTCAGGAGTAAATGTAGGGGAATGAGTCTGGTGGGTTGCTCTTCAGAGGGTTGGTGTGAACTTCTTGGGCCAAAGGGCCTGCTTCCATACTGTAGTGAATCTAATCTAATCAGGAATATCCAACTGCATGCAGACTGCATGTGTGTACGTGCTGGAGCTCCCATTAATTTACAAATCTCTTAAATTGCTTACACTTACTGTTCTTATTACATTGATTTGAAGTTTGTCTACCAAAGACCTGTTGCATTTCAAACCATCAAAATTCAGAATTAATAAATATGAAGGTAGGTTGGATAATATTTGCCTTGGCTTGGAAAGCTGAATTCCTAGTGCTGGATGCCACGGCCAATGTGGTCAATTATCTGCAGGTTGAACAACCCACTGATGAGCTTGCTTATGAGACATTTTGATCTTTAAATGTACCAAGAATATGTGCATTTGACCCACCTCTTGGTTTATGAAATTCATACTTGTTTCACTTGCACGACATGCTTTAACCACACAGTCATTTCCACATAACTGAATACTTCCTTTTAAACATCGCTACTTTTTTTCATGTGCATGTTTTTCCTATGGAAAAAGTGCATCAATTGCAAATCAGAATATGCAGAAATTTAAAATACTTTTAAAGGCTGTTGAACTTTGAGGACAGTATTTACATTTTACTTTTGAGTAGTATTTTGCCCAGCTGAAGTGTACCTTCCTAGTTAACCATAGTAACACTTCTCGGAGAATTTTCGAGAATTCTCGTTTGTTTTTTTTCCGCTCTTTCCAAAGTGAGCTTACTGAGAAACTAGTACAATTCATATTAAATACTATGTGCATTATTAACCAATAGGGAAACTGGTCAGACTGTGATCAATTAAAAAGTGTTAATGTAGGAATACTAACTGATAACAGGTTTCCATCTTCTAGAGGTTTGATTACTGAATGTACTGGCCTTCATTCGATCAATGAGACAAGCGAGCACAACTTGAGGATGGAATAAATTTGAAGAAAAAATTTAAATAAATGCAGATTGATGTTAAAATGACTATAGAATATAAATTGGTGCATTTTATCATCCCATTATGATAAATCTTCATCTAGATTTCCATACCATTTTCCATGCACAATGGCATATCAAAAGTTTTGTCTCTTCTGAAAATTACTTGGGTGGATGCATCTTCTGCAAAAATACTTGATTCTTTCTGCACCTGTCCCCGTGACCTTTTAATGTCTGGTTACTTCCTCCTATGGTTCAAATACAGAGGTTACATTAAAATTTAACAGCAACAATCTGCCTCAGTGTTCTGAGCTTCATTTCCTTTGGAGGTCGGAACCTAGTAAAGGCATTTTGGGTTAAGTGCCCCAAATTTCCTTTTATGAACATCCCCATGTAAATTGTCCAGTGGAAGAGTTTTAGTACTGCATCACTTACAACCTCCATGTTTCTGTTCACATAGGAGTAAAAATATGGGTAAAATTAGACATTTAAGTGGTGAGATGAGACTAATGCATGCAGAATTGATTGACTACAGCAACTTAAGATGTCGACTGGAAGCTTCTCCTAATATTTTTGTTTACCCACAGACATTGTGAACACCGCCCGCCCTGATGAGAAGGCAATTATGACCTATGTCTCCTGCTTCTACCATGCCTTTTCAGGAGCACAGAAGGTACCATAAGTCACCAAGGATCCCTCCCTTCCTGCAAAACTGATCTCGTGCTTCTCTTTCAGCTGTTCCTCCGATTTTTATATTCTTTTCATCTAGGCATGATGCTGCACCTGTTCTCTCTCATACCATGTAATAAATCGTTTTTCTGCTTGTGGCATGATGCAACCTTACTCTGCTCTGACTTTCTCTCTGCACAGATATTGTAGGCACACTCAGGCCAGATGAAAAGGCTATTATGACTTACGTTTCATGCTACTACCATGCCTTCTCAGGTGCTCAAAAGGTGAGCTCTTTATCTCCTGTACCTTGCAAACATTCTGTCCTAAGAGCTTTTGGTCATCTGGTGTGCTGCTTATTTCTCATGATCAACAGTAGCGACTGTTAGATGTTTTCGATCTTTCTTTGTTGAAGCTATGCATCTTCTATTGGCTAAATTATACTTGTCCTTGTTCAGGATATTTTGTGATGATCTATGAGCTTGCTTTTGTTGCAAATGGAAATAACATGGTAGTATTTTATTGTTTTGGGCTGTTGAAGCATTTACTGCAAATTTGGTTTTGATAATATGTCATATTTTAGCTACTCTGACTCTGAAAATGCCTGATTGAAAAGTCAAAACTAGGAATTAGAGCATCAAGGACCATTAAACTCTTAACTGTGCCTTTCCTCACCTTTTTTTTTTCTCTACCCTCTTGCCTCATTCTTTATTCATCTATTTAGTTGTCTGAATCAATTTGTTGACTGCTTTTCCTTCTATAATCTGTAACTCATATAATCTCAGTGGAAGAGTTTGTTTTTGCTCTTGTTTGAACATTCAAACCTAACTAGACCAGATTATATTTGAATGTTATTGTAATGCGCCATTAATATGGGGCAAATCATGTCATTCCCATCCATCTTAAAAGTTCATAGGTTGCCCTGAAGTGTTACACTGAGAAAACTTTCTAAACTTTGGGCTGCTTTTGTGTAGCTGGTATGTATATGTCCATTGTACTTGGAAGAAACCTGGAAGAAAGCTACAAACAAATGTAGTCTAAGGAAGGAAGAAAAAAAGTTATGCTACCTACTGTAAATGAGCAAGTAGGATATTCCAAGGATAGTTTTGATTTTTACAACTTTCAACCACCTCTTTAAAAACTTTTCTATAATAAATTAACGTGTCACAGAATAATCTTATTATCCAGTGAAGAATTAAATGTTGCCCAGGACTGTACTTTTAGATCATTGAAGTTTTTTCCAGACTTAAATTCTTTTGCAACTTTTCTTGAACATTTTTGATTGTGGAAAAGTTCTGACTGACTGCCTGCCTGCAATATGGAGTGGCCTGGCTGCACTTCACAAATACTGATGGCACACTTTTACTTCTAGTGTAAATGGAGCAGTTTTGCTAGTTTTTAAGTAGCCAATTTCTACTATGTTACAAGATGACTGAGCTTTGAATTGCCCTAATTGTAAAGCAAACTTAACTTTGCATCAAATCATCATCAATAGCAAGGTAAGATTTACTCCAAAAGTAAATTTTTTCCATTGTATTGGCATGTCAAAACTGGAGTGATACTGGTGCTAAAAATACCTAATACAAGTATATATTTTTTAAAAAGTTCATTTCCATTATTTTTGAGCCTGTTCTCGCCTGTCATGCAGTGCTGACACTTTCAGTCTAGACCCCATTTCCATCTCTGGCCAGTTCTCATCTGATTTTTGTTCTTCCTGTATGCTGTTTTTGGCTATCTAATGCATATGATATTTGTTGTGGTTCTGTTCGCCGAGCTGGGAGTTTTTGTTGCAAACGTTTCGTCCCCTTTCTAGGTGACATCCTCGGTGCTTGGGAGCCTCCTGTGAAGTGCTTCTGTCATGAGGATGTCACCTAGAAAGGGGACGAAACGTTTGCAACAAAACTCCCAGCTCGGCGAACAGAACCACAACAACGAGCCCCCAAGCTACAAATCTTCTCCCAAACTTTGAACATATGATATTTTCTTCCTTTGTCTGCTCTGACTACATTTTAATGTTTTCTGGCTATGGATGTCATGCAATTAGCCTTTTAGAGCTTGGCACTTTTTGGAGAAATATGCCCTTTCCTCATTTTCAGTTTCTGCTGTCCTTAGTCACTCTGTCATTGAGGGTCTTCATAGCTACCAGTGTCATTGACTGACTGTGCTGAACCATGATTGCATGGTGAAATACCCCATTAGTTATACTCCTTTTTGTAGAGGTAGAATTCTGCATCCAGTCATTATGTTCTGTTGCATTAAATATGTAATTCTTCAAATCAGTTTGAACGATTTCCTGGCACCCTCGGATGCAGAATGTTTAATGCAAAAGTGCTAGTTTGTTTCCATTTTAAACAAATCTTTGCCCTTTTATACCATTCAAGCATATTGTACAAAGCTGATGGTTGCACAGAAGTCCTGCCCAGAATTAACCATAGAATTAATAGAGATTGGCATTTTGACATTAATTTCTTGGCATTTATTAGTGTTCTGCATTAATTTGGACCACCACATGGAGTTAATTCACAATGGTCGAACTGCTTGTTTTCCAAGATATTGACTTGAGAGTCTAGGACTAGGGTCATAATATAAACCCTTAAAACCAGTCTGTTTTTGGAATTTAGATTAAGAAGTACTCTCTGCAAAGTTCATAGAAAATTGCAAATCTTTTCTGTAAATGGCAATTGTTGCTATATAAATTATTAATTTTAAATCTATCTTCAATGTAAAAATCAGGTACAAAGGATGTGGTGCAAAGGAGCATGTATGGGTTTAGGTTCCAGACCAGCTGTGATCTCTTCTGTAGCAGCATAGACCTGAGGAGCTCAATAGCCTACTTTTTCTCCTTTTCACTGTTGACAAGTTTTTTGTAGTCAGAATCTCAGATGGTCTTTCTTTATGTGCCCCCATCTTTAAACATGGAGAGAAGTTGCTGGAAAAGGATTTCTGTACCTTTTGTTGAAATTAAACTGTATTTGCCGCTACTGTTAATGTAGCCTATAAAATGTGATCAAGTGGGCTATCAGCCCTTTGATCCTGCTCCACAATTCAGCATAATCACGACTGATCATCCAATTGTTCCCTCTTTTCCCTTACCCTTTACTCCCTAAGCAGTATATCAAACTACTTGTATACATAAAATATTTTAACCTCAGTCACTTTTTGGCAGAGCATCTTACAGGCATGCCACATACAGGGTGAAGTAACCTCTTTTCATCCCAGTCCTAAATGGTTGACTCATTTCCTTAAATTGTGTCATGGGACACATCTTTTTGTATTTACTGTCTAGTCCCGTTAGAATTTTATAGGTGTCTCACATCTCTTATTGGCCTGTTGTTTTTGTTTTCCCCATCATAACCTCCCTGTTTCTGACCTCCATTTTGTCTTATCTAATCTTTTTCTCTTGTACCAATCTTTCAACAGTTTTCCACCTGAATCCATTCATACTGTCTATTTCACTGGGAAGTGAGACTCAGTTGCAGACAATGATCTGTTGATTGATTCATTTTGAGTTTATTCTTACAGCCACGTTTTTAAAAGTTGCAAAATCTGTCATTTTTGATTTTGGACTTGAATAATGATTTTTGCAATAACTGGAGGCAATTTTTCTCCAAAGCCACTTTACTTACCCAAATTTTATCTTATGGTAATTTCACACGTGTACTGAAGTTGCTGTAACTATCCATCTATTTCTGACAGGCTGAGACTGCAGCCAATAGGATTTGCAAAGTCCTGGCAGTAAACCAAGAAAATGAACATCTGATGGAGGATTATGAAAAACTGGCCAGTGATGTATGTATTCTGAATTTGTATTCTGACTTGTGCAAATCAATCTATTTTCTAAAAGGCATTTTGGAATGCAGTCATAGATTTTGACGTTAAGCCAAAAAGTAACCAAAAGTTACTAGCAAACTCTTCAGTTGTTTAACTCTGACTCTGATTCCTGTTTTTTTTGTCATTTTTCTAAAACAAATGGAATGGCTCTAAACATTCCAGTTTTGGAAGGAGTCTTGTGTAGTGCATAGACCAAAAGGGCCAAATGGTTGGCTTCTGTCCTGTATGCCTAAATTCAGTTTGTTCCATTTTAGTTTATGCTTATTGCTCAGAATTGGTGAATCCAAAATCTGATTGTATAAGATGAATTTAACAAACTGTGTTTGAGTTTGATTTTGTACAATGTTGTCTAATGTTTATCCTCTTAGCCATTCTGGAGGAGCTGTGACTTAGTTGGTAGCATCCTCTGTCACAGTTGTGATATTAAGTCTCACTTCACGATTTGAGCACTCATTTACTGACATTGCAGTGCTGAAGGAGTGTTGTATTGTTGGAGCTACCCTATTTTAGGTGAGACATTAACTTAAAGACCCACCTATTTTAAGATTCTGTGGCAGCAAAAAGTATTTCTGAACCAAATTTACTTTGAGATGTCCAAGGATTGCTATGTAAATGAGTCCTGTGGCAACATATATGCTGTTCCTTTTCGCAAATGTAAATATATCTTGAATTCATGAAATTACATATGAAATGCTAACAAAATTTGAAATCCTGGTCATTAGTCTCTATAGAAAAGTTTATTTTTGTAAATTAGGCACACCACAGCATTGTAGCTGCTATTGAGTGTCAAATCTATTTGTGCATGCTTGGTTAATTGAGTGAAAATTAGAACGTACTTAATCACTTTTTTGAATAAATTCAGGTTTTATTCACTGGTAGTATAATTAAACGTCTTGTGGCCTTGAGGGTTATTTGCAGGAAATGGCCTAGGTTTTCAATTCATTAAATCTGTCATCCAATAAATTGAGGGTACTATTGGTAGTGCTATTAGATTTTATTAGATTCCCGACAGCATGGAAACAGGCCCTTTGGCCCAACAAGTCCACACCGACCCTCTGAAGAGTAACCCACCCAGACCCATTTATCTCTGACAAATGCACCTGACACTATGGGCAACTTAGCACCACCAATGTGTTTCCTTTTGTAAGTGGGACTGATTAGTGGATTTGGACCAGGGAGTGCTCCCTACAACTGGGATCAAAATAACTGAATAGCAGACATTGTGTTAAAGTAGATAGAAGTGGTGTTAACATTATGTCAAGTTCAACAATTCCAAATAAATGCACAGTTTTAATAAAAAAAAATTGACTTTAAAGCTGTCCTTTGAATTTTTAAGTTTTCAGTTGCACAGCCTCCATTTTTTTTACTCGTGATTTTGTTTCCAGTTGCTGGAGTGGATTCGTCAAACCAAACCCTGGCTAGAGAACAGAGAGCCTGAGAAAACAATGCAAGCTATGCAGCAAAAATTAGAAGACTTTCGTGATTACCGCCGTGTCCATAAACCACCTAAAGTGCAGGAGAAGTGTCAGCTTGAGATCAACTTCAACACCTTGCAGACTAAACTCCGACTCAGTAATCGACCAGCCTTCATGCCATCTGAAGGGAAAATGGTCTCGGTAAGAAGAATTTTCACCCTATTGTTTTATTACGAAGTTGTAATTCAAACTTTGAAGTGAAAATTGCTGTTTTGTCTTGAAGTCATCCCCTACTTGAGGGGCAGCTGATGACAATTGAGGTTATAGTTCAACATGTTTAACCACTGTTAAAGCCGGGTTGCTCATGGGTTATGAGCTATAATAGATTTTGAAGATATATAAATTCTTCTCGTTCCATTATCATCCTCACCTTTTTGTCTCTTATGGCTCAAAGGGACAGATGGCCTATTCCTGCTCGTAGTTCTTATGTTCCACCTGCAAAGGCATCTTATGTGAGATTTTGCAGGTTCTGCTTGTGTGCTGATGTACAGAAATGGCTGTTGGGTCCTTATGAAGTAAGTTTTTAAGTTAGTTGAAGCACGTTTCACCACCTTTGAGTTTGGATAACTTGCCATGGTGCAGGGTTTGAATCTGGAAACTCCTTGGTTGGCATGGGCCAGTACTTTTTTTTCACTAGACCATGCATTTTGGCAGGTGAGCTATCTTGTGCTCCAGGTAAGAGCTTTCATACTGTACTTCAGTAATAACCAAATAGTTGTGCCTTAATTTGCACTACACTGTTTAGAATGCCAAAAAGTCATAACATTTTGTTCATTGGCTTTTAAGCCAGTAATATTTATGTTTAAGTTGATTGTAATAGCTGATGCAATTTCTGTTCTTGCTTGACATCACTGTGGTGTATTCTTGGAGTTTGTTGTTTGTGTTCATTGGAAACTATCCATCAATACTGTTTTTTATTTTGCTATAAATAGAATTTTATATATTTTGGGAGAAAACATCTAAACTCTGATTTTCTTAAGAGGTTTAGGTAGTCAAAACAACCTGACCGTATACCTTTTGTTTGAATTGACTGGTTGACAAAGCAGAAGTTTTTTGAATGAGATCAGTGGTCAATGTTCGTGTAAAATGGTTCCACAGATATAAGTACTGTAACATATATTAGTTGGGTAGGATTTGCCTTTGACATGGAGCTAAATTAAAATATTTCTTGAAATTTCCAAATTACTCATTAGTCTAGGGCTTGAAACTATATTTTCCATGTCCATTTCTTCTTTATTCTATTACAGGCTGTAAGCACTGCCAGGCAAGATCAGCATTTGTTGCCCATCTACAATTGTCCTTAATCTAAAAGCAACTAAAAGGCAACCACATTGCATTTGGAGTCGCAAGATGGCCAGATCAGGCAATCATGGCAGGTTTCCTTCCCAAAGAAGTTGCACCTGATCTGAATCAGATGGGATTTTATTATTGACGCAAGTTTCATGGCCACAATTGCTGTTCTAACACATTGATTAACCAAGTTTGAATTTTACTAGCCATCATTGTGGGATTTGAACTCTTGTCTCCAGCATATTAGCCTGATCATTTGGTTTACTTGTCTAGTAACATTATCATCATGCTGTTATCTGCCCGCGTTCTTATCTCCACCTCAAATCGATTACAAATTTGCTGTTTGCAGTTTTGGCCTAAGATTTAATAATCCATTCAAAGCATTAAATAATGTCCCCTGTCCTCATGTCTCAGTGGAAATTTATAAAACATTGCACTAGAGAAAAACATTTCTACAGGTGTCAGAGCTGCAACATTTCCTCCTTTTTTAAGCACCACCAACAAATAAGTAGACTAGTTGCTTATCTCCTTTTGTGATATCTTTAATGTGTGGTATATTACACACAACTGTCAATTGCATGAGGCAGTTAATTGAAATATTTTAGAACCAGAGGTATGCAAAATATTTCATGGATACTATTATGCAATTTTCACTCGACAGACCAATCATCTTGCTCATTTTTAAAACTAGTCATTAATGTGATGCATCATTGGCATCATTATCTAACCTAGCAATTAGTTTCTGCAGTTTACAACAAACTCCAACATGAAGCAAGGAGAAGTCCAGTAGAAGAACCTGAACTGGTGGGTCCATGGTCGCATGTTCCTTTGTGTATGGGACATTGATTGCAATGTAGCTTTTGAGGTTAAACCTAGCTTTAAGCCATTCTTGTCACTGATTTTTAGTTGGTTTCTATAGAGTAATGTAGTCTCTTGTGTTGTAGGATATTAATAATGCATGGCAAGGTCTGGAGCAGGCGGAGAAGGGGTATGAGGAATGGCTGCTGAATGAGATAAGGAGGCTGGAAAGACTTGATCATTTGGCTGAAAAGTTCAGGCAGAAAGCCACCATTCATGAAGATTGGACCAAAGGTAATAACGATTTACTATTTATACCAACATAATATATGGGAATAGAATTAATGCAGAACTGTTAAATGTAGTGAAGTATTAAAACTTCCAGAACCTTCATCTGGATATGTGATTTCTGATATTGCTGGAAGATTATGGTTAATATAATCAAGTCCAAGGAAGAAAATGAAGATCCCATTTATCACACATTTGATTTTGTTTCTAAGGTCATTTTCCAGGTTAGGCAATTGAGTGACACCCATTATTTAATAACAGCAACTTGTCTTTTTCTAGCATCATTAATGTGAGTTAATATGCCAACAAACTTCACAAAGATTAACATTGATATGTGTAAGTCAGATGCAACTCTTGTTCTTGCTCTCACTTAAATCATGACTTTTTGCACACCTTGTGTACCCACTCAGTTCCCCTATGAGTACTGAAAATAACTTTTGGAATTGGATGTAGGTTTGTTTGCAGAGCTGGGAGGATCGTTTTCAGATGTTTTGTCACCAAACCAGTAATGTCTTCAGTGAGCCTCTGGATGAAAAACTGTGGTGTGGCCAGCTTTCTATTTATGTTTGGGTTTCCTTGGGTTGGTAGTGACATCATTTCCTATTGTGATGTCATTTCCTGTTTTTCTCGGGGGGGTGGGGGGTGGGGGGGAGGTGATAAATGGGATCCAAATCAATGTGTTTGTTGAGAGTTGTGGTTGGAATGCCATGCTTCTAGGAATCCTCATATGTATCTCGTGGCTACACTGCCAGTGCTTCATCCAGTGACGAAACATCTGAAAACTAACCTCCCAGTTCAATGAGCAAGCCTACATCCATAACCTCAACCTGAACAAAAAATCTTCTTAAAACCTGCTAACTCTTGGAATATTTCCTGCATGTCTAAGCTTTGTGGAGAAAGTGAGGAATGCAGATAGTGGAGGTCAGAATAGAGGGTGTGGTGCTAGAAAAGGACAGCAGTTTAGGCAGCATCTGAGGAGCAGGAGAGTTGACAGTTTGGGCAAGAGCCCTTCATCAGGAATATCTAAGCATTGTGCTGTGTGAATGCATCAATAAAGCTGCTTGGCTATAATCTGCAAAACAAAAATCGGCAGTCCAGCTTGTGGATTTCACGATTGCTCAGCAGTGTAGTAATGTACGCTTTGTACAGAGAGGCTAAGCTTTTCAGGCATCCTCAAGTAAACTTTTATATATCTTGCTTCCTGTTGGTAGTATTTAATACAAGGCCCCATAATCAAACTGTCCTTTGCTCAGCATCAGAAAAATAATTACTTTGAGAATCTTAACTGATCTGCCATAACAAATATTCTCATGATCCAATAGGTGAACAGATGTAAGGGAGTAAAGACTTTAGTGCTTTAGTTCTGTTTTGGTCAAGAAAACCATTAAAATGCTAATGGTGTCCAGTTTTTAACTTGAAAATCACACCTGTGAATTATTGTTTCTGAAAGCTTGAGCATGAGAGCAACAAGTCCTTGCACGACGTGAGGCATGAAACAGACATTCATGAGAATTCCTAGAAGCATGGTATTTCCACCAGAACACTATCAACGAACTCACTGACTTGGATCCCATCTACCACCCTTCCCCCTCCCTCTCTCCCCCCCCCCCCCCCCCCCCCACACGCGCACATACACACACGCATACACTTGTCATCACAGGAAATGACTTCACCAACCCAATGGAACACAAACGTGTAAATAGAAAGCAGGAAACACCAGCAGTGCCTTGTCTGGAGGCTCACTGGAAATGTTATCTAGTATGGTGACAAAATGTCTGAAAATGAACCTTCCAGCTCAGCGAGCAAACCTACATCCAGAACCTCAACTTGAGCTACAGTTCTTCTCAAAACGTGCTAGTTCTTGCAGTGTTTACTGTAAGTTTATTCGGTTCATTAATGCAAATCTCGGTGATTACCATGACAAGCAGAGAAAATCTCTGCAAATGAGTGCTGTACGTTAAAAGTTTAAAGCTTTATGCAACAACAGTCAGCATCTCATTGCATATTTTGATGTGCTGTCTGCAAACTTCAGTTCAATTTCACTTTTGGTGTTCTTTTGGACTTTGAGCTTCCTTTTAAAATCAATTTTTTTATTCATTTGTTAATGGCTTCCTTGTTGAACATTGCATGTTACTGGATTCCTCTGCAAATGAAGCTTCTTATCACTAGCTATTGGCCTCTTACTTGCACTCCTTCAGTACGTACTTGTTGAAATCCTTGTAGCACTTGCCTCATCTACAGCTTTACCCATTGCTTGTTTGCTTTCCCAGTGAAAAGTCCTGATACTCATGAAATTATCTTACCTCTGCCTTAAACAACTTCTGTAATCTCGTAAAGCCACATGTTGAACACTAATTTTCTGTCTCCAACTTCTATGTCACTGGGTGTCAGAGATTTTCAGTCTCAATCCTGCACTAAGGAAATTGCTGCTAAAAATTTCTGCTTTTCAGTCCTCCATTTTAAAATCCTCTTAAAACCAATCTGTTCAACCAGACTTTTGGATATCACTCTTATTTTTATCTTTCCAGGCCTACCATTTGGTTTTCTGATGGATATCTAAAATGTGTGGAATGCCTCTCTGCATTCAATGCACAGCTTTAGTGCAAGTTTAACTAACTGAATTGCATTGCCCATTACAGGACCTGAAGGACATGTTAGTGGGATCCATGAACACAGAACCTTCATTACGTTCTGAAAATCAGTTAATTTATTCTGTTGTAAGTGCATCGTGTTGACGCTAGTTGAGAAATTTGGTAACGCTTATTGCTAGGTGATGTCAGGAACTCTTTAACAGATGTCATTTAAAGACTTCGAGGTCTTTTTGATTGTCGCTTTTTAACATTTGGCACAAATTCCAGTTTGTGTCCTCTCAATGCCACCTTTCCCAAACTTTAAAATGTCAGTGCACAATTTAAGTTTTGGTTCGGTCACAGATGGAACACTGCAGTTGTGGTACCACACAATCCTAAAGATGTGATTTCATTGGAGAGGATGCAATGGAGATTCACATAGATGTTTTCTGGAATGAAAAATCTGTTGTGCAGAGAGATTGAATTTGTTTTCCTTGGATCAGTGCTGTCTGAGGCATATAAAATTTTGAGATAGAGTAGGTCTTGAGAACCTTTTCCCCTGGCAAATGTGTCTAAAACCAGAAGGCACAAGTCTGGGGGGAGAAAATTCACTGAGGATGGTAAAAATATTGGATGTGCCATCTGAGGGAGTGGTGGAGGCAGGTATTCGTGCACCATTTAAATGTCTGGACGAGCACTTGAAATGCCACAACAGTGTAGGGTATGGATGTGATTCTCTTGACTCTATTTGTAAATCCTTATTCAGCCTTTTTTGCAAAATTAGTATAGATTAGAGTTGTTTAATGAATGGATTCATTTTGTTTAAAAATGCATTTTAATAAATTGCATGCTGGAAATAAAATTTTAAAACTTTGCAAATAACACAGCAGCCTGTTGGTATCTCTACCAATTTATCCTTTTTACCTAAAGTTCCCCATTTGTCAGAACCATTCTTGTAAACTTTTCTGCACCCCCTCCTGTGCATTTATAAAGTGTGGTGCTTAGAGGTAAACATGTGACTCCAACTGAATTGTTGTTTTACAGTTCACAATGACCTTCTTGCTTTTGTATTCCTCTCCCTATTCAAATAGGGATCCTGTTTACCTTAAGCCTCTCCTGTAACCTTCAATTATCTTAGGATGATGCAGGGAAAGTATGTGGTACTGAATGATTAGCTCTGATCTGTAAGTGGTGGATCAAGTTTGCTGCTGTGCTTTTTTTGGTCATGGCTACCCCAAGATACCACTGCATTCTTTCAGAATTGTGTCCTTTAATTTTGCATTCCTCTTATCAAACCTTGACATAACAGCATTGTGTTAAAACTGCAGTGCGTGTACTTGTTCTATGCCTGTTTGTCTCTTGATCTATCAATATCCCTATAGTTAAGATCCTTTGCCATTTCGTCACTTACAAATTGTCCACAGATGACACTCAAATCAAGAAAGAGGTCCTAATGACCTCCAATCTAAAAAAGCATCTGTTCACTACTCTGGATTTACTTGCCACTTGACAAACTTTTTTTTTTCTGTTGCCACTTTGTGGGTTTTAATTTTGCTCGCAAGCTTTGTTCTGTTTATTTTCCAATCAACCTGTTGAGATTATTATACATCTCTGGAGCAGGTGGGACTGGAACCCAGGCATTCTGGCCCAGAGGTAGGGCGACAACCACAAGTGCCTGCAAATAAACCTGTTATGTGGTACTTTATCAAATGTCTTTTGGAAGTTTGTGTACACTCTGGAACAGACTTCCCAGCTTTGAGGTAACAAAGCAGTTTCTGAAACAAATTCAGGCAGGCTTTCTTCAGTGCACGTTTGTCCAAGTAGCTATTAGTCATGCTAGGTTATTGTTTGTAGGAACTCTTCCACCACCAAGGTTAAACTGTCTGACCTGGTAGTTGCTGAGCTTATTTGAAACTTTTTTTTCTGAACAGAAATGGAATGCTTGCAGTTTTCCAGTCTTCCACCTTCCTTCATTCCTGTAACTGTCACTGTATTTTTAATGCTACTGACTATTGGTAGTTTCACAATTCTAATGCAGAAACCTATAATATTTATTCCCCGACACAAGTCCCTACATTTTGATCCCATGTGATTATATTTATACAGCTGGTCCAGGTGTCCAAATGTTTTGACTTTGTAGGTTATATTAAATGCCATAGATTCTTGGGGGAATACTTAATTTGTCTGTTTTCATTATCTGAAATTACTCTAACAAGAAATTTGTTTAATTTTCAGCACTTTCTTTACAATTTTCCTTTGCTAGTCTAGACTTGCAAAAATTCAAATAGGAGTATTAATATGAAAATAAGTGCAGGATTGAATGCCTGGATTTCAAAGGCAGTATACTCTTAAGCCCTGTTTGTGGCCATTGAGGCTGCAAGTTTGACCTTGCTTTACCAGACGAGGTTAATGTTAGGGTTATGGAATCAGTAAAGTTTCTGACCAGTTGCAAACAAGGTAACAGATTCCGCTGGGATAGAAAAGCCTTCACAGGCCAACCATTAAACTTAGCGAAATCAGTGTGACATATATACAGGTCGTTCTGCAATAACACTTTCTCTCAGAGCGAATTGGCTATAAGGCAGTTGACTAATTGTGGGTGTTGTTTGGATAACAGAAATGTGCTACTAAACAGGTATAGTGATTTTTCTATTGGCAATCATTTACAGCACCACTTTCTATAGTGATTTTTATATAGCACGAGGTTACAGAAGAACATTACTGTTGCATTATATCAGAATGACCTGTATGAACATTCTTACAATAGCATTAAGAATAGGTAATTACACTAAATGTCATTTTGAACTATTGTTCTAAGTAACCTAGTACTCTGCTTTCTTATTGAGTGATTAGATGAGTTATCTTCAGTTGTTGTTTTGGCATTGTTTCTAACAAATATTTTTGGAAATGCTTGTCTCGCGTAGGTTTGTAAACTTGCTCTTAAGTATGCATAAGCGTTTTTAAGAGTAACATCCCTCCTTTCTTGGATAAAACTCAGGTTAACCTCTTGCTTTATCATCTTTCAGATAAAGAAGCAATGTTGACACAGAAAGACTATGAAACAGCTACTCTGGCTGACATTAAAGCCTTGCTGAAGAAACATGAGGCATTTGAGAGTGATCTGGCAGCTCACCAAGATAGAGTGGAGCAGATCGCTGCCATCGCGCAAGAGCTCAAGTATGCACAATAATATGATTGTTTGTTTGCACCAACCATGTAGCCATTCAATGTTAAAGAGCTGTTTTTGTAACTGATGCCATTGAGTTTGGATCATTCAACACTCTGAAATTCAAAAACAATTAGTATGTGATATTGAGAAGGAAACAATATGGCGGTTGCCTCCCAGTTGCTCACATGTTATCATCAATTCAAATTATCTATACTTGGCAAGAGAAGTGGCTGTGGTCTCAAGCTGTTACCAGAGCTAACTAATGTTTAAATCCTTCCTTCCGTAGTGATCTGGATTATTATGACTCTCCCAATGTAAATGCACGCTGCCAGACTATCTGTGACCACTGGGATACTTTGGGCTCGTTGACACAGAGCAGGAGGGATGCCCTGGAGGTGAGAACCGAGCATTGGATTTGATGTGAATGTGATATCATAAATATATTACAACCAAATTTTAGTGCCAGGTAACTCATTTGATGGTAGTATCAGGTTGATCAAAAAACATTTTGCTTAGCAACCAGTTCGCCAAGTCTGCAGTATTCAGCCCTTTTGAGTTGGATGTTGAAAAATGTTCCTATTCTTTTCGCTATTTTGTTAGTCAAACATGAGATATTTCATGTGATTTAAACAGTGATGCCATCTTCCTGCCTGGATAAATATAAAAGATCTACAATCACACTTTGAAGAGCAAGTACGTGTTTAGGCCAATATTTATTCCTCCATCAGCATTTAGCCATGACTAAATCTCAGAAGTACTTCATTGGAAACCTGAGTTCTATGCATGTAGGATGGATCAGTTAATTATGAATCTGATTCTTGTTAATCAAAGCTATTGAGGGTTATGGGCTAAAGTATATGCAGTTAGGCCACTGATCAACCTTGATCTTGTTGAATGGCAGAACAAAATCAGTGGGGCTGAATGGCCTACCTCCTGTTCCTAATGAGATGCAGTGTTTGTGAGAAATATTGATTAAATGCAAGTACATATTTTTATAGCAAAACACTAATCTCTTTCATATTTCAGACTTTGTTCTCAGGAATGGCTGGGTATTTCTTAATCAAGAGAAGTCCATTTTTTTTGTTCTTCTGTGCTCTATAGATACAGAAATGCTTTTTAAAAATATTCATGAGCAGAGGGCATGGCTGGCTTGGTCAGCATTCATTGCCCAATGCTAATTACTCAGAGCAGTTAAGAGTCAAACAAGTTAGTGGGTCCAGAGTCGCATGTAGGCCAGACAGGTAAGGGGAGGGCAGTTTCCTTGCCTAAAAGAAATTGGTGTACCAGATGGGTTTTTCCAACAATTGACGATCGATTCATGGTTGTCATTAGACTCTTAATTCTAGATTCTTATTGAACTCAAATTCTGCCTTCTGTTGTGGTGGGATTCGAACCCAGTTCCCCAGAATATCAGTCTCTGATTAACAGTCCAGACACACACCGGCTGTCCCCATGCCATATGTCTACTCATCACTGGTATTATGTTTGTTTTTTTTAAACCCCTCCATTGCTTTAATTTACTAAGTAATTGGCTGCTTTCTGAACACTTTAACAAATATATAAAGCAGTGTTTTTCATAAATGAATGTTATTTCAACAGAGGACTGAAAAGCTTCAGGAAACAATTGACCAGTTATATCTGGAATATGCCAAAAGAGCTGCACCTTTCAATAACTGGATGGAGGGAGCAATGGAAGACTTGCAAGACATGTTTATTGTCCATACCACTGAGGAGATTCAGGTACAATTATATCAAAATTGTTGCATTCCTTTTCGGGTATGTATATGCAAAATGATAAAGTAGGGTAGCAGAATAAAAGATGAACTTTTTCTCAATTGTTAATTTTTGTAATTGGTGCTGAATTATGGCAACTTGTACACGTCTTACTATATTTTCATAAATAAAAGTAACAATAAATTGCTATTCTATTCTAATACTACATTATGTCCTGGTTAATTTGTCTTTTTTCCCTGTAGGGTCTTATTGCAGCACATGAACAATTCAAAGCAACATTGCCAGATGCTGACAAAGAGAGGGAGGCCATCCTGGGTATTCATAATGAAATGATGAAGATTGCCCAGTCTTATAATATCAAATTATCTGGTGTAAATCCATACACATCTATCACTTCACAGAGTATTAATGATAAATGGGATAAGGTAAGAATCTGCTAAAGGTTATCGGTATCCATAGTAGCTTGTACAAAGTTATAAGAGTTTTGTTGACTTGATCATTGATTTTTCTGTCTTAGAATTCTGAGAACATGCCATTTATTGCACATTGAGTTGTAGCAGTATGGGGACAAGTCTCAGCCTGATATGAATTGATGCAACGGCCTAAAGAGTGATGGGATGGGTGGACTGCAGATGGGGGTGGGGTGAATAAAAGAATATGTGCATGTTGCACCAGAACAAAAATTGGTATTATCAACTTGTTCACTGGCTTATAGGTTCAACAGTTTGTGCCAGCGAGGGACCAAGCCTTGCAAGCAGAATTTAACAAGCAACAGTCCAATGAACATCTGCGTGAGCAGTTTGCAAATAAGGCTAATGTTGTTGGACCCTGGATTCAGACAAAGATGCAGGTTGGTATTTGGTTTGGACGCACAGTTGACGGTATATTGTAATAAAGGTTTTAATCAGTTGAAACTTCAATTTGAAAGTGGAGGAAAATTATTTGTTTTCAGTTCTGTCAATGTGACTTGTTCCTTTTGATAGGTTAGTGGTTTTGAACGATTCAAACATTTTCAAGAAAACATGACTTGAGCTAAGTGAGTAGACCAACTACCTTGAACTGATAGAAAAGTCTGACTGTGCAAACTGTTCAAACATACGGAAAGGTGGACTGGGGCAACCGTCGGATTTCAGTTGAGAAGAACCATTTCATACCAGCAGAAGAGCAGGTTAATTTTGGCAAACCAGGTTTTCGATGCTTGGAAGGAGTCTTAAACTTTGTGGCTTAAGTAGATAGCCTTTTCTTAAAATTCAGAAAGGCGTCAATTACTTCAGTGACCTTTCCAATGTACCTGTGGGAAAGAATTACATCTGATTTGAAAAACAAAAAGACATCTCTGCTTCAAGGGTTTTGTTATTCAAGATTTTTCTTGATTGACTTTTATTTTTCTTCATGTATTAAAACTTGTTTTGTGAAGAGAATTTTTAACATTCACTTGGCTGCCAATGACCGTCACAGTAACCAAACTGCAAAAATAAAACTTAGCTATCAGGGTTTCAGTCTGAGATTTGACTTGTCCAGTATGACCACTCATTAGGTCTTAACATGTTTTATTTTTGTCATTACTTGCCTGCAGTCTAAAATTAGTGGCTCTTTGTACAATTGTTACAATTATGCTTCCTGCTGAATTTTGTAAAGTTCTAGTGATAATTCTACAAACCAATGCTTAGACTTATTGCTTCTAAAATTTCAGCTGATAAGTTAACTGTTGATATGTTTAGATATGGGTGGCATATTGATAATGGGGATGGAACCAAAAAATAAGGTTGGGTTCAATCCCACTTATCGTTTTTATGATAGTTAGTTTTTCTTACCAAAGTGCATGACCTCATCTCCTCCTCCATTAAACTCCATGTTTTTGCGCACTTGACCGATCTATAATCCCCACTGTAAATTCCTTGTGTCGTCTTCACCAGCATGCCTTCCCACTTTATTTGGTATTGTCAGCAAATTTAGATAACATTTCTGTCTCTCTTCCAGGTCATTAATATTAATGGTCAATAATTGAGACTCTAGGACTGATCCTTATGGCACTTAAGTTACATTTTCCAACCTGAAGCATCCATCAATCCCAACTCTCTTCTATATTTGTACTATTTGTAACTCAGAGCATAACTGATTTATTTAGTGAGTCTACAAAATTTTGAACATGAATTACAATGCTGGGAAAGTATTAAAGTTTGAAAAAGCTGCACTCCAATATCTTTTGGATTGGACTGAATGCCAACTTGTTTATGCCTTAATCTTCCAAACTGAGAACCAATCTAATACCTTACATGTTTACCTGTCATAGGCAACTGCATAAATATCTTTTTCTGATACTCCAAGGGTCTGCCATCACTTTTCTGTTATGTTTAGTTATTGTTCCACAAAGACTGGCCTCTGTTTTGCCAACATTCATTTAAAAATTCAAATTCCAAAATAGTGTAAATGATGCATCCTTTGTCACACGTAAGAAATAAATTAATCCATTGCATGAGAGGAAGTTGATTGGCAAGATCGTAAATTGAACATTTGCTGATGCTTTTGGTCTTTATAACAAATATCAAACTTATTATATAATGGTCAATATAAAAGCAACCAACTTGTTCCCTAAAGTTCAATTTTAAATTATCCATCGCATTTGCAAAGTAAACTGTCCAATTCTCTTCAGTTGAAAGCACCTGTATGCAAGCTAACATCACCTTGGGGGTGGGAGAAGGGGCAGGAGGGTCAAACTGGACACTAGGTTGGCACAACAGTTGTTATCAAGCGCTCTGAATTTTTTAAAATGTTGTACTTAGGAAATCGGACGGATTTCAATTGAAATGCACGGCACGTTGGAAGACCAACTAAATCAACTGAAGCAGTATGAGAGCAGTATCATCAATTACAAACCCAACATCGAGAAATTAGAACAAGATCATCAGCTCATTCAGGAGGCACTCATCTTTGATAACAAACACACCAACTACACCATGGAGGTACTGATTTAAAGCTTTTGGAATTTCAGTAGGGGCTTTCATTTAAGATCAGCAACATGCTGATTGCAGTAGAGCTCTAAAGTTTCTAGTCATTAAGTTAGTGCCAGATGTGTATTTCAGCTGTTTTTGCTTTGTATCTCTGTGGGAGAGGTCTAATGCACATCTTGCACTCATGAGCAGGCATAGGCCATAAGTAGGCCTTTGAGCTTGCCCTGATGTTAAGATCTCCTCCCTCAACCCATCTCCTGCCCTAGTACCATACCACTTGATTACCACAATCTACTGATCGCCAACTTGCATGTACTCAGTGTTGTATGTTCACCGTGGTCTGTGCTGCAGAATTCCAAAGATTTGCAATCTTGCGTGAAAGATCAAATTTCAAATCTGTCTCATACTCAACTCAATTTTCCTTCTTAGTTACTAAGTTTGGAAGCGAATAAGCAAAATATGTATTTTGATTGCAGCTTGCTGATGAAAAGTAATGAAACCTACCAAAAGAAAAAGCTAAACTAGCATTATTCATTTGAAGACTAATCAAACAAAAATTCTTCCAAAAGCTCGCAATCAGTAAAGAGGAGAGTTTGGCACACCGTGCCTCTCCTGAACTTTTTTTTTTGTAAGCCTTAACCAATTAGTCCCAAACTCTCTTTAATCTTACCTTGTTGCCTTTTGATGCTGAATTCTGCCACTAACAAAACAAGGTGAGCAAGTGTGCATGAGTGCCACCTCTACCATCTTCTCTCTCACCATCCTGACTTGGCGAATACGTCATTTCTTCATTGTTGGGCCAAAATCCTAGAACTCCCTTGCTATCAGCACTTTTTAGGTGAAGATTAACTCAAGTGGTCCAAGAAAGCAGTTCTTCCCCTCAGGGTATTAATGTGTGTAATAGTTGCTGGTATTGGCAGCCATGGTCACTTCCTATGAATAATTTTAAATCTAATTCCCTTTCTGGAAATTACTCAGTTTCCGTTATCCTTTTCAACAATGTATATTAAATCAGAATTCACTTTTTAAATGTGTTTTCGCCCTCCTCACTTTGCAAAATGACCTTGAAGTTGTGTATTCTAGTTATGATCCTCTTGAGTAAAAATGGTTTTCTCCTTTCTAGTGAATAAATATTCCAAAATCATAGAATCCCTACAATGCAGAAAGAGGCTATTCAACCCATCAAATCTATCAATCCTCCAAAGAGCATCCTACCCAGATCCCTAATCTATCCTTGTAACTTTTGTACTTACCATGGCTAGTCCACCTAGCCTACACATCAGTGGAAGCAATGGGCAATTTAGCAAACCCAATCCACCTAACCACTCTGGGAGGGGACCCATGCAGAAATGGAGAGAAGGTGCAAACTCCAAATAGGCAATCCTAGAGTCAGCATGGGAACAGACCCTTTGGTCCAACCAGTGTATGCCAACCATAATCTCAAACTAAACTTGTCCCACCTGCCTGTACTTGGCCCATGTCCTTCCAAATATTTCTTATTCATGTACTTTACCATCTGTCTTTTAAACTCTGTAAGCATTTCCTCTAGAATTGAACCCAGGTCCCTGGTGCTTTGAGGCAGTAGTGCTAATTATTGAGCCACTGTGCTGCCCATTTTGACATCCCTTTAAATCATCACTTGACCTTCTCTGCTCTAAAATACTCAAACTCTACTTAATTCAAACCCCGCTTTTGCTGATAGCACTCCATTAATTCTGTTCTGTAATTCTGTTTTGTGTCCCTGCTAAGGCCTTGGTGTCATCCTGAAAGTATAATACTCAGTTGTGCACTACTTCAAGGTGAAACCTAACCAGTTTTATAATTGTTGAGGTATGCTGGGAACTGCATATTGTGCTCATCTAATTTGCCACATTTTTATACTTAACTGTTTTGATATTGACAGAGCAGAGTCACTACCAATGCCAAATTAGCCCTATTAAGATCATGAATTGGCCTTTTAGGTAACTAAACATTTGCTGAACTTGTACTGCAGTCAGCACAACATTAACATTTAAGTGGACCATTCTAGCTTTGAATTTCTAATTAGTCTATACTGTTGGCTTTTTTTTAAGCAGAAGTTTGCAACCATGGGTTGGTGAGCAGAGTTCTCATGTTGAAATATTTATGCACACTGCAACATTGTTCAAGGAAGCATGGTGCAGGCGAATCCAAGATGCCATGTTGCAAACAGCGCAAATAGGGAGTTTTTAATGTAATCACGGCTTTAGGTAGTCTCGTGACTTGCACCAGATCTTGCTTTCAGCTGAACTATGTGCTACTTGACCTGGAAAGGGGTTAATTAAGATGGCAACTTCACTAATGTTTGTCTGGTTATAACATGCTGTTGGGAGTGTGGTGCTAGTAAAGCACAACGGGTCAGGTATCATCAGAGGAGCAGGAGCATCACGTTTCTGGCAAAAGCTCTTCATGGTTATAACATGTTACCCAATTTATTATGAGGCTGCCTTTAAATCAAAAATAGACTTGCAGTTTAAAACCGATGATGAGTTTTTCACCTTCATAGTTTGTTCATTTTCTGCTGCGATTTATGCCCCATAAATTGTCTTAATGCCACAACTTCAGTTTGTTTTTTTTCCCATATAAAAGCACATCCGAGTTGGCTGGGAACAGCTGTTGACCACAATTGCCAGAACCATCAATGAAATAGAAAACCAAATCCTCACCCGTGACGCAAAAGGCATCAGCCAAGATCAGCTGAATGAGTTCCGATCATCATTTAATCACTTTGACAAGGTGCGTTTTGTGACACTTGTGTGCATGCCATTTATCAATTTATGAATAATACCAGGTAGATGTAAGGTGATTTGCTCTACAGCACTTCAGGTGACCACTTAGTACAGTTCTGTGGCTCGTGATATTGCAAACCCTTATGCCGATACTGCTGAAGTTGTCTTATTACTCGATCATTTAGCTCCAATGTACAGTTGCTGAAATGGAGTATAGATGTAGGTCTTAATTATTTGGTGATTTATACAATGACCTGTGAAGCTACACGATTCCACTTTCAGCGTTTCTATGTACTAAACCCAGATTATACCTCTGGTTTTCTATATGACTGGCATGGAATCCGTACGTTACTGATCCCCATGCTCATTACAGCAACATCTACCTTATACTTTGATATTGAATAATTTGCTCAAAAAGAAATGAAGTTATTAGAAATGAAGTCAGTGATGTAAAACTAATTGCACAATCGCCCTTTGGTTTCTCTCCACTCGAGCTCTGCATTTGTTTTACCAGATGCATTTCTTGAATCTCAAAATAATAGAGGAACTTGTGCTGGTCAACTTGCTGTTTGTGATTTGCAACATAATGGTTTATTGTTCATTCGTTGAGTGATTTGGCTGCCCAGTGTTGTTTACAGGGCAGAGCTCCTCTTTGCGTTGTCTTTCTTGAACAGCAATGGAGGATCACAGCTGCTTCCCTTTGTGTAAGCCCAGAAATAATATAACCAGTCTGCTTCCACAAGGGCACTTAAAACCCATGTTTTTATTCATTCATGTGCAGAATATGGATGAGCTGGCAAGGCTGACATTTTATGGCCCCTCTCTGACTACTGTTCTTAAATTTTCTTTATTACAAGTTCTGAATTCCCATTGTTGTACTGCAATTTGCTAGGCTGGAGTAAATTCACTGGGTTATTTTGAGGGAGATGAGTGAAGAAAGGACTTTGAAGTGCTTTTTTTTTAGTTAAGCAATGTAGTCACTCTGGATGAATTTGGAATATGTCGTTGGCTGAGCACTTCAGAAAGCATCTGCTGGCTGCCTTCATCCTGTGGTTTACAAACCAGAAAAAAAAATCCCCTTTTTTGTCAGGAGTTCAATTCATAGGCACGTAAATGCCACCCCTTGAGTTCTAGCTGCAGCAAGACAATTGTTCTCATTTTATTCTAGTTTGGATTGCAACAGTTGTCAACACAAATGGTGTGACTGTTGACTATTAACTGCTACAAATCTGGTAAGTTGGAGAGCAGGGACAAGAGGGGGAACAAGGGAAGGAATAATCCCTTGTGACACATTATTCTGGACATATAATCATTTATAATAAAATCTCTACTAATGTAGCCATTTCAGATAATGCATGTGTTGTATTGTATTACCAATTGATTTCTTGATTGTCTTTTATCTGAACATTGAAATGTTGTGTCCAGCACCTGCAAAACTATTGACTAACAAGTGTATTTCATCTTAAATGATGAGTTGCACTAAGTCATATAGTTTCTCTTCGCACATGCCACATTTATGTTTGATTTTCTCTACACCAAGTGAAGTTTGATGATTACATCATTAATTTTTGAATTTACATATGCATGAATTGTAATTTTTATCTATTTTAATTTTCATTATTAAATTTACATCTGAAATTGTTTTGAAGTGCTTCAGGATTAATCATGAAGTTGCATTGGTACTTGTAATGTTATCTAGGTAAGCATAGGTTTAATTGGATTAGTTTAGAGTTGTACTTCTGATCAGATGTACCAGAGGGTGAGGGAATATCCCTGCATCTGCAAAAATTGGAGACCGGCATACCATTTGGTAATGTTTTGTTGATACTTGGTATGTCCTGATTAAATGACACTTGAAACGCTGTTGGCATTAACCTTGCAGCTACATGTGAAACTGAGTACAAAATTTTGCTGTTAACATCTAAGAATGAGTGTCGAGTCTTGTAGCCCTCTGAACCTGTTCCATCATTCTGAGAGGTCATGGCTGAACTGAGCCATAACTCCATTTCTGCTTAAATCCTGTGCCCCTTTTAATATCTTAAATCTACCTCAATTTAAAAACAGTAATTGACTAGTTGCAATTGAGAATTCCAAATTTCTCTCAATTTCACGTGGAGGCGATTTTTCTAATTTCACTCCTAACTGAGCTGGTTCCAATTTTTAACTACGTAGATTCCCCAAAATGCATCCACTTTTTTTGGTTCTCTTAATAGACTGTAACTTTTTGATCAACTTATCTCTAATCTAAAGTTCCAGAAAGTACAGCCACTAATTTCTGTAATCTCTTTTCACACCTTCAGCTGATGCTATCTTTCAGGGAGGTCTCTATATTTCCAAAGTGTGGAGCCCAGAGCTGCTCAGTACATGGTATAATCTAACCATGGCTCTGTAGCTGAGGCATAACACTTACACCTGTTCTTCGCACCTCTAATCTAATGGCTCGTGTATCTTTTCAGAATACTTCAAAGAAAGCAAATTGTGCCTTTTCCAATTTCCATTCAAGCATATTGCTAGCTAATCAATTAATCTTCCACATGCTGAACATTGTTACCAATGAAGAGTCTAACTTGCAATGACTAGCAATTGCTTACTGTTTCTGTTCATTGTCTGTTAAATTGAATATATATGGGAAATTGTTCTTGTGTACTAAATTACAAAATATTTATCTTTCGTATGTTGTTTAGGGGCTATTGTCTGACTTAAAGCAATCCAAGACTTGTACTATGTAAGCATCTATGGTTGTTTTAGAATATTTATCTGGCCATTTGGAGAGTAGTGTGCATTAGGAGGTTGGTAGGTTTTATGCAGAGTTTCCTAGAATAGGTGTGGGAAATTGACCAAGATGACAGCTCTCTTTATCTTGCAACTCCTGTGTAGATGATAAATGAGGAGGATGGGGTTGTTCCTCCATTTGAGGTACTGCCACTTCTCATGGTAAAGCTGCGTTATAGTACTATGCTTACTTTGGTACCTCATCCAAGACTTAACGTCTCCAAATTAGAGCAGAGATGTAATAAACAAAAGTGAGTATAGCTGAGATTTACGGTTTCATTCTAATTACCCACCATTATTACCCTCAATTAGCCACTCCCCATGATTCTATCTTGAACATCAACCATTAGGTTCTGGAAACCATTACCACTCACTCGTCTTTTGATTCAACCTTCTAGCGAAGTTTGCCGATGATACGAAGTTAGGTGGACAGGCAGGTAGTACTGAGGAAGTGGGGAGACTGCAGAAGGATCTAGACAGTTTAGGAGAGTAGTCCAGGAAATGGCTGATGGAATTCAATGTGAGAAAATGGGAGGTCTTGCATTTTGGGAAAAAAAAATAAAAGCATAGACTACTTTCTAAACAGTGAGAAAATTTGAAAAGCCAAAGTACAAAGGGATCTGGGAGTGCTAGTCGAGGATTCTGTAAAGGTAAACATGCAGGTTGAGTCTGTGATTAAGAAAGCGAATGCAGTGTTGTCACTTATCTCAAGAGGGTTGGAATATAAAAGCACCGTTGTGCTACTGAGACTTTATAAAGCTCTGGTTAGGCCCCATTTGGAGTTCTGTGTCCAGTTTTGGTCCCCACTCCTCAGGAAGGATATACTGGCACTGGAGTGTGTCCAGCGGAGATTCACACGGATGATCCCTGGAATGGTTGGTCTAACATACGAGGAACTGCTGAGGATCCTGGGATTGTATTCATTGGAGTTTAGAAGATTAAGGGGAGACTTAATAGAGACGTACAAGATAATACATGGCTTGGAAAGGGTGGGCGCTAGGAAAATGTTTCCGTTAGGCGAGGAGACTAGGACCCGTGGACACAGCCTTAAAATTAGAGGGGGTCAATTCCGAATAGAAATGCGGAGACATTTCTTCAGCCAGAGGGTGGTGGGCCTGTGGAATTCATTGCCGCAGAGTGCAGTGGAGGACGGGACTCTAAATGTCTTCAAGGCAGAGATTGATAGATTCTTGATGTCTCGGGGAATTAAGGGCTACGGGGAGAATGCGGGTAAGTGGAGTTGAAATGCTCATCAGCCATGATTGAATGAATGGCGGAGTGGACTTGATGGGCCGAATGGCCTTACTTCCACTCCTATGTCTTAACCAATTTTACTGGGTGATTACCAGAAAAAAGAAAATGGGCTGCTCTCTATCATTTAAAATCAAATGTCCTGTAATCTGAATATTTTCCTCACTTGACGTTCCTGTAAATTATCTTTTGATTCACTCGAAAGGGACATTTAATGCAGTTACTTGGTTCATCCCTGACAATGATGGTTCACCTAAGTTTTGTGTACTGATAGCAAAGAACATGCCTCTTTTTCACAAATAAGTTGTAATGAAGTGGCATTACATTTAGTTCAGTTCATGGTAATCTATGGTTTTGTTTTAATCATTCACAAGATGTAGGTGCCATTGACAAATGTCAGCATTTATTGTTGAGTCTTGATGTTGTTTTCCACAGTATATTGAGATGTTGAATGCCACACTATGCAAAAACTTGTCAAGTGTGCAGTTCCACTACCACCATCCTGTTTGCACATGCCTGTTCTGTTTTTTTAAACTTTGTAACTGATACCCTGGTCATTACTGTAATGGCAGTGTGTTTGCTCCTTAAGGAACATAACAGTTCAATGGGACAAATTGTTCACTTTAACATTAATTCGCCTTTGGAAAGTTTGTTTGCTATGATTTTAAAATGATCGAATAAAATATTGAGAGTATTGATTTTTGTCCCAATCTGCATAATAGCTTTGGCAAAATGTCTCCCATTGTCGTCAAGTGGTTCGGTGGGATTTGCTGTTTCAATGTTGTCCCGATTATAGTTCAAAAATTAAAGGTTGGACCAAAACTCTGAAATATATATTACATTCATTTATGGCATTTTTAAATTGCCTCAAGACATGAACTGTCGCAATAGGCCCGAACATGTTGAAAATACTTAGAACAGTTGGCACAGAAGTGGATGACCTGGGCATGTTCTTTCAACATGTAGTTTGTGTTTGGCTCCTGTTGGTGTCTTTGCAGAAGGAAAACCTGATTTATTCAAAAACATTTGTGTAAATTAAATTTACCAAAAATGATGATCTTCAATGCAGTATGTTTTCAGTGACCATCATAAATGTCAATTTTCCGTCCATTCCTTTGCAAATTTTCAACAGCAGCCTAACTACTACTCCAAATGTCATTTTTAGTTTCTGAATTTGAGTCCAATAAATGCAATTTTAAAGTACATTTTTTTGCCCTACCCAGTGTTCCAACAATTTCAGCTGAAATTGTACAGAGATACTCCAGACCTTGTAAGAGTTATGCATGCAAGGCACAATCTGCAGTTGTGGAATGCAGAAAATAATTGGTTTTTGATTTGCACATTCACTGTTGCGGTGCAGCTTAACTGTTGTGCTGAGAGTAGTCACCTCGTTTGCCAGCAAGTATCTAATGGGATTGCAGCTATTTGTGATCAGAACTAAATTTTCAGCAGCAGCACAGTTTCTGAAATGTGGCTTTTAATATTTTTATTGTCCAACATTTTCTGGGTTTTCATCTATTTGAGACTTCATGATATTTAGTACTTCTAAAAATGTCCTTGCATTTGCACCACAGGAATAATGATTCTATCTTTTGTCTATGATGATTCCCTTAGCATGTTAATCTTTTGGTGAAAAACAGAATTGTTGTCATTTACTGTGAAGCTGCAATTGTAGAATTGTACTTGCAGCTCTGTTCACTTAAGTATTTGGGGAAAAAAAAATTTGAATTCTTGCTAACTTAGTACGATGTAGATATGTTTGAGGTGTCTTTTTACCTTGAGATCTCAGACCAGAAAAGTCTGATTGGATAAGGAACCCTCTCTTGTTTTGAGGGGATAAAAGACTGAACCCAATTGCAATGTGGCCATTAGTACCTGACTGCATCATGCTAGCCGCAGTTGTGAAGCACAAACCAAAATGGTGTAAATCTTAAGGTGCACAAAGCTGCATTTATCAATTGCTCATAATATAATTTTTGTATGGTATTTTGTAGCTAAAAGATGTTTGAGATTCATAAGTTTCATTTGCATTTTCCTTTTTTGTTTAACTGTTTTTCACTTGTCCTTTGTCTAACATTTTTATTTTCCTTCTCCCCATATGCATGCTTCATGTACCGTGCATGCTATGCTGCATCACCAACTGTATCAACGCTGCGTGCTTTCCACCCCTTACCAAACTCCACTGTGTGTGTACCGTCATTTTACCTGCATGCTCCGATGACCTCATGTAGGACCATACCGGGAAACTAGGACCTGAAGAATTTAAAGCCTGCCTTATCAGCTTGGGTTACGATGTTGGAAATGACCAGCAGGTATTGATGATTTGAATGCAATAAAAGTCAGTAAAATAGCTAACTTTTTTTTCTCCATTTCTTTCCTGGATTCTGTGTTCTGACTTATTCCCTTATTCCCTAATGTTACTTTTTTTTTCTTTTTGTTTACTCCCATCTTTGAATTTGATTCTATACTTGTCCTAACATTTTTTTTTAAAAAACTCCCCTGTTTGTGGTGCAATGCCATATGTGTGCGTGTTTTTTCTCTGGCTTGCTTCTCTTGGAGTAGAAACGAACGGGGCTGATGGACGCTGATGATTTTCGAGCTCTCCTTATTTCTACAGGCTACAGTCTGGTACGGTGGTTCTTTCCTTTTCCATATCTTCAGCCAGAAATACTAGGGGTTTGACCTTATTAAAATTTAATAAATTTAATTTTAATATAAATAAAGCCTGCTTTTATCAAAGTTTAACTTACAAAGCTATCATGTTGACTTGACTTTTGTGTTGACAGGTATTGAGTATTAATTTGTCAATTTTAAGTGAGTAGGAAAGACTGTGTAACCCAAGAAACCAATGGCAGTCACTAGGAAGTATAACAACACTTTTTATATAAAATGATTTCTCACTAATTGCAATACTTTTTTCAGTTCCTGATTTTGTTCACGTGAGCTGTTTAGACAGGCATATGATATAATTATTGAGGTTTTTTGTTTCTGCCTTTAACAACCAATTCGGTTTCCTCCATTAAAATGATTTGAGGCTGATGCATGAACAGTCTGAAAACCCAGCCAGTACTTCATGTAAGAACAGTCCTTGAATTTTTGAGATTGAATAATTCTGAGGTCATTTCCCAAGCAGTGTCTTTAACACTCCCGCCTTCAAACAAAAAAGCTAGATTTCACTATGAAAGGTTTCTAGGCATTCCAGTAGTTTCTGTGCTAGAGGTTTCTGTTGCTTTTTTCAGCTGGTGATAATATTGAGGTTGCAGGGGTGGTTGGGAGTGTGGACAGAAGAGGAGATCACTGGACAGGATAAAGTGAGACATCCTGAGTCTATCCTTGAATTTGAATTTTTATTTTAAAAATTTTCTATTTAAACCTTTTGAAGTGAAGAGTAAAAGGAAAGTTAGAAAATATGGGTTCTGTAGTGACTGAGAAGGGAGTGAGTATGCTGATCAAGATTTGTGTTGCTAGAGATGCACCAACATGAATGTCCAATCTCTGCTCAGACAACTGTCTTCAAGGGTGGATTTTGAAGCCAAATAATTCACTGCTGCCTTTCCAGACCAAGGGAATGAGGGGTTCCAACATTTCTGCTTGCAGATGTCCTTTGTTGAAAATTGCTTGTTGAGTGAAGGCAGTTTATGATCTGAAGTTTGTAGCCTGGATATTTTGAGGAACATTCAAAGTTACTCTAAACTCCTAGTATAGTTTAACCTGAAATTTTACTTTAATAGACTGACCCTTTAGTTGAAGGTAACTTTTGGGGGAGAAAGAGCACGCTTGCCACGTGACATACCAATACCTGATCTAGGATTGTCTGCTTTCCATAGCGCCTGGGATAACTTCCAGTCAAAGTGAACTGCAAGCTTGGAACTTCCTACATCAAATGGAAAGGAACATGCTTGCAGTTGCACACTTGATCAGCCAGAATCATTTAGAACCCCCTTGGAATAGCCTTTGACCTACATTTGAGTTGCGGGTTCTGAAGTGAAAGGACATAGAATAAATTATAGACTAGTTTATTGTTGTATCTTTCTGTCTTGATTCTGTCAGAGTCATAGATGTGCAGCATGGAAACAGACCCTTCAGTCCAACTCGTCCATGCTGACCAGTTTTCCCAAATTAATCTAGTCCCATTTGCCAGCATTTGGTCCATATCCCTCCAAACCCTTCCTATTCATGCACCCGTCCAGATGCCTTTTATGTGTTGTAATTGGACCAACTTCCTCTGGCAGCTCATTCCACACATGAACTAACCTCCATGGAAAAGTTGCCCCAGGTCCCCCCTCAAATCTGTGCGCTGGGTTTTTGGACTCCCCTATCCTGGGGAAAAGACTTTGACTATTCTCCCTATTCATGCCCCTCATAATTTTATAAACCTCTAAGTCACCCATAGCCTGCAGAGAAAATAGCCTCAGCCTATTCAGCCTCTCCCTACAGCTCAAACTCTCTCATCCTGGCAACATCCTTATAAATCTTTTTCAAACATAATCATTTGTAATCATAAGTGATGCAGGTACACATCCTACATGGTCACAAAGAAAATGATTATCCATTAACAAGCAAGTGTGTTAACTCTGGTCAGTTCCTCACTGTCATGAGTTTGTTTTTACTCTCAGGGTGAAGCAGAGTTTGCACGAATAATGAGTATTGTTGCCCCCAACAACACTGAAGAGGTGTCATTCCAAGCCTTTATTGACTTCATGTCACGTGAGACAACAGACACTGACACAGCTGAACAAGTAATGGCCTCCTTCAAGATTCTGGCAGGGGACAAGGTAAGAAATTAGACTTGCAGAATGACTGGAAGATGTACAACTTTGATCCAGAACATAATTCTGTTTGTAAGTCAGTTGAATCTCTTGATCTGAAATTTGTTCAGCACTTCCTGATATCGTGTTGCTGCTTTCTGTACCTTTTTACTTGAAACTGTCATGAGTAAAGTGACAATACAAAGGTAGTCTGAAAGTAACAAGCAACAGCACAGGCAATTTTCAGGTTTCTCTCAGGATCTTTGAAGCACCACCCTAATCTTTTGCACAATTCCAGCTAGTCTCCATTTCAGTGAATCATTGCAGTGATAATTTATAGCTGTTGCTTTAGAGACCAGATGCAATCTGCAAGTGGAGTAAAGGCCTTTTGTGTCTGGTTAAAGGCATTCATAAGACATGTCTGAGCCTGTCCTGGTGGTGTCAGGTAAGTGTTATTCATCCATTGGCTCATACAAAACCTATTCCAATCAAATGATTAGCTTCTGCATAAATACCGCGCAAGGTCTGTGTTCAGTTATCTTGGCTGAGATGGTAGTTATACAAATGTTACATCTGGTCTTGGCAACCTAGTGTTGAGGATTGGATGGTTGGCTAAGCTTCTGTGTCTTTATCCCACAATGTAAGTGGGCATGCTCATGTATGAATTCTTTTTGCCTTAGTAAGATATCTGTTAACATTCCTACTTCTTTGGAAAGTTGGTCATTTGGTTGAAGTATAGAGGATGACAAGCACTGAAATTTAATTGCAATATTTCTAACATCTCTGGCAAGGAAGAAAAATTAAGCTATTAGACTAATTCTGTAGTCTGAAAGTTAACTATTATGGCATATTTAACTAATTGTATAGTCTGAAAGTTTAAATGTAAATGGCTGCTTTTGGATCTGCATAAATGGATGCACAATATTCAGGTTAAATCCTGTTTTAATTTTGCATGAATGTCTAATTAATTCACTCTGTGCCTTGGCATAGCCATCTATCTGCACTCTTATTCTGACAAAATAACTGAGTATTTTAATTTTGGACCTTGACTTAAATATTATAAATACCTCAATACTGATTAGTCAAAAGGAAGCTAGTTGAAGCATGGAAGAAACAGTGAGCCTGTTAAAGATTTTAATTTAATACAAATCTTGAAACTAAAGTGTAATTTTAAATTTACTCTTTACCAATCAAGTAAAACTACCTGCATTGCATAGTAGGTAGTTCATTTAGGATTCGAGACACCCTAGTCTCCATTTTTGTTTAATTTGCCCTGATATTTACCACCACTTTTTAGTTTAGTTATTATAGTATAGATTCCAAAAAGCAGAGTTCAAAACAAGTCAACACAATAACTGTCAAAATTGAATTTGTACATTTGCTCGACAGTTCAAGACTTCAGTATTGCTGAAAAGAAAATGCTGTTGAAGTTTGTTTTGCACCCATCAGGTTAGAGTCCCAAGAATATCAGATATCCATTCTGTGTAGATTAGCGTCCATTTAATGATTCTGTATATTTCTAATACTGCCGAGTGTATATTTAAAAAGCTTTGACAGCATGTCTTTCCTCCTCCCTGAGTTAAATCCCAAATCTCTCAAGTATTGGACTGATGCCAAAAAGATTAGTAAAGACCTTCTGCATTTTTGAAAAAATGCAGGTTTCTCAATTTCCATTGAGAAGGGAACTTGCTGCTCTTGCCTAGTCTGGCTTGCATGTGATTTCAACACTACACTGCAATCAACGAGTAATTTATTCTTAATCACGCAGTAGACTGAAATTTTAGTTTTAAGTGCCATCAAAAAGATTTTTTTTTTGTAGTCCAGGTAATGTCCACAGTAGAAGTGATCAAGCTTTATGTTGTGAAAAGGAGAATGCTGGTCAGTTATACTTGCCCTGATGGGCTCTAGGAAGTATGATGCCATGTTTCTCAAAGCCGGTGTAGCCAGGAAATCTAAATGCTAATGTGGCCCATAGGAGCACTCAGTATGTCGCTCAGAGGATTCGGCTTGAAGCTCAGGTCTTGCATGATCCAGTCAAAATCTTTACCAAACTAACTGTTAATATGGTGGAAACTAAGTTACTTTACTCACTGGTTTCCACTGTTATTTGCCAATATTGTCCCTTCAAGATCTGCTGGGTGAACATGAAAAAACAATGCAGCATGTGGCAAAAATGCAACTTTTATTCATTCACTGAGTATATGAAAATCTTTGTTCATGTTAACTAATCGGCAGAATGAACCATGCAACTTCAAAAACGATTAAATGAACGTTCAAGTTTTCATTTTAGTTATTGCAATCCTTATTATAACTAAAAATCACAACACCAGGTTATAACCCAGTGTGATTTTTAACTTTGTCCACCCCAATCCAACACTGGCACCTCTAAATCCTAACTTGTAATACCTGAAGGCTTATTCCTTTTTCCTGAGCTTCTGCGAATGGTTACTATATTTTCCAGAAGACTAGCAAAGCTCCTGTTCAATGTTGTCTTACAGGAAACAGTCTTAAATGGTTTCCTACCACTACTGCTATTGTATTAATATTAAGTGCTGTAGTTTTTTTAGGAGCTGATTAATCTCAATCTATTGATTGGCCTTCCTTTCTTAATGCATTATTTATTGTTCATCAGCAGGTTGGGCATTTTAAGGACCGAACATTATTTGGCAAAATAAATGACTCTTCTCTCTCAACTGTCCAGATTTGAGTGTCTCATCCATTCTGATCTGGAGCTTGTGTGGTTAAATTGGAAATTTATTTCTTGGTTTGTGTGGGGGGGGGTAATTAAGACCTCAACTGGGATATTATTCAATTCTAAATGCCACAGTTCAAGAAGGATGCCACTGTCTAGGAGTGTAAGAGAAGAATGACCTTGAGAATGAAGGGCCTCAATTGTACCAAAAGATTGGCGAAGTTGGGATTCTTATCCCTGGAGCAGAGCAGACTAGGAGGAGATTTGATCAGTGTTTTGATAGAATTGAGTTTTCGGTGAAGGACCAAGAGCGAAAAAGCAGAGATTTAAGGTTCAAAGTTTGAGAGAAGATTTGTAGCTTGGGTGCTCGTTGTTGTGGTTCTGTTTGCCGAGCGGGGAGTTTTTGTTACAAACGTTTCGTCCCCTTTCGAGGTGACATCCTCAGTGCTTGGGAGCCTCCTGTGAAGCGCTTCTGTGCTGATTCCTTTGGCATTTATAGTGCTTTGTCTCTACTATAAATGCCGGAGGAATCAGCACAGAAGTGCTTCACAGGAGGCTCCCAAGCACTGAGGATGTCACCTGGACAGGGGACGAAACGTTTGCAACAAAAACTCCCAGCTCGGCAAACAGAACCAGAACAGAGATTTAAGGTAGTTGGTAACAGTAAAGGACAATTTTTGAATTATCACCCGGAACATGCTGCCTGAGGGTTTTGCAGGCAGACAGTGTTGGTGAACGGCTAAAGGCAGGAGAAATATGCAGGACTGCTGAAGAATAGGATTAATTGGATAGTTCTGCCAAACAGCTGCTGACTGCCTGGTTGCCTTCCGTATTATGTATTCAATGATCTACCAAAATTGTTTTAATTTTAATTGGTATGAAGTGATCAATCCAGCAACTGAGCATCTGGGTTGGGAAGGCTTAATTTTTTAAACATCAAAATTATAGTTGTTGGATTCTCTCAATTATTACTTCAAAAAGCTGTCCCTAGTTAATGTTGTAGTTTATAATTGCCTACTAAGCTACACGGCTATGGTACTGGACCAGTAACACACTGGTACAGTTCAAATTCCACCACACTAAGTTGTATATTTGAATTAATAAATCTGGCTGTTTGTGGGCTGGCACCCAGGATGAAAATGGGCATAATTAAAATCCAGATAAAAGCTTATCTGGCCTATATATGCCTCCAATCCTCACTAATTGGATGGTTCTTTTTAATGTATTCTGTAAAGTCTTTAATAAACTAATCTGTTCTAAAATTTAACATGTTTAGAATGCAGATCACAAACCCAGAATAAGCAATGTGGCTTTGATCATATCTTCAACATGCTTAATTTAAGCAATAATGGTGCCCTAATCTCAGCAGGACATGCTGAAACATTTTTCCCTTGCTTAGGATGTCAGAAACACCTAATGGGTATTGATAACCTTTTTTTTCTCCCTTTTTTCAGAGTTACATCACAGCAGAGGAGCTGAGACGTGAGCTTCCCCCCGATCAAGCTGAATACTGTATTGCCCGGATGGCGCCATATAGGGGACCTGACGCAGTGCCTGGTGCTTTGGATTACATGTCCTTCTCCACAGCTTTATATGGGGAAAGTGACCTGTAATCTGATCTTTCTGCAGCCAGCCCATACTTTTATTTTATTCCCCCTTTTTCGCACGCGCGCTCTCTCCCCCGCCACCTAAAGTCAGTGCTATAAACAGCATTTTGGAGTTAGCACATGCATTTACTGAAGAACCTTTATACTCTACATTCCATTATGTCTTATTATGACTTCCAGTCTTCAATCTATGCAAATATTTCCATTTTCTGTTTCTATATTGGGGTAGTAATACTGCAAACATGTTTTGCAAACTGTTACAACAATTTGGAGCATATCAACTGAGTGCCACAGGAACTGTCAATCAGTCTGGGAATTTGGAGGTTTGATTTTTAAATTCTGAAAATTCCATAGGAATCTGGCTCCTTTGTATTTTTCCAACTGTACTTGATATTGTAAAACTAAATATTTTTTTACTATAAATATTTAGTATTCCTGTTTTCACTCTGGTGTTTCTCCCCATAAAATCTAGAAGTATGATAAAGTTGAGCTGCTTCAATTAAACTTTTATTTGCAGCCGGTAGATAAACATTAATTTTGCACCAGACAGGCCACGTATGAAGAGCACAAATGTAGTTTATCATTACAGTGCTGAGCTTTTCAGTGCTTGATCCCCCAGCTGATAATTTGTTTGCAGGAGTTTGGGTTACCTCAATGTTTTCACTGAAAATCATTACTGATCCAGATTGCAATTGTTTTCTCATTCGGTGTCCCAAATATTCCGCGCTGCACTCACTCTACAAAATCTGAGTTAAGCCTTTAGAAAACAAATGTTCGGGTGGGTTGGAAGGCACTTACTGAAGAGGCAACTTTTGATCCATTTTTTAAAAAAAATAAAAATGGAAGGCTGGTGGTGGATTTGAAAACTGTAATTTGTCACAAACTTCTGATGGCATTTCAATAAACCATGACGCCAAATTGGTTTGAGGGTCACCAGAACCCTCAAGGATGAATTGCTGCCTCCAATATAATTGTCAGTTGTTTATGATGAGATATAGCTTATTAAAATTAAGTTTGACTTTTAGTTGCTGTTGTGCAGTGAGGTCAGAGTAAAGATGAGACAGTGTTAAAGCATAACCAAAATTTAAGTGGGACCAAAATCATTGGTACTGGAATTAATCATGGAATAGCAAGGGTGATGGATATAAAATTGTACAAATCCAGCCGAATCTAAGTATTCTTTCTCCAGAGACACATTATCTGCAGTGAACAAAAATCATGCTCACCTCCAAGTTCTGACTGAGTTTGGAATCTGAAATGGGGCATGTTATACTTACCAAATGCAAAACAGTGAGTTGGCTGTTAAAGAATCAGAAGGGTTTAAAATGAACTTGTGGTATTCCAGTTGTGCATTTTAAATTTTAAATCATGCAGTTCTAAAGAAAAACTTAAATATTTGAAGCATTAACTAAGGTGTATGATGAACAATCAGTTCCACTTGCATTCCTGCACATTGGTCACCTGACAAGATTGAAATTTTTCATCAGATTCACTTTCCCCTTCCATCACCACCACCACCATATACATCATTTTGACGGTTCAGTTGAGCGCAAAATAGCACATTTTATTTGAGGTAGAGAAAAGATATTTATCTCTTCATATTTAATCTTTTTTTTCTTGTACATACTGCAGTGACGTTTAATTTGAATGAGAAGACTGCCTTTTTAAAAAAAAACAAAGCTGGGCTTTTTTCTGTGAAGGTACTTTTCTTGCAGAAACAAGTCCCGAGTTGAGAAAAAAAAAACGGGTGCTGTTGTGGGTTTTGTTTTAATTCTTTTTGATTTTCCTTGCTTTTGGGATCTACTCCATATTTGAATTATTGCTGTGAGACACAGGCTGGCCTTGAGTTAGAATAATAGCTGCAGTATTTTTTTGGGTGGTGATGGAGGGCTTTTTCTATTTCATTAACATGGGACTTTATTATACAGTATATAAATATATATCATCTGAAACACTTCCATGGACTGTAATTACTGCTTGATTTTAAGAAGAAATAAATTGAACATTGCAATGGACAAATGAGATTTTCTGGAATATTGGTGAGGAGTTTCTCTGAATATGTTCTGTCCCTTGCTGTTATTAGCCTATATTACCATGTTTTTGAAATGTGATCAGTGAGGGCTGCCTTTCTACATTTTGATCTAAGGGTGTTTTCAATTGCTCTCTGCTACCTTAACCCTATTAGATGAAATAAATCATCAATATTTTTGAGAAAGAAAAGGTGCTGGACTTTTTTCTTTTATTTTGAAATTAACTCATAGTTTTTGACTTGTTTCTTCTGTGTGCATGAGACTTGAGATTTCACATTGATAAACATGCTCCTGGACCACCACCCTATCCGCTGGTTCAGTTGAACTTTGGAATTTGAGTGAGCAATCTGAGTAATCAGACTACTTCGCATATGTGACATGGCTTATAATTAACATAGCATTTTCACTATATCTGGAATATCTGGTGCAGAATTGTGGTGCTTAAAAATTACACTTGCACGTGTTAAGTGGTTCTACTACCTGAGGAATGTTCCAACACAGTTACTAATTTGCCAACAGTAATAACTAGATGCATTCCTCTATTTTGAGGTCTGTTGAAATCTTAATGCAATTCTTTTAAACCTCATACATCCATATTGTTCTGAGATTCTGAATTGACAGCCTTACTGAGCTTTGAGATGCAATAGCCATGCATATGCTGAACACTGGAGAAGCAGTAAGCAATTCAGCCCCTCAAACTTGAACCTTTCAGTGACATCAGAAACCCTGTGCATTTTGAGGAGGGGAATATATCTCAGCTTATGTATGAGCTCTGAAACTTTTCATCCAATTTTATTTACTGTTTGTTGCCTTTTCATTTAATATCCATAAAGATTCCAGTGGTATTGGCTTATTTCCAAATACAGAAATGAGGAAATGAGTTCATTACTGGTGTGCAGCAATTCCCAAAGGCTAGAGTCCCAGTTTCTGATTATTATACAAGATACCTACATGGATTATTAAAAGCCAGTAAAATATATTGCTACATCCAGTTGATTATATTTGGACTTCCATCCCACCAGTTGGTTGGCTTTCTAATACTTATCCGGCTGAATTGTTGTTCAGAGATCACCAATTCTAATCGATGATAACCAGTCAAAATTTAGGAAACATTAAAAGCTTCACTTTGTGGAATTAAGTGCAAGGCTGATAAAGACAAAAGAGAAGTAAATTTCTTTTTGACTACTTTTGTTTGCTATGTCAGTGTAATTGGGAAGGATGTGCTGCTATTGACAAGCCATCACAATGTATAAGATCCCAATGAGATGATCACAAATGATCAATGTACCTGGTACTTGGGACAAAAGCAATTCACACCAGGTTCCTTCTGTAACATAAACTATTCCTCTATAATATTAACATGAGCAGTGAGAAAGCATTTATAATTTATGAAACAAACTACTTCCTCAAAATCCCAAACGTACAATCACAAGGACCAACAAGTTTAACCCATTCTGTGGGTGTAGAAGAACGTGCAGGGTAAACACATGTCTGAAGATCAAGCCCACCTCTCAAGATTTGAAAATTATTATCCTCCATCCTTTTTCAATTTTTCCAGTGACTATAGGGTCATTGTCAAGGGTTGATCAAGTGAGTATGGGTCCAGTCTTTTTCATCTGAGTTTTCTGACTACTTTTTGTCAACAAAGGCGGATACTTTCGGACATGCAGGCTCTGAATATTTGCTACTCTTGGATATTTTTAATACTCTGCAGCTCAACTTATCAGAGGGTTGTTGCCAGGACGCATTTCCTAAACTCAGAAGATTCTGGATGCCTTTCGGTCTTTGCTGCTTTTTGGAAACAGTATTATTGTATTGTACAGCTCAACAATGTGCAACACTTGATTGTGGAGTTATCAATCTTTCCTTGTTTTACAGTCCTAGCAGTCCAACGTCCATTTGTTTATATCTCCACAAAACTGGGCCGTCAGTTTTCCTTATTTTCCTATATGCATCAATTTGCAACTTGGTCCTACAGTGCACAAACTGACCCTGTGGTCCAACTTGTCCAAACCAGCCATAATCCCAAGCTAAACTAGTCCCACATGCCTGCACTTAGTCCATATCCCTCAACATTACTTATTCATATACTTACCTTAATGTCTTTTAAATGTTGTAACTACCTGCATCCACCACTTCCTCTGAAAGCTCATTCCACACATGAACAACTGTGTATTTAAAAAAAGCCCCTCATGTCCTTAAAACTTTATACTCTCTCCTTGACAATGTGTTCCCTAGTCTTGATATACCCCATCCTAGGGATAGGGTACCCGCCGTTCACCATGTGTAAACCCCTCATAATTTTATAAGGTTACTCCTCGACCTCCTATGCTCCAATGAAAAAGGTCCCTTCCTATCCAAATTCTCCTTTATAACTCAAGTCCTTCATTCCTGGCAATATCCTGGTAAATCTTTTGAGCGCCTTCCAGCTTAATATCCTTCCTGCAACAGGTGACCAGAACTGTGCAAGCTACTCAAGAAAAAGCCTCCCCAGCCTCTTGTAAAATATCAACATGATATCTAACTTCTATATTCAAAGGACTGAGCAATGAAGGCAAATGTGCTGAATGTCAGCTTAGCCATCCTATCAACATACAATGCAAATTTCAAAGAATTGTGTACCTGAACCCCTAGGTCTCTGTTCCAAAATACTACCCAAGGCCTTACTTTTAATTGTATAAGTCCTGCCCTTGTTTCTTTTACTATAAAGCAATACCCTGCATTTATCCAAATTCAACTCCATCTGCCTCCATTCAGCCCATAGTCCCAATCGATCAAATTCTCTTTGCAGTTTTAGACAACCTCTGCCCACTATAACCATCAATTTTGGTGTCATCCACAAACTTGAGCTGTGTCTTCTATTTTCTCATAAATCATTGATATAAATAACAGACAAAAGTGGATCCAGCACTGATCCCTGTGGAACACTTCATCAGAAAACTCAATTAAGTTTGAGACGCATGATTTCCCTCACACGAAACCATGCTGACTATCCCTAATCATTTCTCGCCTTTCCAAAGGCACATAATTTATAAATCTTTTCAGAATCACTTCCAATAATTTAGCCACCACTGAAGTCAGACTCGCAAGTCTATAATTTCCTGGCTTCTCCTTACATCACTGCTTAGACAAAAGCACAATGTTAGCCACTCTCCAGTTATGTGGCACTTCACTCCAAGTTAGACATGACAAATATTTCTGCAAGGAGCCCTGTAATTTCTTTCCTAACTTCCCAAAGCGTCCTGGGATGCACTAGATCAGGGTCCAGAGATTGTTGTACACTTGTTTTCTAAAACCTCCAACACTTCCTCTTCTGTAATATAAACTGTTTTCAAAACATCTCTTTTACCATGAGTCCTCTAGGTTCCATTTTTTTCTCAAAACTGATGTGAAATATTAATTTAATATATCTCCCATCTCCTGAGGTTCACCACAAAGATGACCCCTTTGATCTTTAAGGGACCCTGCTTTCTCTCTAGTTGCTCTCTCGCTCTTAATGTATTTGTAGTATCTCTTGATTATCCTTAACCTTATCTACCAAGGCTATCTCATATACTCTTTGCCTCCTGATCTCCCTCTTCAGAATTCTCCTAACTCTTGATATTGTTTGAGATTCATTTGAACCCAGTTGTCTATGCTAATGATTTTTATTCTTGACTAGAACCTCAATATCTTTATTCACCCATTGCTCCCTAATCCTACCAGCCTTACATTTCACTGTAAAAGGAATATACTCTGAACTCTGATCATGCTTTTGAAAGGCTCATTGTATGAGCCATCACTTCACCTGTGAACAGTCTAGTCCAGTGAACCTTTGAAAGTTCCTGTCTCATACCATTAAAATTTGCCTTACTATAATGAAAAGCTTTTAACTTTATGGAAAAGAGCAAGTCTTCCATAAATCATTTTAAAACTAATTGAATTATGATCACTAGACCCAAAGTGTTCCTGACCATCACTTCAGTCATTTGCCCTGCCTTATGACTGGCATATATTTAGGGAAGTTTATTTTTGCGATCATCTGGTGAATGGGTGATCAGCCATGGCCTCTTGAACAAAAACGCAATGTTTGTTTGTAGCTGTTGGAGGTCACTCTTCTTCAGCTGCCTTGAGACTTCCCTGTCTTCTATTGGATTAGCAATGGAATTGTGAATGTACAATTAAACAGTGTAAGCCAAGCCTGCATCCAGCATGACTTGGACAATTTCAGGCTGGGAGAAAGTGACTCTCTAAGGAGAGAGATTGGCTGTCATCTTGACTACTTAATGGCACTGCTGAGTGCTGCTCCTGCCACCTTCACTGAACACAGTGCTTCAGGGAGCATCTCCCAAACACCCGCACCAATCAACCCCACCGCTCTGTGGCCCAACATTTCACCTCCTCCTCCCACTCTGCCGAGGACATGCAGGTCCAGGGCCGCCTCCACTGCCACCCCTTACCACCCGACGCCTGGAGGAAGAATGCCTCATCTGCCTTGGAACACTTCAACCCCAGGGCATCAATGTGGATTTCACCAGTTTCCTCATTTCCCATCCCCCAACCTTACCCCAGTTCCAACCTTCTAGCTCAACACTGTCCTCCTGACCTGTCCTACCTGCCACTCTCCCTTCCCACCTATCTGCTCCACCCTCCCCTCTGACCTATCACCTCCGTTCACCTATTGTACTTTTTGCTACCTTCTCCCTAGCATATGCCTCCCCATTTATCTCTCCACCCTGGAGGCTCCCTGCCTCTATTCCTGATGAAGGGCTCTTGCCCAAAATGTTGATTTTTTTCCCTGCTTCTTTGCTGCCTGACCTGCTGTGCTTTTCCAGCATCACTCTAATCTAAACTCTGGTTTCTAGCATCTGCAGTCCTCACTTATGCCTACACACACAGGCTACGACAGCAGAAGAGGCTGCAAGTTCTGCTGTGCATAACTCTACTCAAATTGTAGAGTGATACAGGGCAGAAGACTATTTGGCCCTTTCTGACTATCGGTATTTTGTCAAGAGCTGCCCAAATCTACCTCCCCTATCCTTCAGCACCACCACTGTCTCATACATGTCCATATGGTAGCCCCGAGAGCATTTACACCATCTACAAAGTACAAATCAGGAGGTTGATGTTATTTTAAAATTTATTTGGGGGTGTGGCAGGCTGTTGCCTGTTATTAACTGTCTACGGGTCAGTTAAAAGTCAACCACATTTGGAGAACACTGAAGATTTGCTGGTGGTGGTTAATAGATTTTTAAAAAATTATAACTGGGGTTTTGGTGCAAGTGGGTTGAAGACCCTTGTGTGTAAGAGCAGTTCTGGATATTAAAAGTAAATATACTGTCCATAAACACCATGGGTGTTCCACCAGATATTTTAGTAAAGTCACATGGCTTCTTAATGTATTTCAATCGCTGTTCCAAGTGACTTTCTGATCTCTTAGGAGGAGAAAGTGAGGTCTGCAGATGCTGGAGATCAGAGCTGAAAATGTGTTGCTAGAAAAGCGCAGCAGGTCAGGCAGCATCCAAGGAACAGGAGATTCGATGTTTTGGGCATAAGCCCTTCTTCAGGAATGATCTTTTAGAAAAGCCTCGGAATTGAAATTGCAAATGAAAATATATACTTATCTGGGTAGGTTGCTTGATTCTCAATTACGCCTTAAAATGAGGCTTCTGCAATGGCCACAAGTTGCCCCTTTTAAGGAAAATTGGAGATGTGCAGCTTTTGGCTTTGCAGGAATGCCCATATTCCATGAAATAATTTTTAACCAATTCACAAACTTGAATGGCATTCAGTTACCACTTTCAAAATATTGCAGTGTTCTGTTGGTAAACGATGCTCTGTCGTAACATCCTAAATCATCATCTCCCTAAAAGGTGGCAGCAGCAGGTGCACAAGAATCATGGCACCTGCTGAGTTGGTGCCAGGCCGTTTGTTACCTTGACTTGGAGCCATACTGATGTTCCTGGAGCGCTCCTAACAGCACTGATTTTATCTACACTGTGGACTGCACTGGTTCAGGAAGGTGGTTTACCATTGTGTTGGGGTTAGTTGGAGATATAGAACAGTACAGCACAGGAATGGGCCTTTCAGCGCACCATGTTGTGCTGAACATGACACCAAATTAAACTAATCCCTTCTTTCTGACCTTCATCCATATTCCTTGGTTCCTTGCATGTTCATGTACTGATGTAAAAGTCCCTTAAATACCCCTATCATTCTGCCTCCATCACTACCCCTGGCAGCATATTCCAGACTCCAACCACTGTGTTTAAAAAAAAACTTGTCCCTCACATCTTCTTTGAACTTCCCCTCCTCACCTTTTAAAAGCATGTCCCCTACTATTAGTCGTTTCAACTCTGGGAAAAAGATTCTGACTGTCAACCCTATCTGTGTATCTCGTAATTTTAATAGACTTTTATCAAGTCTCCATTCAGTCTCCGCTCCAGAGAAAACAACCTAGCTTTTTCTAGTCTCTCCTTTTTATAGCTAGTACCTTCTAATCCAGACAGCATCCTGGTAAACTTCTGCACCCTTTTCGAAGCCTCCATATTCTCCTTGTAATATGGCACCCAAAATTGAACACACTAAGTGTTGACAAATCAACGAATTAGAAAGTTGCAACATGATATCCTGATTCTTGTACTCAATTCCCTGACCAATGAAGATGGCCAATAAATGCTGGTCTTGTCTGCTAAACCCATGCCCTATGAACCAAGGTCACCAAGTTTATATTTTTGCCCAGATGCATGGATTAGTCTGTCTTCCAATGAATGGTTCAACTGTGGGTTTTAAGATGAACAAGGTCTGCCCTGGCCCATAATAATTTTTTCTTGTCCATAACTAGCTAATGATACATGGACATGCAAGGGGCGTTTGAGCCTGTCTCCTGCCATTTGTATAGCAAAACTAAACTCAATGTAATGCATTAAGAGTTTAACACTATTTAAATAAATGTAAAATGTTCTTGTAACAGGTTAATTGGTTTGTTTTGCCTAAAACGTGCATACTCATTGTGCAGTTGCTGGCTTTACGAATCTCACTATAGTGTATGTGTTTAATTCTTAAGTGTCTCATTGAGTTGAATTGGGTGTGGTTTAGGGAGGAGTTTATACAATATCAGGTTTGACCTGAATTTTGGCATCCTGACAGCTTGAGTATGGGAAGGACTGCATCATATTACATTGCATCACCTTTGTAAAGGTTGACTGATTTATATACATGACCACCTCTGGAACAGTTCAGTGAAACAATTCAGTTACTTGAGGTATGACCTGAGAAATACAATGCTCACTAAGTTTGGATCTATAAAAGGAAGCAAAATGCCTGGTAGAAACAGTTGTATGCAAAAAGAAAACGTCAGGCAGCATGTTAGATGGCACAGAGTTAATCTGGCACAGAGTAATTAAGATTAGAAACCAGTTGCACAAGTTTTGTACACGTGGGAAATGTATGAATAACTACAGAAAGGTCACAAGAACATCCTAGCGCTCTCCCATTATTTAACAGCTGCAGTTTATGGCCGTAAAGTGTCAGTGGATGTGTTTGTTACTGATTGTTAGCTGTTTTGCAGAAAGCTGCTGCCCACTAGGGGCATTTGAACAACAAGGCTCAGTGAGTAGACTCACAATGCAAATATTCAAACCTGCACAGTCCTGGTGCTGGATTTGTTTTATTCACTCATAGGATTGGGGATTGTTGGCTTTATTTCTTATCTCTAAATGCTCTTGAAGATGGTAAGCTCTTGCACTGAACTGCTGGGACTCCACAACGTCGTTAGGGAAAGAATATCAGAGAGAGAGGAGGAATGGTGATACTTCCAAGGCAAGATGGTAAGTGGCTTGGAGATTCTTGCAAGAGTGTTCCCACATATTTCCTACCGTTGTCCTTCTATATTGTAGTGGTTGAGAGTTTGGAAAGTGCTGACTAAGGTGCCTTGGTGAATATTTGCCAAGGAAATAGTCATTCAGCCCATTATGTCTCCACCATTCAACTAGATCATGGCTGATCATCTTCATCAATACAGTCTCACACTGTCCCTTTATCCCTGATATCTTCTGTATCTAGAAATCTATCAATCTCTGCCTTGGATATACGCAATGACTCAGACACCACAGCTCCGCTGGGAGTGAGAATGTTAAAGATTCCTCTGTGGATCAACACTTCCCATCTCTCTCAATTTAGAAAATACTTTGCTTTTCTAAATTTTTATGTCCCAAAGAGGGTCAACTTCAGCTCATTTAAGAAGGCAGACCGTAACCTTCAAACCAAATTCATCCCTCTGTAATGCCTCAAATCTAAAATTTTTGACTTTTGTATTGAAATCTGCCCGTAACTTCTTCCCTGTCTTTATAATTTCCAGGAGAAAGTGAGGACTGCAAATGCTGGTGATCAGAGTCAAAAAGTGTGGTGCTGGAAAAGCACAGCTGGTCAGGCAGCATCCGAGGAGTAGAAGAGTCGTCGTTCCTGATGAAGAGCTTATGATCGAAGCGTTGACTCTCCTGCTCCTCAGATGCTGCCTGACCAGCTGTGCTTTTCCAGCACCACACTTTTAGACTCTGTAATGTTGGAATAAATTATAAACAAATCTCCAATTCTGTCATTTTCTTCATCACTGATTATTTCTCCACTGTAGGTATTGTGCCTTTGGTTACTTAGTTCCCAAACTCTTTTTGGTTAAGGCACCATTTGAGCAAACAGTAATCATTCTGAACTTGAAGTGCCTAACAGGCATTGTTCTTCCATCAGTAAGCAGCTTAGCAGGAAAGCTTTGGAAGGCAGTGATCTTGTGGAACTATTAGTAATCAGTAAACTCAGGCTAATACTCTGGAGGCATGGGCTTGAATTTCACCATGACAGAGGGTAAAATGTGAATTCAATAAAAATCTGGGAGTAGATGGCTGGTCTGTTGGTGGTGGAGTAGAATGCTTCAGCTGGAGTTTGTCCACTCCATCCATTTCTCTCCTGTTTCTTTCTTGTTTTCACTTTTTTTTTCTTGGTGCCCATTTTTTCTTTTCTTTACTCCCGGCCTCGGTGCAGACCCAGTGAGTCGGTGTCTTGGCCCGCTCTCTTGGTGCCCTGCAGCAGTCTTCTTGGCCTAGCACAGCACCATCTCAGCGTGTGAGTCGATCCTGTGCAGAGGAGATCAAGGAGATGGCAGCTTCAGCAGCAGTGATGGCATTGTGTGCCAATGCGAGAAGAGTGAGAGGTGAGGAGCTCCCTCCAATATCTGCAGCAACGAGACCAGGCAGCTGAGGTCTCCCGGATAGTGAGCTAAGCGGAGGACTCATCTAAGACTGTTGAACGTTTAACTTTGTTCCTTTATTTTTCTAGTTTATATTTAGAAGGGCTTGAATATTAACCTAATAACTTATTTCTTTATTTTCCGACTTATTCTATGAAGGTAATGCTTAATTTTAAAACTGTTTCTTTTACTACTTTGTATCTAAGTATTTTGTACCTCGATATCTTTATACCTCAGATACCCACGTGTAGCACATTATATATTGTTCACTGTACTCTTGTACTTGAGTACACATGACAATAAAATTTTAATCTAAATCTAACTAACCTCTGTCAATTGTTATCAAACATATATTTCACTAATTTTTTTAATAGAAATGAAATCTGTTGACTTTACCTGGTCAGGCCTATGTATGAAATTAGACTAATAGCGATGTGGTTGATTCTTAACTGGTCAACTGGGATGGATAATAAATGCCGGCCCAACCAGAGACACTCTCAACCCATCAGTTTTTTTTAATTAAATGACAAGTGAAATATTTCTGCTCCTAAAAGACTAGAGTACCTCAAGGACGCTCTAATCAAAGTGTAAGAGGGACCAGGAACCCTTGCTGGTTTCTATTTTCCATTCTGCTCTCCCTAGCACAGCAATAGTCAGGTCAATTATTACACCTCCCCTCTGTATAGTGCAGAAATCAACCCAAATTCACTCATCTGTTTACAGTCACAGTAGGCAGCTCAATAGAAATTTTTAACGACCTGAAGGTGTTGCCCCTTTTCATTTTACTCTCAATCGTCACGTACATCTTGCATCTTTGTTCCCTCTGCTCTTACAGAATTACTCGGTTTTCTGCTCAGATGTTAATTTGTAGCCACTTGGAATCTGGACCATTGGGAATTGTAGCAACAAGCCATTACCCAGTTGCCACGCCTTCAGAGAAGTGGAAAGATAATGAAAAGAAACTTGTAAAAGAAGCTTCCATGTACGATGTTAATCTGTCTCTGCTCTATATTGCAATAATGTTTCTACTTCCTCGTATTCATTTGCTGTAAGGTGCTTCAGGACATCCAGACATGAAAGCTGCTGTTTTGTTTTATCCTTATGCAGGGCAATTGTTCCTCGCTTATATTTATAAAACAAAAGTACTTTCCTTGCAATTTCCTCAATTGTTAAAATGCATTTTACTGCACTGTTCTTTTCCCTTGTCTCCTTCTTGTGGCTCCAACTACACATTACAGTTTTTGTCTGATCAACTAAAGTTGAAATTTAGGGACCCAGGTTCGATTCCAGCCTCGGGCGACTGTCTGTGTGGAGTTTTGCACATTCCCCCTGTCTGCGTGGGTTTCGTCCCACAGTCCAGACATGTGCAGGTTACGGTGAATTGGCCATGCTAAATTGCCCATAGTATCCAGGGATGTGTAGGTTGGGTACATTGGTCAGGGGAACTGTAGCTTCATAGGGTAGGGGATAGGTCTGGGTGGGTTACTCTTCAGAGGGTCGGTATGGATTTGTTTGGCCAAATGGCCTGTTTCCACGCTGTAGGGATTCTAATTTTAATTGCCAAACTCTTTTCCCTCTTTAACCCCACTTGGAGACTTGAAAACCCATTACGACCCCCCCCCCCCCAGGACCTCAAAGAAGGCTTATTACAGCAGGGAGGGTCAGCCACTGTGACCTTGGAACCTGAAAATCTCAGTTACATTTGGGGCCTCATCCACCCTTTGGGATGCCCTGCTTTTTTCCTGTTTCCTTGAATGCCAAATTTTTCAGATTGCATATTACCATCATGACCACAGCCTTGTGTTTTAAATCCAAACTCATTGCATGATCCTTACTTCCTGAAATGACCTCAAAACTAAGGAATGTCCTGTTGCTGTGTAATATAGAGTAAATGGTTGTGCTGTTTTTGCTACAGAAAAAAAATTAATTTATTTAACCGTGTTCTAAGCCCAAATGGGTTTGACTTTCTTGAGCAAAGGGAGTCTTGACCCTTGCCAATTAGCAATGATTAGCCCAGATTAAATTCTAGTGATTAACTATTACACACAGTATTTATAGGATATCAGCATAATGTTAATAAGTAAAATCCTAGGGTGATTACAGAAAAACTGCCCATTTTTGGGGGGCCTGATTCAGTTTGTTTGCTGAAGTTACAGAATCATACAGCACAGAAGCAGGCCCATCGGCCCCACACATTCATGCTGAGTTCCCTAAACTGAACTAGTCCCATTTGCCTGCATTTGGCCCACATCGCTCCAAACCTTTCCTTTCCATGTACCTATCCAAATGTCTTTTAAATGTTGTAATTGTACCAGTCTCTACCACTTCCTCTGGCAACTTGTTCCATACACACACCACCCTCTGTGTGAAAACATTGTCCTTCGGATCCCTTTTAAATCGTTCTCCTCTCAGCTTAAACCTATGCCCTCTTGTTTTGGACTCCCCCACCACGGGGAAAAGATCTTGACTATCCACCTTATCTGTGCTGTTTATGATTTTATAAATATCTATAAGGTCACCCCTCAACCTCCTATGCTCGAGGGAAAAAGGTCCCAGCCTATCCAGCCTCTGCTTTAACTCAAACGCTCCATTCTTGGTAATATCCTGGTAAATGTTTTCTGCACTCTTTCCAGTTTAATAACGTCCTAACTATAGCAGGGCGACTAGAATTGCGCACATTTTATTAAAACTGAAAGCAGCAACTAGGTAGGAAATACATAGTACATCAAAGTGTTGCACAGGGCATGCACAGCTTCCCATCCTGCTTTCTCTGCTGCTGTTTCACTTAAACGTAATTGTTTATCTCACTTCATACTGAATTCAGTTTTGTATATTAAGCTCAGCTTTAAACAGGAAGAGCTGAAAATTCCTGTTAGTGGTCAATAAAAGGTCAATTCCTTTTATAAAAACTGAAAGAAGTGTGAATGCTGTATATCAGAAACAAAACAGAAATTGCTGGAAAAGCTCAGCAGGTCACAGTGTCATAGAATCATAGAGATGTACAGCACAGAAACAGACCCTTTGTTCCAACTCGTCCATGCTGACCATATATCCTAACCTAATCTAGTCCCATTTGCCAGCATTTGGCCCAAACCCCTTCAAACCCTTCCTATTCATATACCCATCCAGATGCCTTTTAAATGTTGCAATTGTACCAGCCTCCACCATTTCCTCTGGCAGCTCATTCCATACACAGATCAACCTCTGCATGAAAAGATTGCCCGTTAGGTCCCTTTTATATCTTTCCCCTCTCACCCCAAACCTATGTCCTCTACCTTTTCCACCTCAGGGAAAAGACTTTGTCGATTTATCCTATCCATCCGGGAGAATCTGTGGAGAGGATCAGTTAATGTTTCCGGTCCAGTAACCTTTCCTCAGAGCTCTGAGGAAGGGTCACTGGACCCGAAAAATTCACTCTGATTTCTCTCCACAAATGCTGCCAGACCTGCTGAGCTTTTCCTGCAAGTTCTGTTTTGTTGTCAATGCCTTTTATGCTCAGGGACAGTAGTATTTAATAGAGGGAAGGACAATGTATCACACACAGAATTATCCTTCTTGTTAGGCTATCCCTCTGGATTAAGGATGATTTGTTTCCTTTCTGGGTTGGTGAGGACTGAGATAACTGATTAAAGTCAATGTGCAATCTGACCTGGCCTTTATTGCAAGAGGATTTGAGTACAGGTGTAAAGTTGTTTACTGGAATTGTTAGAGATTTTGCAAGACCATGCTTGGTGCATTGTCTGGTTTTAATTGCCTTACGAAAGGAAAGATATGTAAACTGTAGAGATAGTGTCACTTGGTCCTCAGTGGGCTCTGTGGAGGTGTGTGCATCCCCTCCATTGCCCTGATTTCACCACTGTGCATTCCCATGAAGTCTCACAATGTGTTGGTACTTTCTCCAATGAACCTTCTCTATTTTGATTGGTCACAAGGCAGGGGAGTCCTAGATGATCAATCAGGATATTTGATCATTCCTGGGATGATTCAGGACATCCCTAAAGCATGTCTGGTGTCATCCTGGGAATCTCTAGCTGTGAGCAAGTTCTCAGGAGAGCGTGTAATGTGACATACACAATCCCACTATGATTAAAAGCACAATCTGAATACAATCTATCAACAAGATCGGGAAGAGCTGATGGATTTTGTGCTTTATGCAATAGGGATGGAAGCTACAAACAAAGGTTCTCATTGCTATGTTTTATTACTTTAATGGCCTTACACTGCAGCATCTCTGAAACTTCCTACAATGCCACCCTTCTGTGCTCTTCCATTTCTGGCCTCCCTGTGGTTCTCCCCGCCTATCCCCCATTGCTTCAGTGTAGGTGGTCATGCCTTTAGCCATCTAGATACTAATCTGAAATTCCCATTGCAAAGCTCTACTTTTATCTCCTTTGAGATAAAGCTTAGTACAAGTGTTTTGGCGCCATCCTTGATCTTTCTGTTTTTGGCTTTGTTGGAATCTCTCCTGTGAAGTATCATGGAGTCATGATGACACAGAAAGAGGCCATTCAGCCCATTGGCTCTGTGCTTGTTAACTAGAACAATTGAATTGTTGTACGATGGGGATCAACATATTCACAATGTTACTCTGATGTCTGATAATGAGACTGTTATGAAGGTGTAGAGGTGTATTATACCTTTAAGAAAGTTGAAATACTAGCAAGGACTGACAAAACACATAGAGAGCTGAACAAAGTAAGAATGCAACACTTGGGAAACAAAAAACTGCAGCTGATTTGCTACGAAAGAAAATCAAATTCAAATTCAGCCAATCAGTTTAAATTATGCCCCAAGATACCAACATCCAGTCAAATTTGAATTTGGTATTTTGATAATATTAAAACCAATGAAACAATCTGATGTTTTGGATTATAAAACTGGATATTTTGAGCAGATAGGGGGAGAACCGCCAAGCCACCAACAAATATAGACTGCCAGCAGAACAGCTGTCTGAAAGCTTCCTGTCTATAAGTTTGGTTTTGATGTTTTGTTGCACAACCTAGAGAACACCTACAGAAAAAAAAATCTGCGAAGGAGAATTGACAAAGCTGACTGGTTTTTTAAACATAATTTTTAAAAATTCTTAATTAGGGTTTTTAGTGTTTTAGAGAGAGGCAAAAGATAGGTTTATGAGAAAGGGTTTTTAATAGTTGTTTAATGTTCTCTTTTGGACTTAAAGAATAAAATTGTTAATTTTTACTTAAATAGTGACCTCAGGGATAGTTCTTTCCCTCTTGGATTTTAACAGATTGTGGTGTGAGGTGAACATTTTCTATGTGGTTGGTTTAAATTAGGAGAGGGGTTTACTTTGTGTCCTAACAGTTTTGGGGCTTTCATCCACAATTTGAACAGATCCAGTCTGAGATTTGGACAAATTTGAATAAATTTAGGGTAGGAGAAAGCCCATTAGATTTAAACACTTGCAGGTCAGTGTCCTAGATCTTTAAATAAAACATAGATGAGACAACTTGTTTAATGTTGGTTACTTGTGATTTGTTGAATTAAAAGTGAGAGAAATGCCTCTTAAAATTACTAAAGAGGTTCTAGGGTTTGAAGATGAATCTCAAATTTCCCAAGAAAGTTTAGAAGGAAAGAAAAGGCCGTACTTTTAGAATTTGTAAAGAAGGTAGATTTAGGTATAACCAAGAACAAAAGTAAAGCTGAAATTGTAAGGGAATTACTCCAAAACATAGGTGTGTCAGAAAAACAGACAAGTGCAGGAGAGTTAGAAAAACTTAAAATACAATTGAGGAAACTGGAGTTAGAAGATGAACAGAGAGGAAAAAGAGAGTGAGAAAATTCTTAGCTGAGCAAAAAGAGAGAAGGAAAGAAGAGAAAAAGACAATTCTTAGCTGAGCAAAAAGAGAGAGAATTTGAACTTGAGAAGTTGCGACTTAGTCAGCAAAGTCAAGTTAACAGGATCGAAATGAAAAGAGAAAGTAATGATATATACAAATATGTCAAAGCTCTGCCACCACTTGATGAAAAGACGTTGAAAAATTAACAAGGCAGATGGAGTGGTCTGAGGATTTATGGGTAACGCTAGTTCAGACTAAACTGGTAGGCAGAGCGAGTGAGGTGTTTACCGTGCTGTCAGATGAGGAGTCAAGAGGTTATGAAGAGGTTACACAGGCTGTTATAAGTGCTTATGTATTGGTACCAGAAGTGTATAGACAGACATTCAGAAACATAAAGAAGGAACCAGGTCAGACTTATGTTGAGTTCAAAAGAATTAAACATAGTCATTTTGGTTGATGGGTGCAAGCCTTAATAGGCTCTAAGAGAGATTATTCTGCCGAAGGAGTTTAAAAACTCACTTCCAGAGATGATAAGAATTTACATGGAGGAACAGAAAGTTCAGGAAGTGAGAAGGGCAGGAGAATTAGCAGATTAATACATGTTGCTGCATAAGACAAGCTTCCGGCCAGAATGTTGTCCTGCGAAGGATAGAAGTTGGGCGAAGGGGTGATCCTACACTAGGAAAGAAAGAGTAGAGAACACTGGGAAGAGTTTACCGCAGATTAAAGAAGCCCAAGTGGGTGGACAGGAGGTGAAAGGCCTCCGGTGTTTTCACTGTAATGGAATGAGACACAGAAAATTACAGTGCTGGTGGTTTCAGAAGGGCACTGGGAAAAGGGGTTTCCATTGCCAGAAGGTGGGGCATGTAAAGTTACAGAGCTGGTCACTAAAGAAAGGCACTATGGGAAAATATGTAGTAAAAGAAGCTAAGTCAGTGACATTAGTGAAGGTAGTAAAGGAAACCCCAAGAAGAGCCGAGGAGCTGCAGGAGAGTGCAGAGCCTTGGCAGGGGCTGGGTATGGAGTTAGTACCTGATCTCTATAAAGAATTCAGCTCTGTGGGTAAAGTTTACTCAGGGGAAGAAGGGCAATAAGTTATAATTATGAGAGACAGTATCTAAGTCTCTAATAGTAAGAGATGAGCAATTTTGCATTGTTTCTCATCTGTTACCTGAGAGTGTGATCATCTGTAGATCAGATAAACAGAAATTTAACATTTCCCGATGTAAGATCAGATTGGAGTGCCAACTCAAGACTGGGAAAGTAACAGCGGGAATGATTGACAGAGTGTCAGTTCCAAGAGTCCAGTTTGTTCTTGGGAATGATTTAGCAGGGTCCAATGTGGGAGTGACACCCCTTTGTTGTGGAAAAGCCCATGGAAGATCAAGAAATTGAGTAGTTAAAACAAAAATATTCTGGTATTTTCTCAGACTGTGTAGTAACCAGATCCCACTATCATAAGTCACAGCACTAAGCAAAAACTAAAGAGAATGATGAATGAGTTGAGTTTCAGTTAGTGGACACAGTTAGTGTTTGACATAATGGTGCAGGAATAACCTGAACAGGCAGAGGGAGAGACAGAAGTGTTTAATCCTGATTACCTGTTTCCTTCTGAAATCATTCATCATCACTCCATCCTCCATCCTCTCAGGCAGCAAGTTCTAATCTTGAGATGCTTCCTTACATTTAAGCAGCACCTTTAATATAAGTTGTTCAATGGAAACAGCAGCTGCTGCCGTCTCATTTATAAGGGTTTGGGGAATGGAGCACAGGAATTGGATCAAGTGGATTTGAGCTGGAACAGATATTTCTGGAATACTGTGCCCTGTTCTGGTTGCCCTGTTATATGAGGGTTATTATTATGCTGGAGAGGGTGCAGAAGAGATTTATCTGTTGCCAGGAATGGAGGGTTTCAGTTCTAAAGATTGGCTAGGATTTTTCTTGCTGGAGTGTAAGAGGTTGAGAGGTGACCTTATGGAAGTTTGTAAAATAATGAGGGGTATAAATAGAGTTAATGGTAGTTGCCTTTTCCCTAAGATGGGGATTTCAAGGCTAGATGACACATTTTTAAGGTGAGATAAGAGAGATTTTAGAAAGACATGAGAGGCAATTTATCTCACACAGAGGGTGGTTCACGTGTGGAATGAACTTCCAGAGGAAGTGGTGGATGTAGTTACAACATTTAAAAGACATTTGGATAAGTACACGAATAGGAAAGGTTTGGAGGGATATGGGCCAGGAGCAGGTAGGTGGGTCTAGGTTAGTTTGGGATTATGGTCACCACGGACTGGTTGAACCAAAGGGTCTGTTTCGACGCTGTATGACTATGACTCAATAACTTTACGATCAGATCTCCTTTTGCATTTTAAAATTCTAGATCAAGGGTCATGTGAAGAACGAACAGTTTAATGTTTTTCGATTAAGGCCCTTCTGTATGCAGTCAGAAAAGCAATTATTACAGAAAATGGAGAAAATTGCAGAGATAAGCAGCTTTGCATACACTGGATATATGTCTCATTGATGTCCATGGGAGAATCAACAGGTTTGGGACCTGCCCAAAGTACACAGACACTCAGTTCACAGGGAGATATAATCTCTTCTGCTGTAACTGATTATTCTGGTTTCTCAGCAAAACTTGCGCAACGCCACAATGAAGGGAACGTTATTCATGGAGTAGGCACCAAAATGGTCAGGTCAGAGGGATTCAGTCAGTGCTGTCGTTACTTTGGTTTACCTGTATTCAGGCGGAGACCCTCACTCAGATGTAGCTGAGCTGAAGGAACCTCATGTGAGATGGGACGTAATTCTTTGAGAACTCACTCCTCCCCCCAGCAAGAGGAACTGGAGAAAGGAATGAGAACCACATTCATATTAGATTCCCTAGAGTGTGGAAACAGGCCCTACGAGTCCACACCAACCCTCCAAAGAGTAGCCCACCCAGTCCCATTTCCCCTCTGACTAGTGCACCTAACACTACGGGCAATTTCCCATGGCCAATTCACCTAACCTGCACATCTTTGGACTGTGGGAGGAAACCAGAGCACCCAGAGGAAACCCACACAGACACAGGGAGAATGTGCAAACTCCACACAGACAGTCGCCCAAGTCTAGAATCGAACCTGGGACCCTGGTGCTATAAGGCAGCAGTGATAACCACTGAGCCACCGTCACTTCTAGAAAACACCTGCCCAAATGTGTGGTTGGAGATGTGGCTCTACTATTGGGGTCATCAGCCACACAGTAACCCACGACCAGTGAGACGGTTTTCCCAGGTGGATGGTTACACTCAATAGTGAGTGATGGTCACCTACAACAATTCACAGTGTACCTGGGAAAGCCAAGAAATAGTAACAGCTTTAGCTTACACACTTTAATCCAGATTAAAGACACTGCACCTTTGGAGAAAAATTAAATGCATGCACAAAAAGATTGTCATCTTTGTTTCTCTGTGAACGTTGTTGATTGTCAGTTTGAAAGTGGAGTCGCAGGTAGATAGGATAGTGAAGAAGGTGTTTGGTATGATTTCCTTTATTGGTCAGAGTATTGAGTACAGGAGTTGGAGGGGTCATGTTGCGGCTGTACAGGACATTGGTTAGGCCACTGTTGGAATATTGTGTGCAATTCTGGTCTCCTTCCTATCGGAAAGATGTTGTGAAACTTGAAAGGGTTCAGAAAAGATTTACAAGGATGTTGCCAGGGTTGGAGGGTCTGAGCTACAGGGAGAGGCTGAACAGGCTGGGGCTGTTTTCCCTGGAGCGTCGGAGGCTGAGGGGTGACCTTATAGAGGTTTATAAAATCATGAGGGACATGGATAGGGTAAATAGACAAAGTCTCTTCCCTGGAGTGGGGGGGTCCAGAACTAGAGGGCATAGGTTTAGGGTGAGAGGGAAAAGATATAAAAGAGACCTAAGGGACAACATTTTCACACAGAGGGTGGTACGTGTATGGAATGAGCTGCCAGAGGAAGTGGTGGAGGCTGGTACAATTGCAACATTTAAAAGGCATCTGGATGGGTATATGAATAGGAAGGGTTTGGAGGGATATGGGCCGGGTGCTGGCAGGTGGGACTAGATTGGGTTGGGATATCTGGTCAGCATGGACGGGTTGGACCGAAGGGTCTGTTTCCGTGCTGTACATCTCTATGACTCTATGACTCTAATGAATATGGAACTAAATGCATAAAAGCTAAACACCACAGATGCTGAAGGTCTGACATAAAAACAAAGTGCTGGAGAGACTCAGCAGGTCTGGCAGCATCCATGGAGAGAGAGAAACAGAGTTAAGTGTGGTATGACTCTTCTTTAGAACTTTCAAGTTGGACTTGAAACATTACCTCTGTTTCTCTCTCTACAGATATTACCAGAGCTGCTGTGATTTTGTCCCCAGCACTTCCTGTTTTTTTTATTGGAATTAAATGTGTCTAATATTTATAAAGTGTGTTTAGTGTAGCGAATTGCTCCAAGGGGCTGTGTTAATAAGTATAAGAATACATTAATGGTCAAAGTTATAGTTTAAAAGAGAGAGTTTGGGTAGAATGGCAGAAAGAGCGAGGGATTTCCGGAGCCTGGGTCCCAAGCAACTGAAAATAGGACTCTCAGTGATGGAGTGGTTAAAATCAAAGCCATACAAAAAGCCAGAATTGGAGGAAAGTAGAGTAGAATCGTAGACTTCCTATAGTGTGGAAGCAGGCCATTCAGCCCATCAAGTTCAAACCACCCCTCTGACAAGCATCCCACCCAGACCCACGCCATTCCTATAACCCCATATTTCCTATGACCTTTCCAACTAACCTGTGCATCTTTGGACTGTGAGAGGAAACCAGAGCAGACATGCAAACCCCACACAGACACTCACCCAAGGGTGGAATTGAATCTGCGTCCGTAGTGCTGCGAGACGGCAGTGCTAACCACTGTTCCATCTCAATTTTTTTGAAGGAGGTCTTGGGATCTGCTGTTCTCTGTTAAGACTTGTTTGACTCAATACCACTGGCGAGGTTCTGAGTCTCTGCGTGGTAAAGTATCTCTGAGATGGAATTCCCTGTTAAGAAATTTAGAACAAATTCAATCCAGATTCCATAAGCCGATACCAAAACCAGGCAGGTAAGCGACACACTACTGCATACTGAGCGGCCAATCTACCTGACTTACAGAGCTCTGTAATACAGAGGGAGGTGAAGTGATGAAAAAAATTGACAACCTTTATGCTTTGGTAGTGCACTGAATAAATGCAGAAATACATTACTCCCACCGATGTTCCCTCTGATCTCACTTTCATATTTAGTGTGTTTTGTTGAGTTGTGTGCTATGTCATTACATCAGAATGAAGAACAGGGGAAGCTATTCAACTGTATGAACCTTCTCTTCTATTCAAGACAATCATGGCTGATCTCATTTTGGCCTCAACTCCACTTTCCTGCCCATTCCCCCACAATCTTTTAACCCATTACCAATTGAAAATCTGTTCTGTCTCCTCCTTAAATTATTCAGCATCCACATACTCTGGGGCAGAGAATTCCACAGATTCACACGAATTCAATTATGTTATTCTTCAGGTAAATGGTCCAAGCATTGTCTGCAATACTCAAAGTGTACTTTCACTAATGACTTATACAGTTGCAGCATCACTTCCCTACTTTTAGGCTCTGTTCCTTAAGCAATAAATGCCAAAATTCCACTTGCCTTCCGTATTACCTGCTGTATTTGCATAGTAATTTTCTGCAATTCATGTACAAGGACACCCAGATCCCTCTACAAAGCACTTTGAAGTTTCTCTCCGTTTAGACTATAAGTTGCCTTTTGGACAGTGTGCAGCGAAGATCCTCGGGACTAATTGCTGGAAGGAGGGGGGTGTCCTATGAGCAGAGATTAAGTGGAATAGACAATAGGTGCAGGAGTAGGCCATTCTGCCCTTCAAGCCAGCACCACCATTCATTATGATCATGGCTGATCATCCTCAATCAGTATCCTGTTCTTGCCTTATCCCCATAACCCTTGATTCCACTATCCTTAAGAGCTTTATCCAACTCTTTCTTGAAAGTATCCAGAGACTTGGCCTCCACAGCCTTCTGGGGCAGAGCATTCCATACACCCACCACTCTCTGGGTGAAGAAGTTTCTCCTCAACTCTGTTCTGAGTGGCCTACTCCTTATTTTTAAACTGTATCCTCTGGTTCGGGACTCACCCATCAGCGGAAACATGCTTCCTACTTCCACAGTGTCCCATCCTTTAATAATCTTATACGTCTCAATCAGATCCCCTCTCAGCCTTCTAAACTCAAGCGTATACAAGCCCAGTCGCTCCAATCTTTCAGCATAAGATAGTCCCGCCATTCCAGGAATTGATCTCGTGAACCTACGCTGCACTCCCTCAATAGCCAGAATGTCTTTCCTCAAATTTGGAGACCAAAACTGCGCACAATATTCCAGGTGCGGTCTCACCAGGGCCCTGTACAGCTGCAGAAGGACCTCTTTGCTTCTATACTCAATTCCTCTTGTTATGAAGGCCAGAATGGGCCTATACTCTCTGGAGTTCAGAGGAATTAGGTCATCTAATTGAAATAGAGCCATAGAGATGTACATCATGGAAACAGACCCTTCGGTCCAACCTGTCCATGCCGACCAGATATCCCAACCCAATCTAGTCCCACCTGCCAGCACCCAGCCCATATCCCTCCAAACCCTTCCTATTCATATACCCATCCAAATGCCTCTTAAATGTTGTAATTGTACCAGCCTCCACCACTTCCTCTGGCAGCTCATTCCATACAAGCACCACCCTCTGTATGAAAAAGTTGCCCCTTAGGTCTCTTTTATATTTTTCCCCTCTCACCCTAAACCTATGCCCTCTAGTTCTGGACTTTCCCTGGACCCCAGGGAAGAGACTTTGTCTATTTATCCTATCCATGCCCCTCATAATTTTGTAAACCTCTATAAGGTCACCCCTCAGCCTCCGACGCTCCAGGGAAAAGACCCCCAGCCTGTTCAGCCTCTCCCTGTAGCTCAAATCCTCCAACCCTGGCAACATCCTTGTAAATCTTTTCTGAACCCTTTCAAGCTTCACAACATCCTTCCGATAGGAAGGAGACCAGAATTGCATGTAATATTCAATGTGTGGAATTCTTCAAGGATGACAACATAGATGTTATGGGGCTGTTTCCTTTAGCTAGAATCAAGGGAGTACAGTCTCAGGATAGGACAGAAATGAGAATTTCTTCACTGAGAGGGTGAGAATGTTTTGAATTCTCTGCCCGAGACAACTCAGTCGTGGAGTATATTGAAGGCTAAGATCGATAAGGTCTTAGAGCTTAAGGGAATCATAACGTGTCTGGAAGATTGAGATAGAACTTTGGCTGTGATTTGACTAAACAGGCGATCAGGTTCAAAAGGGGCATGTTCTCTCCCCCATCCCACCTTTTACAATCTGTATGTTCTTACGTCATTGATGATTCTGCTCCAAAAAACCTTTGAGAATTGGATTAGGATGTTATACTCTATAAAACCAGCAGGTGTCAGAAGGCAGCAATATTTCAGATGTTAAAAATCACACAACACCAGGTTATAGTCCAACAGGTTTAATTGGAAGCACCAGCTTTCGAAGTGCCACTCCTTCATCTAAAGGATGCTCCGAAAGCTAGTGCTTCCAATTAAACCTATTGGACTATAACCTGGTGTTGTGTGAATTTTAACTTTGTGCACCCCAGTCCAACACCGGCATCTCCAAATCATATTTCAGATGGAGACTTTGCTGTTGAGCGATGTTTGTCAGACACATTACATCTGGTATAGTACAATAAATACTAGGTTTATTAGTCCAAAATTAAAAATGACACAACACCAGGTTATAATCCAATAGATTTATTTGGAAGCACTAGCTTTCGGAGCACTGCTCCTTCATTAGGTGATTGACAAAGCGTTCCAAAAGCTAGTGCTTCCAAATAAACGTGTTGGATTATAACCTGGTGTTGTGTGATTTTTAACTTTGTACACCCTAGTCCAACATGGTTTCTCCAAATCATTTATTGTCCAGGCCAGTGATTTCAGAATGAGATCTGACAGAGAATTTGTTTTGACCAAAACTGTTGACAGTGAGAGAGGTAGTGACTTTGTTTCCCTCGGATACCCCTCAATCACAAATCCTCTGTGTGGTGCTAAGGGAGTGCAGCCCTGTCACAGGAGCCAATAAAATGCTGGAATCCAAAGTAGACAGGCAGGAGGCTGGGGGAACACAGCAAGCCAGGAAGTGTCAGGAGGTGGAGAAATCAACGTTTCTGGTGTAACCCTTCTTCGAGCCGGCTCTGAGGTGAGATGTTAAACCGAGGTCAAGTCTGCCACCCCTCGGCCCGATGGAGAGGATCCCTGTGTCTCTTTGCAGGAAGGGCAGGGGATCTCTCCCCAAATATGTTTAGCCTCCAATCAATGTCTTGGATGTAGGTTTGCTCGCTGAGCTGGAAGGATAATTTTCAGATGTTTCATCGCCATACTAGGTAATATCTTCAGTGGGCCTCCAGGCGAAACACTGCTGCAGGGCTTTGTCCGGGGGCCCACTGAAGATGCTACCTAGTATGGTGACGAAACGTCTGGAAATGAACCTTCCAGCTCAGCGAGCTAACCTACATCCAGAAGCTTAATCTGAGCACAAATCAATGTTAAAAATCAATGTCTCTAAACACAAATAAACCGGTCTTCCTCATATTGCTGCCTGTGGGAGCTTGCTGTGTTCAAATTGGTCAAGATTTGCACTCAGCTCCCCCCCATTTGGTGAGATGGTCTGTTCCATCCCCCTTCCAAGGGGAGAGATGGTCTTTCCCGACTGCCCCCACTCCCGTCTGGGAATTAGTTTCTCCCTCGCTCCCGCCTCCAATGGGGAGAGATGGTGTCTCCCTGTCTTCCCCCCCGCACCCCCCCCCCCCACCAGAGTGCGAGATGGTCTAACCCCGTTGCCAGGGAGACCTGGTTGCCCGGATGCGGCGCCTGCGGTTCGGGAATCTCCGGATGTGGCGGTGAAACCCTGAAAAAAAATTCTCCTTCCTGACCCCCCCCCCCCAAACAACAACAACAACCCCCACCCTCACAATCACCGCACCCACTCCCACCCCCACCCTCACCACCGGCAGCAGCAGCAGCCGGACAGGTCAGTCCAGGGGGTGGGGAATGGGGGGGAAACGACAGGGACAGAATGGGGGGGGGGGTAAGGATGGGGAAGGAGTGGGGGGGTAAGGATGGGGAAGGAGTGTGTGGGGTAAGGATGGGGAAGGAGTGGGGGGGTAAGGATGGGGAAGGAGTGTGTGGGGTAAGGATGGGGAAGGAGTGGGGGGGTAAGGATGGGGAAGGAGTGTGTGGGGTAAGGATGGGGAAGGAGTGGGGGGGTAAGGATGGGGAAGGAGTGTGTGGGGTAAGGAGTGTGGGGGGTAAGGATGGGGAAGGAGTGTGTGGGGTAAGGAGTGTGGGGGGTAAGGATGGGGAAGGAGTGTGTGGGGTAAGGAGTGTGGGGGGTAAGGATGGGGAAGGAGTGTGTGGGGTAAGGAGTGTGGGGGGTAAGGATGGGGAAGGAGTGGGGGGGTAAGGATGGGGAAGGAGTGTGTGGGGTAAGGAGTGTGGGGGGTAAGGATGGGGAAGGAGTGTGTGGGGTAAGGAGTGTGGGGGGTAAGGATGGGGAAGGAGTGTGGGGGGGTAAGGATGGGGAAGGAGTGTGGGGGGGTAAGGATGGGGAAGGAGTGTGGGGGGGTAAGGATGGGGAAGGAGTGGGGGGGTAAGGATGGGGAAGGAGTGTGGGGGGGTAAGGATGGGGAAGGAGTGGGGGATGGGATGGGAGAGTGGGGAGAAATGTTGAGGTGGGCATTTGGGGAAAGATTGGAGGGGGAGTGGGAGATAAAGAGGGAAAGATCAGTGATGGAGAGACACAGAGGGGGGGGAGATGGGGCAAGAGAATGGGAGTGAGGGGATGATCGGGGGAGAGGAAGGACAGGAAATAGGTGAGGGATAGTGGGAAGGAAGAATGGGTGTGTGTGTGAGAGAGAGAGAGAGAGCGCGCAAATGGGAGGATTATGGAAGGGAAGAGTGGGTGAGTGTGGAGGAGTGAGAATGGGGGAGCTGAGGGACAGTGAGTGGAGGGAGAATGTTTTGAGGTTTGGGAGTGTTGGGGGAGACTCAGGGAGAGGAAAGGCAGGGTAAGGAGGATTAATGGATGGTGGTGTGAGAGTGGAATGATGATGGGAGAGGGAGGGGTAAAAATGAGGGTGTAGGGAGGGGTTGGCAGGGATTTTAGCTGTTTGGGGGGGGTGATGAAGAGAAATACAGTAAAATCTGAAGTTAAAGAGGCTATTCTAATGAAACGTGCAACCAACCTTTGTTGATTATCGTAAACACCCTCTGGTTTACTCATGTCCTTAACGAAGAGAATCTGTCATCCTTATCCTACATTTAAATGCAGATCCATAGGAATGTGGTTGAGTCCTGAGGGTACTCTGGGAATCAGCTGATTCTCAAAGAAATGTCAACCTTGATGCCCACAATCCTTGAGCTGGAACAAAACTCTCAGGGTCCTCTGCTCAGGCGGTCTGTGTAGAAAGGTGTAGTTTGCATTTTAACAGTATTTGGTTAATCAGAACTCTAGTAATTAGTGTCTAGTCATCTGTGGGGAACTGCAAAGCGAGTCCAGAGTTTGACAGTTAAAAACTATCACCGCCACTAAGAATTTCTTAATTTGACTTTAATAGTTTGATGTCCTCATTTGGGTGAAAATTGTGGTTATCATATGGAGGGTAAATAAGAAAAACAGTGTAATGTAACAGTGTGCATGGTGGCACACCTTGGAACCAGAATGGGATATCTGAAGAAGTTTCTGTTTTCGGGAGGCAGATAAACACAGGGTATCAATATGATCAAAAGATTGAACTTTTATATGTTTGTGTACAGACACACACATATTTGACAAAACATAATAGCCAATTAACTTTGAAGGGTAATTCCTTTTGTAGAAAAACGTTTGCATGACAGGTTACCACTAATGGTGATATGGCAACAAGTAAATCATCTTTTTAAGTCAGGTGACTTCACCTGATGAAGGAGCAGTGCTCTGAAAGCTTGTGATTTTAAATAAACCTGTTGGACTATGACTTTGGGTGGTCAGTGGCTGGCACTGCTGCTTCACAGTGCCACGGACCCGGGTTCGCTTCCCACCTCGGGCGCTTGTCTGTGTGGAGTTTGCACGTTCTCTCCGTGTCTGCGTGGGTTTACTCTGGGTGCTCTGGTTTCCTCCCACTGTACAAAGATGTGCAAGTTAGGTGGATTGGCCATGCTAAATTGCCTGTAGTGTTCAGGGATGTGTGGGTCAGGAGCATTAATTAGGGGAAATGTACAGTAATAAGGGAATGGGTCTGGGTGGGATACTGTTCAGAGGGTCAGTGTAGACTTGTTGGGCCGAATGGCCTGTTTCCACACTGTAGGGATTCTATAACCTGGTGTCATGTGACTTCTGACTTTGTCCAACACCAGCACCTTCACCTTTATTTTAGTGATTGCTGGAAAGATATTGGCCACGGCACCGGGAGAACACCCAGTTGGATCAGCATCCATCTGAGAGGATGGTCAGGACCTCAGTTGAATGTTTCGTCTGAAAGATGATATCTCTGAACAGTTCAGCACTCCCTCAGTGTTGTATTGAGAGTGGTCAGCCTAAATTACACCCTCGAGAATGAGTGTCGCACCCATGACACGTTGATTCCAATGATAGCAATATCAGCCACTGAGCTAGTCAAAGAATGGTCTGAGCTACAGTCATTGGCTAGATGTTGTGAGACCACTGAGGGCTGGTCAAACTGAGGTTAAAATGGGAAGTAGTGAGTAAAGCATGTTAAATCTATTATGTTAATCATAATTTATCATGATTATCAAATTGACAGTACAGTCTTGATGGGCTGAATGGCAGCCCCAAATTTCTGAAGAAAAGAAATGAGAGAGATGTGGCAGAAGAGGATTTGAGAGAGACCGTGAAGTGAAGAGGGAGGGTCAAAGTGCTAGGGAAGAGAATAAAATGAAGGTGGGACAGAATGTAAAGCAGGTGAAATGGAGAGCGAGAGACAAAGTAAAGAATGAACTTTGGAAGTGTTTTAAAAGGGGCCCAGTCTGAACACAGCAGCCATTGGTGATTTATGGATGACTGGGATTTGCCTTTAATGACCAGGGCAGGAGAAGGAACAGCCGTTGTTTTACTGTGTGAAGTGAAAGGACTCGAGTTGGTGCAGCTGTGCTCAAGGGTGGAGTATCTCTGAATGTGAATGGCTGAGATTAAATCCTGGGTGGGTGATGGTTTCTGTCTGCATCAAAACCTCCTGTGAATTGCAGTTGGCTGGGTGATTCAATTCCTCTCCTGGAAGGTCAGGACTCTTGATGTTGCCTGCACAGGGAACAAGAAAAGGTTTGTTTTTTTTTTGAATCTGTATTTTTGAAGTTGTCTTAAGATGGAAAATCTTTGTAACAAACAGCTTCGACTCAACAACAACATTAGTGTGTTTGAAGGTACCTTGCTTGTACACTGCTGTAGTACAGTGTTGTTACAAGACACTATGTACTCATGAGAGGAAAGGTATTTAATTCCCACTTTTCAGGGTGTTGCCTCAACTTGGATCATTTTCTTAATTAATTCCAAACATTCTAAATTTCTAATGAGGGTGAAGCTGCCTTTTCTTCATTTGGTTCTAATTTTCATCATCTGAAAGCTGACTGCAGTGATATTTGACCTTCACTTATCTTTCTCTGCTTTTGTTGATGCCTAAGGTTTATAGTTTCTTGCCTTGTGGTGGTTTCACAGGCTGACTGAGTTCTGCCTCTCTGCTCTTGGAGCAATTAGGTTAGTTGCAGCCAAAATTATCCATTTAGATACTTCTACTCAACCTGTTCTGAGACATTATTATACATTTGGATAAGTACATGAATAAGAAATGTTCAGTTCTGATGAAATCATTTAGACTGAAACATTAACTTGCTTTCTCTCCATGAGTGCTGCCTGGCCTGCAGTGATCTTCAGCCTTGTTTGAATTCAATGTTTGGAGGGATATGGCCAAGTGTAGGATGAGCTAAAAATGTGTTGCTGGAAAAGCGCAGCAGGTCAAGCAGCGTCCAAGGAGCAGGAGAATTGACGTTTCGGGCATGAGCCCTTCTTCAGGCTCATGTTTGAAATGTCGATTCTCCTGCTCCTTGAATGTTGCCTGACCTGCTGCGCTTTTCCAGCAACACATTTTCAGCTCTGATCTCCAGCATCTGCAGTCCTCACTTTCTCCAAGTGTAGGATGAGTTTAGTTTGGGATTATAGTTGGCGTGTGCTGATTGGTTTGAGGGGGCTGGATGACCCTGTGACTTCTGGAGCTGGTGGAACTTGAACGTGGTCCTCCTGGCTCAGGGGTAGGGTCACTAGCACTGCCACAAAATTATCCATTTACCTGAGATTGTCTTATTTAGTACAGCATGGATTTATTAGTGATATATTTGATTTGTAGTCCTTAGTTTTGAACTCCTCCACAAATGGGACCACCTCCATATATATCCTTCTTCAATAATTTTAAAGTCTTTGGTTGGGTCAGTCTGCAGTCTCCCCTCTCCCCTCTCCTTAGAGAAGAGACCCATTCACATTTTCACACTTTTATGCATGTTGTAATCCTCAATTGTGGAATCATTCCCATGAATCAGTTTTGCAGATTCTCTGATGCCTGTGTATCTTTTAATGCAATGTTCAGATCAGAACTATGCACAGTTTTTAAAAATGTATTCATGGGGTGTGGGCGTCACTGGCCAGGCCAGTGTTTATTTCCTCTCCCTAATTGCCCAGAGAGCGTTTAACAGTCAATTACATTGCTGTGGGTCTGCATGTGATCTAACAAAGTGTATGACAATGTCCCTGCTTCTCAGCTTTGTTCTTCAAGAAGGAAGAAGTTTTTTAAAAAATGGCAATAATAACATGCAGGTTCAGTGATTTGTGTATCTGTTTCTCTGACTTATTCCCTAGTTATCCAGCTCTTTATGCGATCTTCCTATGAAAATAGTGTCTCAGACTTCTCTATTGAATTCACTTGCTGATCAGTTGAATGCTGAACTTATTGACTTGCAAGTGTACAACAACTGAGTAAGCTAACTCTGAAATGTAATCGTTCCACTGTCTTCCCACGGTGACTGTGCTGCCAGGAATTTGTAATTTGAGATCACCATGACATTCGATGCAGCTTTCTTCCCAGAGTGAGCACCTGAATTGATAAATGGCTTTGGTTTATTTTCCTTTGGGAGTGATCTCCGAGCCAGCCATTGAAAGGAGGTAATGGTGGTTTGATTACGTATGGGGAGGCTGGTTGGTTTGGGAGAGTAGGCTGTTAAAGGCCTGAACTTAATCTCTCTATTGTTTACACTCCCCCCATTGACAGACAGTCTCAGATAACCTGTCCAGCACATGTGCTGTGGTGACAGGCAGCAACAGCAGGGGTCTGTGGAAGGGGGAGCTGGATTAGATCTTACACTAATCAGTCTCCTTTAGAATCCATTTACTATGGAGGTGGGTTTTAGTTGCACCAAAATAAAACACACTTTTCAATTCAACACTGGACCTGATTATGTTTAATAGATTTAATATAAAATCTAATATTTTCTAATGCCATTTCCTGTTACTCTCTCTTCTCTCTGATAATATAGGATTCTGGCAGCTCTCTGACCTTTTTTCCAAAAAGTATTAGTGACTGACTCAACTTATGGTGGGTAAAGTGTGCTGCTGGAAAAAGCACAGCAGGTCAGGCAGCATCTGAGGAGCAAGAGAATCGAAGTTTTGGGCTTGACCCTACTCAAATTTTGGGGCAAGGGGCCCCAACCCAACACCTTCATCTGAACTTTCTCATGGGAGTCAAAAAGTGTGGTGCTGGAAAAGAGCAATAGGTGAGGTAGCATCCGCAGTTCAGGAGAGCAGACGTTTCGGGTGTAAGCCCTAACAAAGGGCTTATGCCCGAAACATCGACTCTCCTGCACCTCGGATGCTGCCTGACCTGTTGCTCTTTTCTAGCACCACACTTTTTGACTCTTGACTCTCCAGCATCTGTAGTTCTCACTTTCTCCTACTTTGTTAACAGGAGGCTCACCGGGGTTTGATCAGTTTGAACTGTGGCAGGTGCATCTCACCCGAGCTGTGGTGGTCTAACCTCTAGTACTGGCTGGGCTTTCCCCTCTGTAGGTTGACTGTGGCTCAGTTGTTAAGTGAGGCTCACGTTTTGGCTTTTCCATGTGTTTCAGGTTTGGCAGCGTTGCTGTGCTGTCACCTCATCTCAAACTGTAACCTACAAGAGGAGGAGGCTATGGCAAAATGTTAAAACCTTCATCACTCACATTCACCTGCAGTATTCCCCCCGCACCCTTTTAAAATGTTTCTTCAGGCGTTTATCTGCTCTGACAGATTCTGTTTTCAGTGTTAAAAAAGAACTTTACAGACCAGAACCAGACTATCTCGCCTAACTCATCTAAAGCGTTGTTTACGCTCCACAAGAGCTTTGTCCCACCCTCTTCATCTCTCCCCCTCCTTATACTCCTTTTTTCATGTCCTTACCTCACTTACACATTGTGTCTATGTTAGTTAGCTCAGATATTCCTGCTTGGAGAGTTCACGTGCTATCACTCTCTGGGGAAAGAGATTTCACTTGAGTTAAATTAGTCACAATTTTAAGGTCTCGATCCTGTAGTTTTGGACGACTCCACACGTGGTGACTACTTTTTTGTGTAAATTTTCAATTGATTTTCTGAAATTATTTAAGGCCTGTTAAGGAGCTGGGGTCCGTGTTTCTGGTCTTCTGCAGTAAAGGCTGGGTCTCTTTTTTTCGAATCAGCACGAAAGGCAGACCTGAAAAGGAACCGAAGAGCTACTGTAGTTGCGAGTCAGCATTCTGAGTTAATCCAAAGAAGTTTGTATTAAAAAGATGGCCAGTGATCCCAAATTGCGTCACTAGTTCAGAGTTTGGCTGTTGATTACAGGAAGAATCATGGTGATCGAGGATTGTCCCAGCATTTAGTAGGCAGAGGAAAGTCTTTGGGGGCTTGTCTATTGAGCATTCCTGTGTTTTGAAGCTCTGGATCCGGTCAGTGCGGCAGCCTCTAGCTTCTCTCTTGCATGGTGCGAACCCCCTCATTAATGTAAGATCTGAGGGCCACAGAAGGAAAAGGTGTGCAGCTCTCCCAAAGGGGTGGGACGGGAGTCCGATGGAGCTACTCATGGGCTCCAGTCTTTCCAAGTATCCCAGCACGAAAGCAATTTTTGCCTTTTCTAGGGAGTGCTGTTTTCTTTCACCTCCATCTTATTTTAAAAGAAACAGTTCTTTTGTTGCCTGATTAAGGAAGGAAGGGCTGATTCATAAAGAACTGGAGTGAAACCTGGAGAGTTCCAGCTTTAAATGGAAGCAGTGATTAAAAGATTTAGGTGCTCGATGACTAAGGTGGACATGATGGACTGAAGGGCCTCTTTCCATGCTATAATACTCTGACTGACTGATAGCTGCTGCGAGTTGGTGTGGGTGTACGCCTTACTCTGATGCCCTGCCCTCTGACCTCACCAGATTGGTTATATTTCATTATTTTCACTCTTGCATCCCTGTCATGAACTTTATCCCCCTGCAGTTGAAAAGATCAAACAGCTGACTGTTTGTTTGGGTGGAAAAGAACAATGCAAAGCTTTATTTAAAAACACACGCTGCACACTTTCCTAACCCCCACCAACTCATGCCCACGTGTCACTGAACTCGATTGTTCTTTCTAACTGTGGATTTCGGTGATCCTGGAAAGTCTGTAGAAAGGTGATTGACTGCCTTGTAAATGTGCTCAGCTTTGCACAGTTACAGAAAGCTCTAAGTGAATGGACATTTAATGTTTTACTTATTAATTATGGCACTGACTTATTTAAAACCCTGTCACTCATGAGGTCCGGCTGTCTCATTCGATGACTGTGTTCTGCCATTCCTTCCTGATTGTCTTGTCTCAAGCCAGGGAAGCAATATTACCTGTAGTTATTCTAATCTACCAACCAACTCCTCAAACACTCCCCCATTTTATTCACAATTGAGCAACAAGTCTAACCAAACACCAAGAAACAATATGACAAATTACTAGTTTGGTTTTAAAATATAAGCAAACTGCTGGAGAAACTCAGCGAGTCTAGCTGCATCTTGGAGAGAGAAACAGTTAACGTTTCAAGTCCTGTTCAGAACACAACACTGAATCTTGAAGCAGAGTCACACTGGACTCCAGACGTAAGCTTTGTTTCTTTCTCTATACTGTCAGACTTACTGAGTTTCTCCAGAATGTCCGGTTTTATTGCAAATTTCCAGCATCCACAGTATTTTGCTTTTAGTTTATATGTCAGCACACTGTAAGAGCTTCACTTCCTTTATAATGGTATTGTGGGATTTCTTTCACAAATGAACAGGCTGGTGGAACCTCTATTTAACACCTCATCTAAACATAAATCCCTCAGCATTGCAAGACACTAGTTGAAGTCCTCAAATCCTGGAGTGGGCTTTTAGCCCAGATGCTTTCTCTTTAAGCTTCAAAATACCTTTATGATTTCACCTGACAAAATGGAAAAATGTAAAATTCTCGGATGGAAGGAGGTCTTTTGACCCAGGATATTTGAGCAAATCCACTTTCCAGCTCTTGATCTGCTGCCTGGTGGGTTATGTTGTTCCAGGTGTGTACCTGAGGACTTCTTATATGTTATGAGGCTTCCTGTCTTTTCACTTGTTAGCCATATGGAGCAGAAGGGTTCAGCAACAGTTTACATTTATATGGCTAAATGGGTCAAGTTCTGAAATAACCTCCCTATTCCCTGCTATAACGATGCTCCTTAAAACCCTCACTGCATTCTACTGATTCCTCATGAGGCTCACTTTCAGATTTGGTCAGGATTATGCCTTTGAATTGCCTTCTGTGTTTTACTCGGATAGACACTGTATAAATGTAAATTATTCTGACCCACTCTATCACAGTCACACTGTGAACGAATTCCCTTTGGTGCCTGTCCACAGTAGTCTGGATGTCGGATGTAAGTTAAATCAGGAACTGAAATTGGCCTGTCGCAAAGATATTACTACAGTTGTTATGGGGGATTTCAAAATGCAGGTAGACTAGGAGAATCAGGATGGTATTGGACCTCAAGAAAGAGACTTTGTGGAGTGCCTCCGAGATGGATTCTTAGAACAGCTGGTGCTGGAGCCTACCAGGGAGAAGACAATTCTGGATCTGGTATTGTGTAACGAACCAGAATTGGTCAGGGACCTCGAAGTGAAGGAGCCATTGGGAAGTAGTGACCAGAATACAATAAGCTTCAATCTGCAATTTGAGAGGGAGAGGGTACAATCGGAAGTGACAGTACTTTTGTTGAATAAAGGGAACTATGGAGCTATGAGGGAGGAGCTGGCCAAAGTTCAATGATGCCATACCTTAGCAGGGATGACAGGGGAGGAACAATGGCAGATATTTCTGTGTATAATGCAGAAGATGCAGGATCAGTTCATTCCAAAAAGGAAGAAAGATCCTGGGAGGAGGCATGGGTGGCCGGGGCTGGCAAGGGAAGTTAAGAAACATATAAAGTTAAAAGAGAAAAAGTATAACATAGCAAAGATAAGTGGGAAAACGAAGGACTGGGAAGTTCTTAAAGAACAACAGAGGATTACTAAGAAGGAAATACACAGAGAAAAAATGAGGTACGAAGGTAAACTGGCCAAAAATATAAAGGAGGATAGTAAAAGTTTTTTTTAGGTATGTGAAAAGTGATAAAATGGTTAAGACTAAAATTGGGCCCTTGAAGACAGAAACAGGGGAATATATTACAGGGGACAAAGAAATGGCAGAAGAATTGAATTGGTACTTCAGATCTGTGTTCACTGGGGAAGACACAAGCAATCTCCCTGAGGTAAGTGGCTGAAGGACCTGAACTTAAGGGAATTTATATTTGCCAGGAATTGGCGTTGGAGAGACTGTTAGGTCTGAAGGTTGATAAGTCCCCGGGGCCTGATGGTCTACATCCCAAGGTATTGAAGGAGGTGGCTCGAGAAATCGTGGATGCGTTGGTGATTATTTTCCAGAGTTCGATTCATTCGGGATCAGTTCCTGCGGATTGGAGGGTGGCTAATGTTGTACCACTTTTTAAGAAAGGTGGGAGAGAGGAAGCAGGAAATTATAGACCAGTTAGTCTGACCTCAGTGGTGGGAAAGATGCTGGAGTCTATTATAAAGGATGAAATTACGACGCATCTGCATAGTAGTAACAGGATAGGTCAGAGTCAGCATGGATTTATGAAGGGGAAATCATGCTTGACTAATCTTCTGGAATTTTTTGAGGATGTAACTCTGAAGATGGACAAGGGAGATCCAGTAGATGTAGTGTACCTGGACTTTCAGAAAGCTTTTGAGAAACTCCCACGTAGGAGGTTAGTGAGCAAAATTAGGGCGCATGGTATTGGGGGCAAAGTACTAACTTGGATTGAAAGTTGGTTGGCTGATACGAACAAAGAGTAGTGATAAACGGCTCCATTTCAGAATGGCAGGCAGTGACCAGTGGGGTACCACAGGGATCAGTACTGGGACCGCAGCTTTTTACAATATATATCAATGATATAGAAGATGGTATTAGTAATAACATTGGCAAATTTGCTGATGATGCTAAGCTGGGTGGCAGGGTGAAATGTGATGAGGATGTTAGGAGATTACAGGGTGACCTGGACAAGTTGGGCAGATGCATGGCAGATGCAGTTTAATGTGGATAAATGTATGGTTATCCACTTTGGTGGCAAGAACAGGAAGGCAGATTACTACCGAAATGGAATCAATTTAGGTTAAGGGGCAGTACATAGAGATCTGGGTGTTCTTGTACAGCAGTCAATGAAGGTAAGCATGCAGGTACAGCAGGTAGTGAAAAAGGCTAATAGCATGCTGGCCTTCATAACAAGAGGGATTGAGTATAGAAGCAAAGAGGTGCTTCTGCAGCTGTACAGGGCTCTGGTGAGACCACACCTGGAGTACTGTGTGCAGTTCTGGTCTCCAAATTTGAGGAAAGACATTCTGGTTATTGAGGGAGTGCAGCGTAGGTTCACGAGATCAATTCCTGGAATGGCGGGATTACCTTACATTGAAAGACTGAAGCGACTGAGCTTGTATACCCTTGAGCTTAGAAGACTCCGAGGGGATTTGATTGAGACATATAAGATTATTAAAGGATTGGACACTCTGGCAGCAGGAATCATGTTTCCCCTGATGGGTGAGTGCCGAACCAGAGGACACAGCTTAAACATACGGGGTAGACCATTTAGGACCGAGTTGAGGAGAAACGTCTTCACCCAGAGAGTGGTGGCTGTGTGGAATGCTCTGCCCCAGAGGGCAGTGGAGGCCCAGTCTCTGGATTCATTTAAGAAAGAGTTGGATAGTGCTGTCAATGATAGTGGAATCAAGGGTTATGGAGATAAGGCAGGAACAGGATACTGATTAAGGATGATCAGCCATGATCATATTGAATGGTGGTGCAGGCTCGAGGGGCAGAATGGTCTACTCCTGCACCTATTGTCTATTATGGCAGGGTTTTGAGAAGCCAGGAACCCAGGACTTTCTCAACCTGCCTTCTAACAGAGAAAAGTATCCTTACAGAGTTAACCTGAGCTGAGGTCGTGCTATGGATATTAGAGATGGCCTCTAAAATCAACCTGGGCCCTGCCCCAGAGTGCTCCTAGAAGTCAATCTTGAGTGAGAGCATGGACATTCCGTGTTATACATCTCTGCCTTATAAGACCTGGCCTCAGCTCTGATTGCCAGCTCCCCATCGCTGATAAAGGAGCATCGCTCCGAAAGCTAGTGTGCTTCCAGTTAAACCTGTTGGACTATAACCTTGTGTGATTTTTAACTTTGTACACCCCAGTCCAACACCGGCATCTCCAAATCATGTCAGCGTAAATAGGAAAATATCCTTCAAGCTGAGGTAACAGAGGACCAGTGCACTATAACATTGCAGGGGCTTAGTGCTTTCATGAGGTGAGAGAATTGCCAGAGGAAAAGGGATTAAACTGTTACTTTTTTCACATCTGTTCCATTAAAAATAGATAATTAGATGTCAAGTGCTAAATCTCTGGTAAGTGTTAATGATTCTAATCAGCATTTAACGCGTAGTGCTGTGAGCAGGGCTGGTTCTTGCATTTTTAATAGTAGCATTTCATGTGATTCTGATTAGTAAGTGTTACCTTCAGTAGCTCCTGGCATGTCTCAATGAGTCTGACCAGCAGGAATTTTAATTAGAGAATGGCCCAGGCTTGTACAGAATCATGGAGCCTTGGAAAGTTTAAAATATCACCTTTCTTAGCTAGTGACAATTTGGCTCTGGGTCAGAAGTGAAAAGCCTGGCATTTTAAACCAAGGGATCCTTTGTTTGAATCCTCTTGTTCAGTTAATCTCGTCCTGATGATGAGGGATTGGTGAGATGTAAAAGATCCACTGGCACTTTTTCAAAGAATAGGATTCACTCTCTCACTCTCTCACTCTCTCACTCTCTCACTCTCTCACTCTCTCACTCATTCATCACTCAACTAATATTATGAAAAATCAGTTATGGCCATTTGCTTTTCTGCAGTTTGTCCGATCGTGTTTGCATAGTTTGGTTTCATTAGAATAGTTGTAAGACTTTGAAGTTAGCTCTGAGTTGTCTTTTGAGGTTCTGAGATTGTGAAAGGGGTTTATGTTTGTATCAGCCATGACCCTGTTGGTAGAATACTCCTGAAGAAGGGCTTATGCCCAAAACGTCGATTCTCCTGTTCCTTGGATGCTGCCTGACCTGCTGCGCTTTTCCAGCAACACATTTTTCAGCTCTGATCTCCAGCATCTGCAGTCCTCACTTTCTTCTAGAATACTCGCTGTGACTCAGAACGTTATACATTCAAGTCCTGTTGTGGAGACTTCAGCGCAAGACCTAGACTGATGCCACAAAGTAGTACTGAGGGAGATGCTCTCTTTCAGACGAGAGCTTAAACCAAATCCCCTGTCAGGTGCATGTAAAATAAAGGTACCGTCGGCACTATTTCAAAGAGCTGAGGTGTTCTCCCCAGTGTTGGTATTTAGTCTTTGAACAAAACCATGAGGAGCAGATTATCTGATCACTGTCACTTTTCACTGTGGGAACTTGCTATGCATAATTTGCTGCCTTCAGGAGTGGTGAGGGAGAACATTTTAGAAGGTGAAAGCAAAACCGATACAGGATTGGCAGAGAAATTTACAGTGAAAGCTTGAGAACTGCGCCATAGCGGATGTTTTTCACTTCACTTAACGTGACAATTCAAAACAAAACTATTCAGGTAATCAGTCTCCCAACAGGTCTTGACATGATCCTGAGTGTAGTTAGATTTGCGGTTCACATTACTTTAGATCCTGACAATTTACTAATGAAGGTGTTGCACCTGATGTGACCATGTTTCCAGTCTTTTTTTACTTTCAAATCCCTTTGTCTCATTGATTTTGCTGTTTTGGCCCTGATTTGGCATCCGTTTAAGTGTGTCGGGATATTGTGTTGTTTTTCAATGATGTCTGCACTTTTATTTTGAATCGTCTGTCTTTTGTGTGTAATGTTGAAATCATTGCAATGTAGTCCTTCAGTTTAATTGGTGGATATCCTGTGGCTTTACCCATAGTGACGCAAGGCAAAGTGAGTGTCTTTTGGGATCCATCAGTCATGCAGCTGGTGTGACATGGACAGAAAACTCCTGTTGATGAGAGTTATTCAGCTCCATATGAGACTGAGGCACAGAGCAGTCATCCTCTAGTTTTGTGCTACATATAAAGACTGTAATGTGTTGAAGTCTACATTTACAGTAAATGTGTTCCCATCTGGGTTTCCTCTGAATTGCTTTTAACCTGAGACTTGGAAAGGTGCTGTTTCGTAAGCAGATCAGATTGTCCAGCATACTAACCTTGCAGCCCTGAATATGTGATGTTGATGGCTTTATGTTAATGATGGTTAACGATGGTTAAAAGGGTTAACGATGACCTTTTAACCAAGGTACGTGCTAAAGGGATTGCCACTGCATTCAGTTGCTTGTTTCAAGTGTTGTCAAACAAAAAAGTTGGGTTAAACTTGCTGGTCATTGACTTTATTGGACAGCAGTGAAGTTGGCTACACAACATTTGATTTCCTTAGTGCTGAAGTGGACTCAAAGCTAAACTTCTAATTCTTCAATTGCTTTAAGTAATTTTGAATATTGCTCTTGGTAATTAACTAATTACATGCTGAGTGAGGCAAATAATTCAAATCCTTGGGAGGGGAAACTGCAGGATTTTCAACACGCAAGATAAAAATATTCTGATTGCACATAAGACAAATGCTATTAACTTTTTTTAAATCACTGATGTAGGTGTGCTAAAGTAAGTGTCTCCCCTGCCTCTTGGGTGGTTAACTCTTGACACCACATTCCTAGCAAAGCTCGTCTTAAGTATCTATTTTGAATCTATGCAGTTTTGTGCATTTCAAAGACCTGATGAGCTTACTTGGGCAGATTAGTTTCTGACTGTACAGTGCTGCTGACATAGTTTGGTCACTATCACTAGCCAGTTGCAGGATGGGAGATGATAAAATAAAGGGTGTTTGGTTACCTTGTCTTTTTTATCAATGTATTCAACTCATTTTTTTCAAACATTGAAACAGCGCAAAATATCAATCTACAGAATTCAGAATATAAACCTAAGTATTGTGCTGAGGGTCTTGGTTGAGAGTAACTTGACCTTTATCTTTTATGAGACCCTTGCAATCAGCAGAAAAACTGAACTTCTTTGCATCAATCTGGCCTAATTTTGTTCTAACCCTCCCAAGAGAAGGGGCACTGCAATAAGATTAGATTACTTACAGTGTGGAAACAGGCCCTTTGGCCCAACAAGTCCACACCGACCCGCCGAAGCGCAACCCACCCATACATATACCCCTTACCTAACACTGTGGGCAATTTAGCATGGCCAATTCACCTGACCCGCACATCTTTGGACTGTGGGAGGAAACCGGAGCACCCGGAGGAAACCCACGCAGACACTGGGAGAACGTGCAAACTCCACACAGTCAGTCGCCTGAGTCGGGAATTGAACCCGGGTCTCGGGCGCTGTGAGGCAGCAGTGCTAACCACTGTGCCACCGTGCCACCCATAACTTAGTGAGTTTCCCAGTTTTTTGCATTGTGGTATTTAAATCACTATCTCAATGAAAAATAAATCCCATTCTATGTCTCCTTAGGTAGCTCAGCTTCCAGCTTTGTTGGATCGTGATCCTGAGCCGTGCCTTTTGCTGCTTCGAAGGTGCTATATAAATGTAAGTTGTTTGTCTGCTGGCAAAGTAATGTTTTACTACATCTGGCTAACATTTCAACAGTGCACTCAGTATTCCTACCTTTGAGAATTCAGACTGATAAAATGTGTTGGACGTTGTGTAATTTTCCCCTTGTAACCTTTGCAGCCTGTAGGGTTGCAACTATCTCATGAAATGGCCAAGTGTTAAATATAGCTGGTGCTGAAATATAATCTAATGCAGGTGGTGATCTGAGAAATGGGGCGGCTTTTTCAACAGATGGTTTAACTTGAGCGGGTTTCACGGAAGTTAAAGACGCTTCTGCTACGGCCTTTTCTTAAGGAAGAGAAATCCCCCAATGCCACATTGCCCTGCTCGGGACATGTATCAAGAGGCTCGACATTGCATTTTCCAGTCCTTGTGTTTCCTGCTGTCAGCTGCTTGCTGCTTTGCGAGAAAGCAGGCCTGTGGGTGGTGGAGGTAGGTGGTTGCAGTTTTTGTTCTCCATGGAGAAGTTGGCTGGATCATGCTCAGTGGGTGTCTCTGAAGCTGAGGCTGAGAATTGAGCAACATAAAATTTATGATTTAAAAAAAAACTACATTGGAGCACTGAACCTCAGAACAGAAAGACTCAAACATCCTCGAATTTTTATGTTCAGGAATGTTTTTTTCATTCTGTTCTCCTCCTCTCAAAATATTGTCTATCATAACAAGTGCGGTACAAGGAGAATATTTTGAAGGTTGAATTTTTAGGTGTTGTCTCAGCCTTGGACAGCTGTTAAACTGTTGAACCGGGATGAAGTCAGTGTTCCCTTCTGACCAATGGCAGGGAGACAAAAAGGCTGCCCAGACTGTGTTGAAAACAGTATTCCACTGTAATCTGAAAATGAAAATTTTCAGGACTATGTGAATCACATCAAAAGGTTTGCACAGGGCTCATCACAAGTAAACGTGTTGAGACAGAAGGCATTATGTGCATTGCATTCATTTGCATCATGATAGTTTGAAACATTCTGTCCAAGAATTAACTGGAATGGGCAACACAGAAAGTATCCACTGAACCAAAATTATCCATGTTTTTTATACTCCCTGTAAGTCTCCTCCCTCCCCTCTTCCATCCATTCCTACCATCATAACCTTTAGTTCCTTTCTCTCTCCTATTTATCCAGCTTCCTCTTAAATGCATTTGCTTCAACCCCATCTGGTAAGGAGTTCTACATTCTCGTCTCTCTCTGCCTCTCTCCAGGTGCGCTCTTGCTCTAGCTATCTCACTAATGTGGAGGTGCCGGTGTTGGACTGGGGTGGATTAAGATAAAAATCACAACTCCAGGTTATAGTCCAACAGGTTTATTTGGAAGTGCAAGCTTTCAGAGCACTGCTTCTTTGTCAGGTAGTGAGTGGGGCAGGTTTATAAGACACAGAATTTATAGCAAAAGATCACAATGTCATGCATGCATCTGATACAATATATTGAACAAACCTAGATTGCTGTTAAGTCTTATATCAACAGGTTTCATCTCCCCATCAGACTTACCATGGGACTCCTCTTTAGTATCTGTCTCATTCTTGGACACACACATCTCCATCAAGAATGTGCACCTCAGTACTTCACTCTACCTCAAACCCACAGATAACCTCATAATACTGCACTTCTCTAGCTTCCACCAAAACACATTAAAACAGCCATCCCCTACGGACAAACTCTATGCATACACTGGATCTGTTCAAATGAGGAGGAATGCAACGGACTCCTAAAAATGCTGAAGGACGCCCTACTAAGAACAGGGTATGATGCTCAAACTTATCAATTGACAGTTCCAACGTGCCAACACGAGAGACTGTAATGACCTCCTCAGGAGACTGACACAGGATGCAATTGATTGAGTACCCTTCGTTGTCCAGTACTTCCCGGGAGTGGAAGAACTATGCCATGTTCTTCACAACCTGCAACACATTATCGATGAGAGTCATGATTTGGAAGTGCCGGTGTTGGATTAAGGTGTACAGAGTTAAAAAGAGCCCACAACACCAGGTTATAGTCCAACAGGTTTATTTAGAAGCACTAGCTTTTGAAGCTCTGCTCCTTCTTCAGTGCTCCGAAAGCTAGTGCTTCCAAATATACCTGTTGGACTATTATCGATGAGGATGAGTACCTCGCCAAGACCTTCCCTGCGCCTCCACTTCTTGCTTTTAATTTACCGCCAAACCTTAAACAGACAATTGTTTGCAGCAAATGGCCCAGCCTTCAGGACAACATTTACGTACAGCTCTGTGTGAACCTTACATTTCTTGAGAATATGATTTAAAAGAATTTCTGGGATTTACATATTAATGAACCGAAAGGTGCAATCCATTCTAAAAGATGAAAGACTTAACAGCAATTTAGGTTTGTTCAGTATATCGTATCAGTTGCATACATGACACTGTGATCTTTTGCTATAAATTCTGTGTCTTATGATTTTATTCCACAGCTACCTGATGAAGGAGCTGTGCTCCAAAAGCTAGTACTTACATGTAAACCTGTTGGACTATAACCTGGTGTTGTGTGATTTTTAACTATATCTCACTGTCAGCTTAATTGTTATCTGAATGGTGTGTGACTTGAAAAGGGAGTTGCAGATGTAGTTCCCATGTCCTTGTTCCAGATGGTGTTGGTTGATGGTTTGAATGTGCTGTTGGAGGGACGTTGGTGAATTACTACAGCACATTTTGTCAATGGTACATCTTGTGAATGTAGTGTATAGGGTGCCAATCAAGTGGGTAGCTTTGGATTGGATCGTATTGAGCTTCCTGATTGTTGGTGGAGCTGCAGGCAAACGGGAAACACACCATTATGTTCTTGACTAATGCTTTGTAGATGGTGGACAGGATTTAGAGAGACAGGAAGTGAGTTACTCACCCTGGAATTCTTTGACCTGCTCTTATAGCTCTAGTATTTGGCTGGTCTGATTCGGGTTCTGGTTGGTAATCCCCAGGATGTTGAGCAATCTAGGAGTCCTGTTCCTGTGTAATAAGAGCAGTTTGGTATTGTATGCAGGTCTTCTAATTGGTGAGGGGAGGCTTGAACTAACAAGTAGTCTGCTAACAATCAATACCACTATCTCTCTCTCAGAATTTGAGCATCTGGGACACGATATTGGATGAAGCCTTTGCAAATGTGTTCCAGCAAGAATTGGCAAGATGACAAAGAGGAAGGACAAGAATTCTCATTGAAATTTGAGTCATGATTGAAAGCAACTCTAATGTAACTTAATATAATGTAATGGTATTGCTCAATTTTAATGTGGAAATGCAAACTCCTGATTGGCATTGTCTTTAATTTCCAGTATTTATTTTGAAGATGTGTAATCTGACACCTGAAAGCATGTATTCCCAAACAATTTCTAATAGTTTAATTTGGCTACTCCCAGTGCCTCAATGAGCAAACTCATCACTGTGCAGCCTTAAAGATTACAAGGATGAAAGATGAGAAGGCTATTTTAGTTTTTCCATCTGAAAAAAAATCATCCAGCTCTCCCCTTGAAACATCCAATTCTCAATTTCTTCCAGGAATTGTTGTCTCCTCTATTGTCTACCAGATTTAATCCACAAATTGCTCACCCCATAATAAGCTGTCAATCTCTTAGTGTCCTAAATTTACTGTTTATTAATTTGAACCATTTTTCTAGATTTTCTGTTTCTGTAGCATCAAGTAACATAAAAGATATTTTGTGTTTTTCTTAAGATCTCGGCGACATTAATTGCCAGTTTCTAATTTTGAATTTGATTTATTGTTGTCATGTACTGCGATACAGTGAAAAGTGTTGTTTTGTGTGCTATATAGGCAGATTGTGCAACACAAGTTGCATCAGGATAGCAGAACAGAGTGCAGAATACAGTGTAACAGCTGCGGAGAAAGTGCTGAGAGAGAGAGAGATCAACATGAACATTTGAGAGGTCCATTCAAAAGTCTGATAACAGCGGGGAAGAAGCTATAGTTGAATCTGTTTGTACGTGTCTGCCAACTTTTATACCTTCTGCTGATAGTCGCAGAATTAAGCTGTTGCTGAGGTATATCCACAATACTGTTAGGGAGAGAGTTTTAGGATCTTCGTCTTTTCCCTGGTGTGGGGGAGTCTAGAACTAGAGGGCATAGGTTTAGAGTGAGAGGGGAAGATATAAAAGAGACAAAGGGGGCAACTTTATCATACAGAGGGTGGTACGTATAGGAATGAGTTGTCAGAGGAAGTGGTGGAGGCTGGTACAATTGCAACATTTAAAAGACATTTGGATGGGTATAAGAATAAGAAGGGTTTGGAGGGATATGGGCCAGGTGCTGACAGGTGGGACTAGATTGGGTTGGAATATCTGGTCGGCATGGACGGGTGGACCGAAGGGTTTGTTTCCATGCTGTACATCTCTATGACTCGACAGTGAAGAATGCCACGATAGTTACAAAGTTGGGATAATTTGAGATTTGGAGGAAAACTTTCAAATGCTGCCTCCTCTAGCCTCTGACCTCTATTTCTGCCAGTATTTATGTAATTCGTCCAATGAAGTTCCTAGCAATAGTAACTGAACAAGAATCTTGATGGATGCTCAGCTATGGTTATTCTGTTAAATGTGAAGGGGGGTTGGGGGTGGTGGCGGGTAGTGGTGTTTAAATTGTTAGAAATGGCTATTATCTGGGACCTCTGTAGCACAAATGTTACTTGCCTTTTATCAACCCAAGTCAGAACTATTGTTTGGGTTTTGCTATGCACAAATATGCTGTCAGAATGAAGGGTTTGAGTTATGAGGAAAGGCTGGATAGGCTGGGACGACTTCCACTGGTGCGTAGAAGGCTCAGGGGTGACCTAATAGAGGTTTGTACAATCATGAAGGATGTAGATAAGTGAATGACAGGTATCTTTTCCTCTGGGGCAGGGGATTTCAAGACCAGGGCGCATATTTTTAAGGTAAGAGAAGAAAGATTTCAAAAAGACATGGGGGAAATTTTTATATACAGAATGGTTCATGGAAGAACTTCCAGATGAAGTGATGGATGTGAGTACAGTTACATTTAAAAGACATTTAGGTAAGTACATGAATAAGAAAGGTTTGGAGGAATATGGGCTATGTTGAGGCAGGTGGGGCTAGTTTAGTTTGCGATTATGGTTGGACCAAAGGGTCTGATTCAATGTTGTATGACTCTATCAGTATCTGAGGAACCGTGAATGGTGCTGAGCACCCTGCAGTTGTCAGTGAACATCTCTAGTTCCGACCTCATGTTGGAGTTAACGGCATCAAAAGATGGTCGAGGAACTCCCATTGCAATATCGTGAGGCTGAGGTGATTGGTCTCCACAGCCACTATCTCCTTTATTTGTGCTAGGTATGGCTTCAGCCAGTTTATTTGTTGGCGGTTTGCGAGACTCTGTACTTACAAAACATTACTGACTGAGTTTCAAAAGTAGGTCATTGGTTTTAAAACTGCTTTAAAATGGCCGAGGGATGCTGCATAATTGTAATTTTTTTTTAGATCACCATTCAGTTACCTCCTTGCAAAATTAAGGCGGCGAAGATTTTCGTTCGCCAGGATGTTCTGGTGTGCAGTCTGTGTTGATTAGGCTAATCTGGGCAAGATACAAGATGAACCTGATAAGCAGCTATCACTTACTCTTCTGTTATCCTTCACACCCTCCCCCACCCCACCAACCCTGGGGAGCCTGGTTGAGTTCCAGTAATGCTGTGTAAGTCTGTGTTTACGTGTCACCGTCTTGAGGCAATGACCCTGTGGGTTCTGGCAACACTTGTATCCCAAAAATAAACCCTTCCACGTTGTCCCTTTTTAATTTTAAAAGAAAGGCACGGAGGAAGAAGGGTGTAACTCTCTTGCTGGCTGTATATTTACACTTGGTCTTGGGTGTCGCCCTGTTTGGAACTGTGGAAGCCAGAATAAGCATTCTGGACATTACTAGTTTGCAGGATGCTAGCCTTCAGGGAGATGTTTAAAAACAAAAATGCACAGATTTTAGAACTGCCTGGAAAGTCACTGGTGTTTAGTTGTTAATAACAATCTCATTTTAATGAAAATGTTCTGCTTATGTTAAATACTAATGATTTACTGGGTGTTATGATTTTAGGCTTGTGTCAAATATATAACTTGCCATAAAAATGACCAGCAAAGTCAGTACTGACAAGAGTTTAATTTGAATACTTTTTGCATAACTCCGTTCTTCCAAGTTCCAACCTGAAACTGGCTCTTCATCAGCAAAACCAGTTTGCATCCCTTTTTGGCACCCACATGCAGGAAGATACTGTGAGCTCTTTCAGAGAACAAGAACTTCCTGATCGTAGCCAGTGTCATAAGAGGTGACCCGATTGTTATCCACCCTCAAAATTCATGATTTTACATATAGTCATACACTGATTAGTTTGGAGGGGCCCTGAAGAGTGTTTAGCATCTTGTTGAATATAGGAGAGTGAGGGAGAGAGATGAAAGTGCAAAGAAAATAGAGTTCTGATGATAATTCTTCGGTTCTGAGCAGTTGAGAATTTTGAAGCCATCCTTGACTGATGTTCATGACTTATCCATGGAGTTCTGCTTTCAGTTGTTCTAATCTGTTTGCCATCTTTGTAAATAGAGTAGATATGCACTTGCAATGCCGAGTCAGACAGGGCTATGGGCCAAGTGCTCGAAAATGGATTAGAATAATTAAGTGCTTGCTTTTGACGAGTGCAGACTTGATGGGCCAAAGGGCCGCCTTCTGTGCCTTGGACCTCTGTGACTATTGTACCATATTGAGGCTGCCCCCTGGAGTTTGTTCACAAGTCAATTTAGGTCGTAACACAATACAAGACAACGTAAAGCAATTGTTCATAAGTACTGGAGATGTTTGTATGTATGGTCTTTAAAATTACACTCCTGTATGGGATTGTAATCCATTCGTAACTTTGTGTAAGTCAGATGTTCATAAATCTGAGATTTTCTGTAGTTTTTTTTGCCTGTGATTTGTTTCCTGCTCTAAGTATTTGTGGATCAGTTTGAACTAATTAAAAAGAGCATCCTGTATAAATTTGCAGCATATAAAAAGCAGTATCATAAGTGACCCAGAGTGAGATACCCAAGCTATATACAGCCTAGTGGAAATCAGATGGATTCCTTGGGTTTTAACTTCGGAAGCGGTACTACAGAGGGTGAGGAAATTGTGTGGATTAAACTCAGCACAATTAGAATTGCGGTCAAGGCTTGTGTCCAGACATTTTGGCTCTGGAGTCTACAACATAAGTAGACATTAGTAACCAATGTACTATGAAGATGGTATACACCCTAACATTCTCATGGGTGGGACTGTGGTTACTGTATTTAGGCTGTATTTATATGACCACTTTTCCATTGAGGCAAAGTAGTTTTGAGTCCACATACTCTTAATAGTGGGAAGTGTAATTCTGAAGATTATAGAGTGCACTGAAGTGAAGTGCAATAAAAACAAAATACCATGGATACTGTAAATCTGAAATAAAAACAAAAAGTGTTTCAAAAATGCTAGCAGATCTGACAGCATTTTTTTTTAAAGAGGGAAACCATTCATATCTTGATTCAGCTAAGACCCCTGTTCAGAAGTGAAAGGAGCTGGAAAGTGGCGATTTTTATGCTCTTGACAGAGGGCGGGGGGAGAAGGCACAGTTGGCACAGATTGTGAGGGTTCCCAGAGCAAAGGACGAAGGAAGTGATGTGGAGAGTTTAAATGTAATGTCCCTGCTAATTTATTTTCCATCTACACGGACCTCCAACCCCGGTGTGCAGCAACAGTGTTGCCTTGTATGTTTCGAGAAAATTCTAGACAGTGCCTAGATTTCGTAGACTGTTTAAACCTTGGCTATCCCTAGGTACCATCATATTGACATGGTTATATTATGTGACTCGTCCAGAATATTATGAAGTAATCAGTTGTTTTTCAGAACAGTTTCACATGAACGACTAAAATACACCACCTCGCTTTTATGCCTATACTTCTATGGTTTTTTTCATCTTTCGAAAAAACCTATACAAATGTAACTCGATGACAACTCAACTAGATGTCTCAATTTCCAAACCAAAATGGGAATAGCTGCTGGGTCTGTGCATGGACTGGCCTTGAACTTCGTATCCAATAACAAATCCATTCTACCCAACATCGGCATGATCACCATGGGATGGGAACAAGTTTAGTCAGTTGGTGATAATCTATCAAATGCATAGATTAGCTCCAAATTAAATGAATAAATATATATCTAACAGGATCTTTTAGGGGATACAAAAATCCTAGGTTTTGAATGGGAAAACCTAGAAACATGGGACCAAAAAGACACAGATCTGGATGGAAAAACATAGGAGTGGCAAGACTGTGTGGTAGCTGGAAGACAATGCTGCGAATGGTCTGCATTCTGCGGTGTGGAAAATGCTTGAGAAAATTTTGAAATGTGCTATTGGTCCTTGCCCAGAGGGCTCTGTAGAAATTGTCACCATGGATTAGGAAGCTTGGAGTCATGCTTCACTAATCTACAGTCTGCTAACAAGGGTCCCAGAAAGCATTTGACAAACCGATGTAATGAAACGAGAGATTACAACTCATGGAATTAATAACCAATTACACTGCTAATAGGAAACCGAAGGATTAATATATACAAGTGGCTGGCCTGTGGACAAGTGGCTGATGAAGTTTACAGGTAGGTCAGTGCTTATAATTCCTGCTTTTAAGCAACTTTGGGAAGGGATTTCATAAAGGTTTTTAACAATCCAGGCAGCCAGGACCGGAGCATAGGTTCCGAGTTGCTTAGTAGGAAATCAGAAACCGAAGGCTTGTGGGTGAGTCAGAGGGGAAAACATCTTTCAAAACTCTTAAAGATGTGAGGTTAAGGATCCCATGTTAAGTGGTAATAGCTATTATAGTTTGTTTAAAGGTTTCGGGAAGAGACATTAACTCAGGAAAATAACATTGAATGAATACAGCGCAGTGGTGTTATTACTGCTGCCTCACAGCACCAGGGACCTGCGTTCGATTTTACTCTTCGGCCACTGCCTGTGTGGAGTTTGCATATTCTCCCCATGTCTGTGTGCGTTTCCACTGGGTGGTCTGGTTTCCTCCTGCAGACCAAAGATGTGCAGGTAAGGTGGATTGGCCATGGGACATTGTCCCATAGTGTTGAGGGATGTGCAAGCTAAGTGGATTAGCTGTGAGAAATGCAGGGTTACAAGGATTGGGTGGGTGATGGGTCTGGGTGGGATGCTCTTTGGAAGGTTGGTATGCACTTAATGGGCTGAGTGGCCTACTTCCAAACTGTAGGGGTTCTATGAATTCAGGGACTAGCTAAAATGAAGTGTAACATCTGTATTAGCTGCAGAAAGCTTTGCTGTGGAGGTTGGGGTAACCCTGTATTGAGATTTAAGGTTCTGTAATGTTGTGGGGGTAAAAGGCTTGAATCTTTATTTCTGATAGTTGCAATGAGATTGTTTCTATGGTTCGATTTGAAACATTATGGCGCAAATAAAGAAGCCATTCAGCCCACTATGTCTGGCTAGTTGAATAAACTAGCTATGTATTTCTAATCCTACTCCTCAGCCCCTGCTTTATAGTTTTCCATGTTCCAGCACTTCAAATGTGAATTCAACTTCTCCTTAAACCAGTTGAGCCTTGACTAACAAATTGGGCAGCAAATTCTAGAGACCCATCGCCCTATCAATGAAAGATGTTTTCCTCACGTTATCTGCAATCCTTCATCCAAGTGATTTAAATCTGTGCTTCCTGCTAATTGACGTCTCTGCTGGGAGAAATGGTCTTCCCTATCCACTCTGTCTAAGCCCCTCTTGATTGTGTTCACCTGAATTAAGTCATCCCTCTTCTGTTCTAAGGAAATCAACCTTGGCCTGTTAAATTGTTCCTCATAGCTGCAATTTCAAACCCTAGCAAAAGGGTCCTGCTGTACTCCCTGTCCAGCACATGTATCATCCCCCGCAGTATGGTGACCAGGACTGTGCATAAACTCCAGCTGTAGCCAAACTGCATCTCTCCTAGTTTCAGCATTACATATCTACTTTTGTTGAGAGTGTGGTGCTGGAAAAACACAGCAGGTCAGGTAGCATCTAAGGAACAGGAGAATCAACATTTTAGGCATAAGCCCTTCATCAGGATGGAAATGTCAATTCTCCTGCTCCTCGGATGCTGCCTGACCTGCTGTGCTTATCCAGCACCACACACTCAACTCTGATCTGCCATCCTCACTCTCTCCATACTGGCTTTTGTGTTCAGTGCCTTGTCCAATGAAAGAAACCATGCTTTCTTTACCATCCTGCCTGTCTTTTATCGTTTAACTTAGTTTTATGTTTTTCTTTTGTTGAAAGTGCATTGGCAGCCTCTTGTGACCATGTTCAGTGATTGACTTTCATGGTAAAGTGAAATAAAATAATGGTCTATTATTGAGACATTAAGTATTTTTAATCAACAAAGGTGGATAAATCCCCAGGACCTGATTAGGTGTACCCTAGAACTCTGTGGGAAGCTAGGGATGCAATTCCTTTGCTAAGATATTTGCATCATCGAGAGCCACCGATGAGATATCAGAAGTCTGGAAGTTGGCTAATGGGTGCCACTATTTATGAAAGGTGGTAAGGACAAGCCAGGGAACTATAGACCAGTGAGCCTGATGTCAGTGGTGGGCAAGTTATTGAAGGGGGTCCTGAGGGACAGGATTTACATGTATTTCAAAAGGCAAGGACTGATTAAGGATAGTCAACTTGGCTCTGTGCATAGGAAATTGTGTCTCACTAACTTAATTTAGATTTTTGAAGAAGTAATGAAGAGGATTGATGAAGGAAGAATAGTGGACATGATCTATATGGAATTCAGTAAGGCGTTTGACAAGGTTCCCCATGGTAGACTGGGTAGGAAGGTTAGATCAAATGGAATACAGGGAGAACTAGCCATGTACATACAGAACTAAGTTGAAGGTAGAAGACAGAGGATGGACGTGGAGGAGGAAGATTGTTTTTCAGACTGGAGTGCCACAGGGATTGATGTTGGGTCCACTGCATTTTGTCATTTTATGTAAATGATTTGGATGTGAACATAGGAGGTATAGTTAGTAAGTTTGCAGGTGACACCAAATTGGAGGTGTAGTGAACAGCAAAGAAGGTTAACTCTACAACGGGATCTTGATCAGGTGGGTTCAATGGGCTGAGGAGTGGCACTTGGAGCTTAATTTAGAGAAATGAGAGGTGCTGCATTTGGGAAAGCATATCTTAGCAGAACTTATATACTTAATGGTAAGGTCCTCGGGGGTGTTGCTGAACAAAGAGACCTTGGAGTGCAGGTTCACAGCTCCTTGAAAGTAGAGTTGCAGGTAGACAGAATAGTGAAGAAGGCGTTTGGTATGCTTTCCTTTATTGGTCAGAGTATTGAGTACAGGTCATGTTGCAGCTGTACATGACATTGGTTAGGCCACTGTTGGAATACTGCGATCAATTCTGGTCTCCCTTCTATAGAAAAGATGTTGTGAAACTTGAAAGGGTTCAGAAAAGATTGGCAAGAATGTTGCCATTGGAGGGTTTGAGCTACAGAGAGAGGCTGAATAGGCTGGGGCTATTTTCCCTGGCGCATCGGAGGCTGAGAGGTGACCTTATAGAGGCTTATAAAATCTTGAGGGGCATTGATATGATAAATAGACAAAGTCTTTCCCATGGGGTGGGAGGAGTCCAAAACTAGAGGGCATAGTTTAAGGTGAGGGGACCTAAGGGACATCTTTTTCACGTAGAGGGTGGTACATGTATGGAATGATCTGCCAGAGGAAGTGGTGAGCCTGGTAAATATTTAAATGGCATCTGGATGGGTATATGAATTGGAAGGGTTTAGAGGGATATGGGCCAAATACTGGCAAGTGGGACTCTTTTAATTTAGGATATCTGGTCGGCCTGGGCAGGTTGGGCTAAAAGGTCTGTTTCCATACTGTGTAGCTCTATGACACTATGTTCAGAAATGTTATTACACAGCCCAGAAGCGAGGCTTGAACCCAGGCCCTCTGGCTCAGAGGCATGGACACTACCAAGCACCCTAGGTCTTATTCTGCCATTGATATTTTCTAAATAGTCTGTTCGGATCTGTTCTTACATACCTCTGAAGTAGGTAGGACCTGAAAGTGGGTTTCCTGGGCTAGAGATAGGAACACTACTACTGTGCCACAAAAGCCTCAGGTCTCTATCTCTGACAGGTCTTGGTTACTTCTTGGCTTATGCAGAAAGAAGAATAGTCGTACTTTCATTTTCATTGCAAGCATCATGACACGGCTTTTTTCCTATGGCCAGCTTCATCGAAGGACTAATTAGGATACTGAGATTTGAACTCCCAATCTCCTATTTATTAGGCAGGTGCTTAAACCTACTAAGCCACATCACCACCCATACCCTGAAATGTGCATACCTTACATTATGTTCCAGATATTTTCTAGCCGAGGAGATATTCTTGCAAACATTTGGAGAGAGTGGTTCTTGAGCCCATGTATCCTGGCCCAGAGGTAGGGATACAACCACTGTGCCACAAGAGCGCTCATTCTGGCATGTGACCCGTCAGTATTACCATCAGCCAAAGTTAAAAATCGCACATCATCAGGTTATAGTCCAACAGGTTTATTTAGAAGCATTAGCTTTCAGAATGCTGCTCCTTCATCAGATGGTTGTCCACCTGATGAAGGAGCAGCGCTCTGACAGCTAGTGCTTCCAAATAAACCTGTTGGAATATTACATGGTGTTGTATGATTTTTGACTTTGTACACTCCAGTCCAACATCGGCACCTCCAAATCATGATTACCATCAGCCAAGATTGTTAAAAATAACATTATCTGATTGCACGGATAATGGGAATATGCTAACATGTACTGAGCTGTTATGGGAACAGGGAGAATGAAATGTAATTTGAGAGTCATCTTGAGTCCAGATAATTAATTAGGGAAGATCCTGCATCTTCACTTTTCTCACCTTTTCGTACTAGTGCTCACAGTGCTTGCTGGCTCCAAGTATCTGCAAAATGGGTAAATATTCCACTCCTTGGCACTGCAGTTTCTCAATCTGATAATCTGGGAAAAGAAAATTTATTAAAAAATCATTGCAATCTGAATGGTGAGATGATTGCCCTGTGACTTCATCAATCATTGCATAGAGTTAAAGTATCTCTTTCTCTCTCTCACGCACACTCACTCTCACACTCACTCACACACACACACTCTCTCTCTCTCTCTCTCTTTCTCTCACACACACACTCTCACTCTCGCACTCTCTGTCTCACGCACACTCACTCACTCACTATCTCTCACACTCACTCTCACACACACACTCTCACTCACACTCTCTCTCTCGCGCTCTCATGCACACTCTAGCTCTCTATAGATCAGTACAGGCCAAAGAGGTGAGTGTAAAATCTGAACTAGCATGGGAGGGAAATGTTCCACATAAATCTTCCTGTGCTCCTTAAAGTGAATGTTTATTGAGGAGAATAGATTTCTCTTCATTGTCCCCTATGTTTATAAGCCGTGACAGGCAATGTGCAATTAATTACCCTACATGCCCCATGTTCATTTGGAATTCAGGTTCAATACATCAAGGCAGTCAATGTTGTTTTGATTTTAGTGCTGTAGTTGGTTTTGTTCCAAGTATCCTGCTATTCTACAGCAATGCTGCAGATTTGTGCTTCAGCAACTCTATTAGAACTGGTGCACTTTGCTGTCAGTCATGATTCCAATAACATGTTTAACCACACTTGATTTTTGATAAAACAACTTCTTCAAACAAATACGATTTTCAGCGTTATTGCAAATGAATTTGTTTTTGGAATGAAATGACTACCATAAAAAGGTATCTTTGAAGTTCAAAGAGAAAAAGAATTGTAAATTCGATAATTTCTACTGAGTCAATATTTCCATCTTTAAAAATTCTCAACACATGTTTAAGCTGCATCCTGTTGTTAATTGAGGGTAATAAAAATGAGCATGCTGGAAACACAGTAAGTCAGGCAGCTTCTTTGGAGAGTAACAGTTAATGTTTCAGTGAATGACCCTTCATTGGATGAAGGTGTAGCCTAACTTCTTTATTTCCCCCTAGGGAAATGAAAATTTGGTGTGTCAATGTAATGCTTACAAACTTTATTTGTAACTGAATGGAATTCAGCTACATTGGATATACTGTTCTCTCTGACATGGCTGGTCTGAAGTTGCCCTGAAGCAGTGACATTGAAAACAGAAGCTAAACATTTTTAGGAGCAAATTACTGCAGATGCTGGAATCTGAACTGAAAACAGCAAATGCTGGAGATCACAGCAGGTCAGATATTTCGAGACATTAGCTTGCTCCCTCTGTGGATGCTGCCTGACTGGCTGTGATCTCCAGCATTTGTTGTTTTCAGTTAAAAATTCTTAATTGGCTAAAGCTGATTTGAATTGCAGAGCGAATAGAAGGGAGGCCATTTGTTCCATTATGGTTATGCCAGCATCTTTAAAGCAGCTATCTATTAATCAACCCTATGGCTATTTAATGTATGTAAGGCTTAAAAATACACCAGGGCCCAGGGCTACACTCTGACAAGTTGAATGGGGAAGCTTTACTATAGCAATTCGCAATGATTAATGTTGATCTAAAAGTGTAGTAAAGTTAAGATTAATGGATAAATTGTGTGCATTTAAAGTAGTTTTCTCTCCCACCTATTAACTAATGTTCAATGCAATAGTTTCAATATTTTTTCTTCCCCTTTTGGATTGTCAAAGACTGTGGGGGTTTGTCTGTGTCTCAGCAATCATATTGTTTCCTGAAAAATGGACTGTCAAACATTGACTGCTCCTCGGATCCTGCCTGACCTGCTGTGCTTTTTCAGCACCACACTTTTTGACTTTAAATGATTGATACAGTTATGCTAATGGATTTCTCTAACTCACCCTAAATGCTTATGCAATTTTTGTTCTCTCGTGTGATATTGATAGAATGCATGTAGTGCTGTTAGGGAAGGACTTCCAGAATTTTGACCCAGCAGTGGGAATATAACTCTAAGTAAGGGTATTGTGTTTTCCACACTTCACTGTGTGGACTGATGCTTCTTTTTCAGATTTGCACAAGTAGATGTGGATAAAGTAAACATTTTCTTTAGAATCCCTGCAGTGTGGCAACAGGCCATTCAGACATTCAGTCAACACTGACCTTCCGAAGACCCAACCCAGACTCACCACTCTAGCCTATAACCCTATTCCCATGACTAATCCACCTAGTCTACACATCCCAGGACATTATGGGCAATTTAGCATGGCTAATCCAGCAAAACTGCATATCTTTGGAATGTGGGAGGAAAGTGGATCACCCAGAGGAAACGCATGCAGACTCAGGCACAATGTGCAAACTCCGCACAGAGAGTCGCTGAGGGTGGAATTGACCCCGGGTCCCTAGCTCTGTGAGGCAACAGTGCTAACCACTGACCCACCATGCTGCCTGTCCTAACTGAAGCATTTACAAAATGAAAGCCCAGCATACCACTGCACACCTCTTTCTCTGGATCTTTGCATACATTCTCCTTCCTAAGTGTGCATTCTTATACTTCTGCATTTTTGCATGCATAGTTTCCTCAATTCAATGCCAAAAACTACTTTGTAACTGAGCGCTTGCTTACTGCAATCTGTATGTGACCTTGTATGCCATGGAAGTTGAAGTATGATTGATGTGATTGTGCAGGGCGTGAGTTCTGTCAGGCTTGGAAGTAGTGTGGGGTGGTAGCACAATGGTGAGGTTACCAGACCCCCTTGCCCAGATCTGTGGCCTCTAATCGTAACAGAAAAGCTAAGTTCAATTAACTAAATCTGAAAAAAAAGTGCTGTATCCGTATTGGTGACCAGAAAACTACTGGATTGCCTTAAAAATCCATCTGTTTACTAAATGTTCCTTTAGGAAAGGAAATGTGCCATCCTAACCCAGTCTGCCTTAGATGTGGCCCTTCTCCACCCTCTGCAACAGAAGGTGAAACAAGAAAAGCTTGTGTACTTTTGGAGCTTTTGTACTCAGCATTTTAATGAGAGCTTTTTAATGTGGAGCAAAGAGAATGTTTAAATTGTCACTCTTACTTAGTATCCCCATGCCACACGCTACCTGCACTCTAAGTGAGGTAGTCAGTCACAGGTTAAGTGCAAGGTGTTAAGATTATGTCATTCTTGCCCTACGCTTGGTAAATTTTTAAGATCATTTTGTATCATCCAAGATCCCAGTGTCCCCATGTTCTCTGTGATCATCCTTGTAACTTACTTGGTTCAGCCTCCACCCGTGATATGCCTGATTCTGCTGACTATGCCATTAGCTGATTCCTGATGAAGGGTTTTTGTCTGAAACGTCGGTTTTTCTGCTCCTCGGATGCTGCTTTTCCAGCACCACTCTGATCTTGACTCTTATCTCCAGCATCTGCAGTCCACACTTTCGCCTATGCTATTAGCTGCCAGGTTTCTTTTCTCTAGAAGTTTATGTACAAACTGTCAACTTTCCTCTCTTTTCTTCTTTAAGACCTTCCTTAAAAACGTCCTGGCTCTCACCTGTCTGTTCCTCTGACTCAGCATCACTCTTGTTCATACCTATGTTCAGCCCATAACAGCTTTTCTGTGTTAAAGATGCTGTACACAGTAAATGGAAACTCCTGTTGCTGGTGATATTTTTTTCTCTCCCAGGTGGGGGATGAAATATTTTGTGCCTCCCAAATTTAATACATGACTGAGGTGAGCAGATTGCTGTAGATGGTGGAGGCTTTCAGTCACTGGCTAAAGATTAATACCATGAATGATGTCATGAGTGGCTTTAGAACTAAAACTCCACCTTGTTTAGGACTGATCTTAACAAATATTTTATTTATTGACGTGCCAGAATTTATTGCCCATCTCAAAATACCCAGAGGGTAGTTAAGAGTCTGTGGGTCAATGCTGTGGGTCTGGAATCACATGTAGGCCAGATCAGGTTCGGATGGTAGTTTCCTTCCCTAAAGGACATGAGTGAATCAGTTGGGTGTTTTTTTGACATCATTTAGATCCCCAGTTCCAGATTCTTTTTCTTGAATTCAAATGCCACCATCTGCCATGGTGGGATCAAACTGGGTTCCCCAGAACATGAAGTGAGTCTCTGGATTAGCAGTCCAGCGATAATACCAGGCCACCATCTCCCCCAGGAATGAATAACATACATTAGATTTTCCTGTGGCAGGATGTTCAGAAGAAGAGTGTACTCTTCAATTTATTCACAGCCTCTCTACTTTGCCACCTCCTGCCCTGCACCCTATGCTGTTCTGAAATGAATTTATTTGTGTCTTTCCCTTACCCCTTTTTTTTTGGAAGCTGTCTTGTTTTTATGTTCTACAAATTTCTTGCAAATTCCTTTATTATGTTATCTGTTTCCCCCACACTCTCGTCAGAACCTTCTTTAGACCTACCTGTGCATTTGACCATCTTCCCATTGTTTTGTTCACACACTCCTATTGAATATTAGTGTCGAGAATGTGGTGCTGGAAAGGGATTCCTGATGAAGGGCTTGTGCCTGAAACATCGATTCTCCTGCTCCTCGGATGCTGCCTGACCTTTTCCAGCACCATACTTACAACTCTGATCTCCAGCAGCTGCAGTCCTCACTTTCTACTATTGAGAATTGGTCCCAAATTGAAAGACCACATAAACAGAATTTATTCAAATGAATTTCTTCAAAACTTGATGGGTAGCTGGCAAGAAAATGTCATTAGTAACTTTGATAACATCCCACCGTACTCCGTGGCTAATGAGTTAATTTTGAAGCATGCCATTGTTATAAAGTGCCATAAAATTTGTGCATAGCAAGCTTCCACAAACAGAAACATGACAATGACCAGATAATCTCATTTGAGTGATGCTGATTGAGGGATAAATACTGGTATGATCAGGTTGGAAGTTTGCTTGCGGAGCTGGGAGGTCTGTTCTAAAATGTTGCGTCACTGTGCTAGATAACATCATCACTGAGCCTCTGGTGAAGCGCTGATGTTCTGTCCCGCTTTCTATCTGTGTGTATTGTGTCTGTTCAGGTTGAAGATATCATTTCTGGTTGTTTTTCTCAGAGGTTGGTAAATGAGGTCCAAATCGATGTGTTTATTGATGGAGTTCCGATTTGAATGCCAGACCTTTAGGAATTCCTGTGCATGTCTCTGTTTAGCCTGTGCTAGGATGGATGTGTTGTCCCAGTCGAAGTGGTGTCCTTCGTCTGTGTGTAAGGATACCAGTGATAGCTGGTCATGTCTTTTGGTGGCTAGTTTCCTGCTTGTCTGTCCGATGTAGTGTTTGTTGCAGTCCTTGCAGGGTATTTTGTAAATTATGTTCGTCTTGCTGGTAGCTGGTACAGGATTCTTTAGGTTGATCAGTAACTGTTTCAGTGTGTTGGTAGGTTTGTGGGCTATCATGATGCGAAGGGGTCAGAGTCCTCTGGTAGTCATCTCTGAGATGTCTTTGATGTATGGTAGTGTGGCTAGTGAGTCTCTCTCTGGGTGTGTTATGTCTTGTTGTTTGAGTTTGTTGTTTAAGAATCTGCAGACTATTTATCAGGTACCATTGTTCTTGAATAGGCTAATTTGGACCCCATTTACCAACCTCGAAGAAAACGAACCAGAATTGATATCATCCACCATAACAGACCAAGATACACACAATCAAAGTGGGACAGAACACCAGCACTTCATCGGAGGCTCACTGATGATGTTACCTAGCATAGTCTGAGGACAAACCTACCAGCCCTGCGAGCAAACTCACAACCTGGGCCTCAACCTGAGCTACAAATCTTCTCAAAAATCGCAAACTGGTATGGTCACCCAGAAGGAATGCCCTATTCTTCACAACGGAAAGGATAAACGGATCTTTGCTTTAACGTTGTCTTTCTGATGCATCATTCTCTCAATACTTTGGGCAACACAGTGGTTCTGTGGTTAGCACTGCTGCCTCAAAGCGCCAGGGACCTGGGTTTGATTCCAGTCTCGGGCAACCGTCTGTGTGGAGTTTGCAAATTCTCCCTGTGGCTGTGTAGGTTTCCTCTGGTTGCTCCGGTTTCCTCTCTCAATCTAAAGATGTGCAGGTTAGGCATGGAAAATTACCCCATAGTGTTCAGGGATGTGCAGGTTAGGTTCATTAGTCAGGGGTAAAAACAGGTTGGGGAATGGGTCTGGGTAGGTTGCTCTTCGGAGGACCGGTGTGGACTTGTTGAGCTGAAGGACCTGTTTCCACACTGTAGGGACTCTAATTCTAAACTTCAGAGCATCAGCTCAGCTTTTGTGCTAATGTCTCTGAATTTGGACTTGGTTCTCCAACTTTTCTGACTCTGCCAAAACCACCCCCGATGTCACCAAGGTTTGGACATGCTCATTGTACCTATTGTTTTCATGTGGGTTTGTACCAGGCCCATGGTTGAAGTTTCACATTCTAACATGGAGTTGCTAAAACACATGCCTGGACGCAAGCCTGTTCTGTTGGCTTTCGCATTGTCGATGTCCTTTTTCAGATTGTCAGTTATTGTGGAATGAGACCACGAGAAAATATTGAATTGTTCCTGCCAGGACAAGTACACTACTGCTGGAGGGGAAAAAGGAGAAAGAGCGCTCCAACCTGTTTTTGCTCTTGTTCTACACACCTGTCAAATAAAAATATTACCAGAAACTTGGGAACTTCTTGGCTGTAGCCTAGAGTGCAATAAGAACAAAGAGGAGGAAGAGAGGGTGGGGTAAAAATCTTGAGAAAGGAACTAATGTTTTTAAAATGATGTACTAACTAATTTGTATAATGTACAAATAAATTTTACATCGTAGGGTGTAGGTGAAAAAATTGGAAGAACAAAGTGAATTATTTTCAGGAGAGAGACAAAAATAGCAGTTTGGGAAGCTTATGGATTCACTTCTTTTGGAAAATTTTCCAACCACTGAAATAGTTATTGATTAAGTAAAAGCGAAATATTGGAATCTGACCCAGCAGATGCTGGAGAAAGTCAGCAGGTCTGACAGCATCTGTGGAGAGAGAAACAGTTAAAGTTTCAAATCCACTATGACAGTTCTTCAGAGCTGCCGAACCAGTTCTGAAAAACAATATTATTTAGAGTCAGAGTCAGAGATGTACAGCATAGAAACAGACCCTTTGGTCCAACTCATCCATTCTAACCAGATATCCTAAACTAATCTGGTCCCATTTTCTAGCACTTGACCCCTATCCCTGAAAAGCCTTCCTATTCAAATATTCATCCAGATGCCTTTTAAATATAATTGTATTGCTTTGCTGCTTTCCTCACGTTGCACAATTGAGTGTTTCATTCTTTCAATATAATCTTTAAAACCCTCTAGATCAAATGAATAGTGTTAACCCATTTTAGAAAATTGTCTTTATCAGTGTTTTCTATTTGTTCACTATTTTTGTGAGCTCCATCGTTAAAGTGGAATCGAGGGCATAGATTAGCTATGAATGGTCAATCGGGTTTGAGGGTGCCAATGGTATATTTATCTTAATTCTTATGGAAATAACTGGAGTAGGGCACTAAATTCAGTCAAAGTGGTCCATGTCATGAACTTTTAAAAAGAAATAACAAATCTACTTGTGTTAATTCAGTGAATAGTTTTCTCTTCAAGTTGGCATGGTTAATCAGTGGTTAGCACTGCTGCCTCTCATTGTCAGGGACCCATGTTAAATCCACCCTCTGACAACTATCTGTTTTGAGTTTGCACCTTCTCCCTGTGTTTGCGTGGGTTTCCTCTCTCAGTCCAAAGATGTGCAGATTATGTGGGTGGGATGTGCTAAATTGCAGAGTTTCCAGGGATGTATGGGTGGATTAGCTATGGGATATGCAAGACTACATGGGGTGGGATGCTCTTTGGAAATGTGGACTTGATAAGCCAAATGGCCTACTTCCACACTGTAGGGATTGTATAAATTTTAGGTTTGAACCCTGTTCGGTGAGTTGAGCTCATAATCTAGGCTTCAGTTTATCATCAGGCAATCCTGCACTGTCAAAAATGCTGTTTCATCTGTTGAACTGAGATCCCAGTCTGTTGACTTGAGTAGATATAACATGCAATGTGATACTTCAAGGGAGAGGAGTTCTCCCAGTTACTTGGCTCAACATTTGTCCTTTTCAGAAAAAAAAGGCCAATGAATGTATATTACCTATAATTTTCATATTGCCGTTGGTGATGCCATACCATGTATAAATTGAAGAACGTGTTTTCCTTCATTGACTATGTTTTAAAAAGAATCTTTTGACAGTCCTGAGGACCTGAAAGGCATTGCATTAATGCTAATGTGTTTGTTCCATTGTCTAGTTTAAGGTTAGCTACTAATCCTTTCACCTGGCTGCTGTGACATGCTGCGCAGTTAGCTTGTGTCTTTGTAATGACAGGTGCACAGCCACCTGCTTATTTAAATCCTTACAAGAATTATGTGTAGGAATGACTGAGACCACTTTAGTCACTAATCATAAATCCAACTAATATCACATGCCCTGATTGCCAAAGAAGTTTTTCAAAACGAATAGTCGTCTTGACTGCAATTGAGTCTCACATGTGGAGAATGTTTACAGTAGAACCCCCGAATCCACTGATTTGGTTTCACTGGTTGCAGTTAACTGCTGTTTACTGTGACTCGAAAATATTACACGGAACATTCCAGAGTTAATTCCGGGGAGTAAGTTTCTCATTTATATGATAAAGTTCACTACTATCTGTAATCTCAGACATCTGTGATAGGTTTTGGGACGTTTCACCCGCAGTTATGTGGGGGCACCTCTATTTGGAGCTCTTGAAGGTGATCTGCTTTGCAGACCCATACACCATTAACAGTTGACAAGCATGTAAAACTCAGCAAGGGGCACTCTCTGACATGCGGATGAGTTTAGAAAATTTGCTGTTTACTTGTTCTTTAAAATAAAAGCAGAATTTAAATATTTTTCCTGGACTGGAAGTTCTCCAGGTTCCAAAATCGCCCATTTGGAATTTGAAGTATTTTATGTGCCTGTTCTTAAGTGAAGGAGACGGTCCCAAGCTCTTTGATGTCTTTGCGGGCTTGGCATTTGGCAGCATGATGGATTATTTTCAGTTGTACGTGTGGGCTATATTTCAGAGCTCATGGCTGAGAGCACCGAAGAGGCTAATTTGTTTTCAGCTGCAAACTCTGAAGGGAGTGGACTTTGGTGTTTTTTGAGAAAATTCTGTACATTAGGGCACGACCAGAGCCGAGTGTAGACTTGTGACATGTGAGCTCGGCAGCTTTCCATTTCCCCTTGCAGCATGCTTCTGGGTCATGTTATTCTCTCGGGATATCTGATGTCAGCACTGACATTTTTCCAGTCCAAAGTTCATCCAGTCATTTGAGCACTAGAAAGTTTGAGAAAAAGGATTGTTTAAGTGTGTATTTTGCCAACCTACGTTGCTCACCCAACCCAATGATGTATTGAATTTTAAACTTTCCCTTGTTTAAGTTCTTCCATTTTTACCTCTGTACCTTTTCCAGCCTTACTTTCCTCTTGGTTTCTTGTTACTCTAATTCCAACTTCTTAGATAGCTGCTCCTTAAGTCATTTACTCTCAAGCTGCCATCCTAATCGCACCACCTCCACCTACCCTTGAACATCTCTCTCTTGATGCTGTCATCATCTTTACCTTTATCTTTTCTTGGAGGGTGGCAGTGGAAGGGACATGTGTATTATGCATCCTATGCATTTTGTCATTTAGTGCTCCCCTGTATTTCCTTTTGGGTTGCGTGTGACGAGCTAATTCAAGAAAGCTTTTAAACGATCGCCAAAAGGACATTTTAATAACAATGAAGTCTGCTATAGTCACATCCAAGTGTAATGTTTGGTCTCTGGTGTACGGGGCCACTTGGGCTCCTACAGTGATCAATTCCATAAGGTAGTGAGCATGGCTGAACCAGCATCATTGCCCCAGGCTAGTGTGCTGTCCACCCTTGCAAAAGTAAATCAATACAATCGATTTTTATTCATTCACAGGATATGACTGTTGCTTTCTAGACCCAAGGACCAAAATCTGGATTCAGGATAATTTAAAGTTTTCTTTTTATCCATTTTGCCTTTTTCTCCTATTTTTGTCTGTCTGGAAGTACAGGCTTTTGTTGAGGTCCACTGACTTACCCTTTAGTACCTCCTCCAAGTGGCCACTGCTGCTAGATTACCAGTCACTGAAGGCCATTTTAACTCATTGATGGCAGAGAGAGGACAGCACAGCATCACAGACCAAGGAAAGAGTGAACTTGCATTTATGTAATATCTTTTGCAATCTCAGAATATCCCAAAGTGCTTTATCAAGGAAGAACTTTGAAATGTAGTTGTTTTTGCACTTAGAGTAAGCCCCAATGAACAGCAATGAAATGATTTATTTGTGTTTTGATACCAGGGTAAATTTCAGCCCGTACACACTGCTGTATCAAAGTAGTGCCACGGTTTAATTTACATCCACTAGAGATGGCTGATGCAGTCTTGGTTTCTTTCATCTATAAAATGACTCCCCCACAGTGGTGTAGTCCACTTCACTGGAAGTATGAACCCTGACTTTGTGCTTCAAGCATGGGATTCAAAAGCTCAACCATTTTATCGTCCCATTTTCCCCCTCAGTCAAAGCAAAATGATCAGAGACATAGTATAGTTTTACCTCCTTCATCTTTATTCTGGGCCCTGGAGGGAGAGAGAACAATTGCCCATGTACTCAGGGACATGAGTTCTTAGTCTTCTTTCTTGAACAGCAGTATCTTAATGAATTATATAGTCATTTTACAGGGAGGAGCATCCAAATAAGGCAACATACATATTAATTGGGTGACCATTACAATCAGTGAGTGTCAATAGTAAAGATTAAGCCATCTGCTGTTACACAAGGAATGTTCTTAACCTTAACTGGCTTCTCGTAATGAATACTTTTCACCTTTTTAAACTGAGCTTACTTACTAACTGCTGCCAATATTGTTAAATGGCTCTACATGACAAATGTTTTTCCACCTTGTTAACCCATTACCCTTGACTCCAACACCCCATTGTTAACTGCAAGTTCTTACCTGTTCTGAGTCATGCTCAGTTGAACCTCTTGTTTCACAAAACTCAGAATTTAACCCTATACACATTATCAGTTTGACTTCAAGACAAGTGTACTATCCTTGAAAGACTAATCCAGACCTAAGAGCTACACACATAGTGATAATCATTGGTTAATAGCTGGCTTTTTGTCCTTCCCTGAGTGAGTGCCACTGAAGACAGATGGCAGAAAACCAACAGGTCCAAGACTGGCAAGGTTTCTAACCTGAGACCCCCTTGGATTATGTAGCTCAGTTACTCACTGGGTAAACTTGGTGACCCCCCTTTGGAGCTGCTGTAAAAAGATTATTTGTGAAATGTGAGGCTTTGGGAATGCAAATGGCATTCTAACAGTGTTTGCAGCCTCTTCAAGGTCAAAAATTATTGTGTATTACCAATCTAGAAAATTAGTGATCCAGAAATATACACAAGCTAAGCATTATTTTGTGGAGTGCAATTTGAGCTTTTTTCCCCCTCACCGTAGCTCTCATGTTTATCTAGCTTCCATTTAAATATATCCATACTATTCACTCCTGCTAGCCCTTGTTTTCCTACTTATTCAAATCAATACATCATAAGGAATCTCAAACTTGATCTTTCTCTTTGCATCTCAGTTGGTGATAACCGTTTAGCCTTCTGCTCAGGGATATTTTCTCTCCAGTCAAGATTTGACATTGTGAACGTTTTGCTATTGCATTCAAAGAGATTTCCAGGTCTTGCAAAATGCTATTTGACTTGTTTGCACTTGTTACTTGCCTGATTGCCATTTATCTGATTGTAGTAAAAGGTTTGAATTTATATAGCTCTTCTTACAAGCACCAGTTGTTTCAAAGTACCTTACAGACAATGCGGTACTTTCGGAAGTATAGCCACTGTTGCAATCTAGAAAACCTGACCTCCAAAATGTGTACATAGAAACATAGGAAATGGAGCATGACCCGGTCATTCAGCCCTTTGAGCTCACTCTGTCATTCAAACATCTTGGCTGATCATCCAACTCAGTACCTGTTCCTGCTTTCTCCCACAAACACTCACAAATGCCAATGTAGTAATGATTAGAGAATTATTTTTTGTGCTGTTAATTGTGGGAGAATTGTGGGAGAATCGGTCAGGATGCTGAGGTTAACTGTCCTGTTCTTCAAAATAGTTCCACGAGATCTTTTACATCCATCCTAGCAGATAGACAGGGCTCTACTAAATGTATCATCAGGAAGATGGCACATCCAATAGTGCAGTGTTGCCTCAGTCCAGCCAGCATTCATCTTTGTGCAGAAACCATGTAGTGAGACTTAACTTTGCACGCTGAATCTACGTCCTGTAATTCTTTGGACACTTGCTTCGTAGGACAAGCAAGTTCCAAAGGGAGGCCAGCCTTTCTCAAGGCACCTCTGAATGGGCAGTAATGTAGGCTTCATCAGAGCCACCCATATCTCAAAAACAGAAAAGAATGCTGTTAATATATTTGGTCATGATATATTTGGTGCCGGTGTTGGACTGGAGTGGACAAGCTTGTACTTTCAAATAAACTTGTTGGACTATAACCTGGTGTTGTGTGATTTTTAACATTATATTTGGTGTATTTGCTTGTTTATTTAAAAAGTATACAAAAGTTGAGAGAACTCATAACATCGTACTTCTCAAACTTTGCCAACTATATTCGTAATTTGAGATTTGAACTGTTGCAATTATCCTTTCTTTGCCCAGAAACACAAGCAATAATATCAGATTCAACGTACTGTTAGAAGACATCTTAAACCTGGGTAATTTCAGCAGCCTTGAAGTAAAATTATGCATTGAGCATTTAAACTTATTTTGTTAACTTTGCAACTGATTTAAAAAAGTCTTTTCACTGGATATCCAAAACTCGAAGGAGAGAAAATATTGGAAATGAGAGTACATCCTTCAATATTTGACTTGGCACTTGGAAGTTGGTAAGGTCAAAAGTTGACCAACCATAATTGCTCTTTGAAAAAGTGCTAAGCAGCTTTCTTGCACTGCTGCAGTCTATGCACTGCAGGTAACTGCACTGAAAGAACTTGGCTAAGAGTGAGGCTGATTCTGGAGCTCAATTCTTTGGAGCTACAGCTGAGATGTTGTCATAGCCCACAGCCCTTGCTATATCCAATGAATTCTCTGTGTACTGAAAAAAGTTGGCAAAAGAGTGGCATCTGTAATGTTAGATGGCTGCAAACATTTAAGCTTATCTGTTGCACTGATTTACTCTGGTCCTCAGCATGGGGATTTCTAGACAGAAAACTGACATGTATGTGCATTAATAGAATTCATCCCAAATGTGTTAATCTGCTATTTGTCTTAGCGATGACTGAAGTTTTAGCATTTTTCATGTTTCAACATTGAGACATCATATTGTTGTCATTAGGGCTACAGCTAAACTGCAAGATCTTGTGTATTTAAATAGTTCAAAACACTCAGCACTTGGATAGATTTTGTCTGTCCAAAATTGCATTGTGTTTGGAAAGGACATTTTGAGTCGTGTAACATGGTTGGAGGGAAAGGCAGAAAACACCGGGTATAATCCACAGGCTGTGCAGCCGCTAAAGAGAAAAACAGTGTTCACATTTCAGACCATGGGTTGGAATGATGGGAATACGAGCTGATGCAGGACAGTAAATAGAGTAGCAATTTGAAATAATGGAGGCTAAATCCTATTAAGTATTTTCTTAGATGATTAAATTGGAATCATAATACTAATTAGTCTGATAATAGTGACCTTAGTGTTAATATCATCCCTACCAATGATTATCGTACGTGTTCTGATACCTTATCATTCATTCTTGGAATCATTCTGTTATGATTCCACCTGATGTTATTACTGGACAAGATGTGACCTGCATTGAAATCTGGATGGATATATGTTTTTGTTTTACCAAGGTTATCTTTCACTGAAATGCAAGTACAAAATGTTGTAGTTTTGGTTTATTACACAAAAGGAATGAAGATGCAACATAATAAACTATTTACATATATATTTTAAAATTCACAAACACATGGTAAATTACTATTCCATTAATCTCAACAACAGTACCCACACCAGAGAGAATTTCCTTCTCCTGAAATCCATTGGACTTAATTTAACTGTGGTTTCACTTTCCCATCATAAAAATCTTGATAGCCTCTTCATGGAGGCTTCATAGAATTGATCTTATACTTTCTTACCTTCAAATAACCCCTTTAGTGTTTGGAACTTTCAAACTAAACTCTTTACACTGACAAAAGAGGTTACTTCACAGTCCTAAAACTGCCTCCCTTTCTCCTGAGTAACTGTTTTACACATACTGCTTCAGCTAGGACTTCTGCCAGCTTCCTGAAACTAAAAAGGATTCTTCCAATATATGGGTTTCTTCCACATCCAATAAATTCCAGAAAACTGAATTTGAAAGCACAATCATGACTCTGTTTACTTTGTTCATAAACTCTCCCAATATGAACGACCTCATTACTTTCCAGGAAGTCTCTCTCTAAAACTGTGTTTTAGAGTCATAGATTCGTAGAGATGTACAGCACGGAAACAGATCCTTCGGTCCAGCCTGTCCATGCAGACCAGTTGTCCCAATACAATCTAGTCCCACCTGCCAGCACCCGGTCCATATCCCTCCAAACCCTTCCTATTCATATACCCATCCAAATGCCTTTTGAATGTTGCAATTGTACCAGCCTCCTCCACTTCCTCTAGCAGCTACAACATACCTACTAGTTAATGATTAAACCCTTTTCATATATAGAGTACATGCTTCTAGTTAAAAATGCAAACATCCAAAAAAAAATTTGAATAAGTATAAATCACAATTCTGCATCCTTCACACCAGGGCTTCCTAAATGTTTACCCACTGTAACCCCACTTCATAGCTTAAACATCATTGTACCTCCTTTGATGGGATGGGAGAGCTGTGGGAATGGCTGGCGAAGACCTATAAAAAGGGAAAATTATTTCTGTCTCTGAATGACCCAAAGTTTCTGCTTGCCACCCCACGAGGGTCCCAGCCCTCACTTTGGCTTCTCATGCCCTTCTGAGGGACTCCTGGATGGGACAAGTCCCATGCCCAGTGTTGTAACACCAGTTCGTTCATCTCATTATTACTTGTGTTATATTTTACATCAAATATTGTCCTGCAGTCCTGCAAAGTGATGACTGATTTAACCTGGGGGTCACCACGCTTTGGTTGCAAGAAGGATGAGAGAGACCTTCATAGTAACTGTAGGATTTGAACCCATAGTGTTGGCATCACTCTGCATTGCAAACCAGCAACTGAGCTAACTGATCCAATTGGTCTATAGTCATTTGTCATATGAAAACGTTATATCACTTCAGGAATGTAGAAGACTCCATTTGGTAGGTGTCTATCCTTTTAATAGTGAGACTTTAGAATGAACCTCCAATGCTGTGGCAAGGGAAACATTCTGAGCTGTAACGATTTCTGAAGTTTTGGTTCCTCTTATTACCTTTCTTCCCCAACCTCGTGGACAGTCAGCCCAGAGACCTTGCTCTTTTTATTCAGCATCTATCGACTAGTTTTTCAAAATGTCTAAAGATAACCATCACCCTGGTGAGAATAATAGTATCTAGTGTACACAGTCCTGTCTTTGTGCCTTCATTCAAGCACCCTTCCTTATTCACACATAACAAAGTCAGCTTCACTCAAAACGTTATTTCAGTGTCATTGAACAGGTTTATTAAGAATTCTAAACATCTTAAATGCATAGAATCAGAGACAAAGGGTCATGTACTGTGTAAACCATTACTAACAAAAAATTTAGTTGAATTTGGATTCCTAATTCCTTTATGGGAGAGGAACAAACATCAATTTCCAGTTTTAAAAAAACTATTTCCATGTATGTAATCTGCATATGATGGGTTTTAAATTGGCACTTCGTTCAGGGTAGTTTTTCCTGACAGCTGTTACTGGAGTTTTATTTTTTATGAATTTTGAATATAGTCTTTCACCAGGTGTTAAATAAATGAGTGGTGATTCAGTTGGCGAATTTGAAAAACCTCACAGCATTTTAATTGCCATGAGACTGAATCTGAAACATGTTTCGTTTCTCCTTCTCTGCATTTCAATGGATCCAGATCTCATTCATTGAGTGCACCCAGTTGGTTGTATCGTAAATGTATAGAATGCACTGTACTCGCCAACCCTTCACTAAAACGCTTTATTCCAGGCAGAGAGGACCTGGCTATTATATTGCATCCTTAATGTTTAAAAATAAATCCTGTGTATCTTCATAGGATGTGTAATCAAGAAATTGACACTGGATTAAACAAGGGGATATTAAAAGGAATGAATGAAATAATTTCGGAATGTGTGGCTGTCACTAGCAATCTTCAGAATTTGGGCATCATTAAAACAGTGAATAATTAATCCAGGATTTTACTTAATCAACTTTGTACACTGCCATATGCTTGTTTATTGACAGTTGTCTCTCACTAGCTGATTCTCCCAACTTGTTTGAATTGGTCTTAATTAGTAAATCCTCCCACCTTCTTGTCTCTTCCCCCAGACCCATCCCCATCGAAATTAATTTTCATTGTATAATCTAGTATAAGAATACTTCCATTTATCAGGACGTTTTTAGAATTGGTGATATATTGGACAGTGAAGAAGGTTATCTAAGCTTATAAAGAGATCTTGATCAATTGTGCTAATAGGCTGAGGAATGGCAGATGGAGTTTAGAATGTGATGTCATCATAGAATCCTTACAGTGTGGAAACAGGCCTTTCAGCCCAACAAGTCCACACCGACCCTCCAATCAGTAACCCACCCAGGCCCATTCCCCTACCCTATATTTACCCCTGACCAATGCACTTAACCTACACATCCCTATGGGTAATTTAGCATCGCCAATTCACCTAACCTGCACATCTTTGGACTGTGGGAGGAAACCAGAGCACCCGGAGGACATCCACATAGGTACGGGGAGAATGTACAAAATCTACTCTGATAGTTGCACTGAGGCTGGAATCAAACCTGGGTCCCTGGTGCTGTGAGGCAGCAGTGCTAATTTGCATAAACGTGAGGAATTGCGTTTTCGTAAAATGAACAAGCAGGACTTTTTTTTAGATTACTTTAGTGTGGAAACAGGCCCTTCGGCCCAACAAGTCCACACCGACCCGCCGGAGCGCAACCCACCCATACCCCTACATTTACCCCTTACCTAACACTACGGGCAATTTAGCATGGCCAATTCACCTGACCTGCACATCTTTGGACTGTGGGAGGAAACCGGAGCACCTGGAGGAAACCCACACAGATACAGGGAGAATGTATAGTTAAAGGTAGGGCCCTGAGTGGTGTTTTGAACAGAGATACCTAAGGGTTCAGGTCCATAGTTCTTGAAAGTTGTGTCACAAGTAGACAGGGTGGTTAAGAAGGTGTTTAGCAAGTTTGCTCAGATCACTGAGTATAAGAGCTGGGACGTCATGTTGAGGTTGTGCAAGATGTTAGTGAAGCCACTTTTGGAGTACTGTTTACAGTTTTGGTCAGCTGTAAGAAGGATATTATTAAACTGAAGAGGATTCAGAAAAGATTTACTTGGATGTTGCTGAGACTGGAGGGTTTGAGTTATAAGGAGAGGCTGGATAGGCTAAGACACTTTTCACTGGAGTGTAGAAGGTTGAGGGGTGACCTTTTGAGGTTATAAAATTTGAGGTGAATAGCAAAGGTCTTCTCCCTAGGGTGAGGGAGTTCAAACTGCGGGGCATATTTTTAAGGTGAGAGGAGAAATATTTAAAAGGTACTTGAGGAGCAACGTTTTCACACACAGGGTGGTTCATAAGTTGAGTAAATGGTGGCTGCAGGTACAGTTACAACATTTAAAAGACAGGAATGTGAATGGGAAAACTTTGGAACGATATGGGGCAAATACAGGCAAATGGGATTATCATAGAATCCCTGCAGTATGGAAACAGGTCATTCAGCCCAAGAAGTTCACCCCGACCCTCTGAAGAATATCCTACCCAGGCCCACTCCCCCACCCTACTGCTCTACATTCCCCCTGACTAATGCACCTAAGTTGGGGAACTTGCTGGGCATGGATGAGTTGGAACAAAGGGTCTGTTTCCATGTTGTACGTCTCAATGACTATAATAATGGATTTCGGGTCTCTCAGTTAAGCCTTATTATGTATTCCCAGTGGAGAGCTCAGATTAGAATCCTGGGAAGAGAGGCATAGCTGTGGAGCTTGTTTTGGGGGCTGGCTGGGCATCCGTGTACCGAGGTGAAAGTGAGGACTGCAGATGCTGGAAACCAGAGTTTAGATTAGTGTGGTGCTGGAAAAGCACACTAGGTCAGGCAGCATCTGAGGAGCAGGAAAATCGACATTTTGAGCAAAAGCCCCTCACCAGGAATGTGCTGAGGCAAGGGATCATGAGCATGTTTTAAACTTGCCTTTTGAAGGTTCCACATGCTTGGTTCAGGTCACCTCTCCTGCCTTGAACCACAAGCCTTTAAAAATCAGGCCCAACTTCATGAAAATTCAAGAGGAGTTGGTCATATCAATCTGTGCATTGGTGCTGGCCGATCAGTGAGTGGAGAGTGAGAGTCTTGACCTGAACCAGCTCAATCCCTTATAAGGCACTCCTGAAAATTGGAAAGTTTGGGAATGGGGTACTGTCTGCCACTTTTTAAGGGGCTCTCAAGCCAACCCCACTTGTCAGTGCACCCTGTACGAACAGGCTTAGGTTTTATTTTGAAGAGAAATTGGGGATTAGATACTGTGAAGAAATGAGAAAATAGATGCAATTTCACAATCAACATGTAAGAAGAAAGATTAAAAACTTAGAATTATTTCATTCTAATTTTAAGATTTAAAATGTTAAACTACAGGCATATGTCAGCAGTGAGGGTGCTGGCTTTGTTTATCTTGGGTAGTTGGCAGATAATTCCAGCTGGTTTTGTACTGAACTCTAAGTCCAAAAACATCAGCTCAATCTTGAACCACTAAGCTTGGGAGACTAGTCCAACAAGGATACTTAAGTTATTTTCTGCAACATTTTATTATTAAGCTGGTTAGAGGCAAACTATGCCTTCTACGGTGTGGAATTCCTTCTTTAATGACCTTGTGATTGTTTAGGGCTTGTTTCTTCCACTGAGTGTCACTGGATTGGAAATTTATGAAGATTTTAAACCTGGGTTTCTAGACAAGTTCTGTTCCCAGGCTGCTACTAACCAGCCTGGGAACATTTATAATATTCAGAACTGCATTAAACATGTACCTTATATTTTAACAACACTACCATAAACTGTAGCTATTGCAGAGTTTTCAGAGATCTATCTCTGCACAGCTATGTTGGGGAAGGTTTGTTGACAATGTGAGGCTTTGGGTAATCCTGCATCTGTACTGTACTTGTTACCAAGTGATCCACTGGAAATGAATTATAATACTTACCTCTGAAACTACATAGCTAACCTTGGAATTACTGGCTTACTGTTTAAAAACAGAAATGGATGGATAAGTCATGCCAGTTCTTTGAAAGGATGATTTTTAGATTTCAGTAAAATTGTATGCATTGCACTTGAGATTGAAATTTATTTCACTTGCATTATGCTTTTAAAGTTGTATGTTTAATATATCTGGGTTTTGTTTTAGCTGTTCAGGGCTTTTCAAGAACATTAGTTCTTAACATTTTGCATCCGTTGTATTGTTAATGGGATGAGTAAGCCCATAATGTGTAAACATATATATTAGGAACAGGAGTAAACTATTCATCCTCCTTTAGCTGATATAGGTATGAATATAGCTGTAGTTTCCTTTTCTTTACCACCCACACATTTTATTTTGTGCTGATCCCATCACAAGAGAATAGGGGGAAGAGAGTGTTTTGTCCTGTCTCTGTGACGTGGCTCAGTGTTATCAAACTACATTTGGCCCTCCATGCTGTCAGCAATTTTCTCCCTTTTAATTTGTCTGTGGGTTGGTTGGGATAATTATTAAGTAAAGCTGCAGTAAATTGGTTTGGGGAATTGAGTTAGGTAAAGGCTCCAGAGGAGCTTAAATAGTTGATATCTGGAATTCCACTTGGGGACATTAGTTTTGACTGTGAGCTAGTATTCAGAGTCAAAACCTCTCCCTCTATTCACCTTCCGAAAGCTTTCTTGTGCATATACAAATAATTAAGAATTACATTTGTCGTCTTTCCAATTACATTCTGGTCTTAAATGAATATGATACATCTAAAAGCAGCAGGAACAAGCGTGGGTTCAGTGAGTAAGCTTTTTTTTGTTTTAACCGTTTCAGCAGTTAAGTAAGCAGACATTGGCACCCTATGACGGTAGTTTTTGTATAGTATTGCTCACTGGATTCTTTCCTTAGATGTTGACGCTCTAATTGATCTTAAATAGTATGTGCATCATTGCATAATGATACTGTAACCTTTGTTATCAGTCAAACTTACTTTCTTCAAAAGCTTTGGGACAATTTGTTTAATTACTTAGCATTTTATGTAGCACTTGCCCAAATGGTTTGTGTTGATATTTATGCTCCAAAACAGCCTTAACATATACTTCCATCCTTTGCTCCCTCATGGACTTATCTACATTCATCTTAAATGCGTAATGCTGTGCACTTTAGACACTTCACGTGGTGGTGAGTTCTATTTTAAGTAATTGTTCATTAGTTCAGAACTTAAACATTGCTCAGTGGAGAAAAGAAGTTGAATCTCTTTGCTGTGCACTTGTCAGGACTAGGACACAAGAAACAAAGATAAAGCAAAGAGGCACTGATTTATACTGCATGAGAGCAGGCTTCTGATTGGTGGGCCATTATTGGCATGGAGCTGCAGCAAGCACAATGAACTCTGAATCTTAAGTCTATCTGCCTGGTCTGAACACTCTCAATCAGCAGCATTTAATCAGTTTGTATAGATTGGCAGCTCCTTTGCCTAAAACGTCGAATCTCCTGCTCCTCGGCTGCTGCCTGACCTGCTGTGCTTTTCCAGTACCACATTCTCAACTCTAGCATCTGCCGTCCTCACTTTTGCCTAGCTCTTTTTACAAGTTTGTATCTTGTGTCTTCACCTGATGAGTTCAAGACAAAAAAAACTTCAACTTTGTCTGCTTTTGTTTGAATTCCGCTCTCTGGGGTAAAGTTCTTTCTCCTGAAATGCTTTTTTTAGTGACTATCTTATATTTGTAATCCATAGCTGTGGATCCTTCCCAATCCCCACACAACTGGATAAATCCCTAACAAGGAGCAGAAAGTGCTGAAGAAACCCAATGAGTCAGGAAATCTGTTGGGAGAGAAACAGAGTTAATATTTCGAGTTCAGTATGATTCTTCGGAACTGGAAGTATTTCTCTGACCAATCAAATTTCTTCTTGATCTTGAACGCTTCCATCCAATCAGTTGTTATTCTAGCCAAAAGAGCCTTAGCCTGTTCACCTAACTCATTACAGGCCAGAAATGGAATGCAAGACTTATCAGATCTATTGCCTAGTTCCTTATTGAGCCGAGCACAAATTTGACTTGACTATTGTACAAAATGTAGGTCCATACCTTTGTGCAGTGCAAAGGGAAAACCTGTACTGCATTGTTGGAGGTGCTGCATGTGGCCAGAACCTGAAATGGATAACCTTCTACCTTTAGGGGGACTCTGAAGACTCTAGAGTAGTGAACAAAGAGTGAATTCTCCCAGTGTTCTTAACATTCTTCAAGAACCATTGAATTGGCTGGTGTTGTTTGTTTGTGTGATTTTACAGTATGCAAATGTTGCTGTGTTCCTCTCCTTAATTATGCCTGAACCTTGGTGTAATTGATTTGGGTGTTCCTAAAACACACCAGTTGATGCATATGAATGTATTATTATTTCTGCCACAGCACGTTTCTGAAATATGGCAAGGATCCCCACATTAACAAGGAGAAGTTTAAGTTTCATCAAGAGTAATTTAAATTATAATTGTTTTTTAATATGACTTGTCAGAGTAATGTGACTATGATAGCTGATGGAGTACTGTTGTTGATATTTTGCTAACAATGCACAGTGCTTAATTCTTCTTGATTTAAATGCGTAATGCATCCACTACCAGGCAGTCGAGAGTATACAGTACTGTCAGTTTTGTGAAGCTTCTCCAGTTGATGCATTCTGTTTGAAGTGCGGCAATGAGAGGAGCCCCACAGGGCTGCAGGAAGAGTACACTGGGAGCATTGCAATGAGAGGAGCCCCACAGGGCTGCAGGAAGAGTACACTGGGAGCAATGCTAATTTTAAACTTACTTTCCTGAACCAGCTGGAACTGGCTGGTATTATCAGTTGCATTCTTGACATCCAGCACTTCGTGTGTTTAACAATCACTTTAAGGCAAATGAGAATTTGGAGAGGTGGGGCTAGATGGGTGGAAAATAGAATAATTTCCTAGTAATGTGTGTTGTGAGACCCACTGTTGTAGTGAAAGACCTCATGGTCCTCTTTGAAGATGTGTTGGATAATTTGTCCTGGTGCTCTGGATCAATATATATCCCTCTGCCACCAACATTAATTAACTGATCATTTATTTTATTGCTGTTTCCGGCCTTTTGCTGTAAGGAATTAGCTGCCACATTTACACAATTACTAAGCAGCTGCTCTTCAAAAAGTAGTTTCTTATCTGTGAAGCAGTTTCAGGATGCAAAAAATGCTATAACATGTACTGCGATGTGAGAATTTTGTAGGCAGGACCAGGCAAAAACATTGAGTTGTTTGGCCTTTGGGACTTGGTGCCTGTGTGTTTAAGAATATTTTGCCTAGCTACGAAAAATTTTTAAAACTTAATATTCTCTCCTCCCTGAAGGTAGCCTTCTCCTTTAGATGGCAGAGTCTAAAATGTTTGAAAATTCCAGTCCAAGCAAAGCATTCATCGGAAGTAAACTGTTCTGGTAATAAACTTGCATTGCCAGATCATTGATAAATGAGCACTTTGAGACACCTGGAGGAATAATTCTGCCTTTTTCTTCTTTCCTATGTGCTGTCAGTGAAGTTTTATCTTTGTGAGATATTCCATGAATGAAGTGGACTTGCAATAAGTGGGAGTTAATCTAAAATTGAGCATAATTTGTGAAACTGGCACAGGGCTGAGATTCTTTGTACATTTTGCTGGTCAGAAAATAGATTGCTCCAATTTATAATACAGTACTGTAATAATTCAAAATTTTTGTTCCCAGCTTATTAGCAAAACTGAAATGTCTCCTGCTCCACCAATCTAATATGAGCAACTGGCAGAGAGACAAGAGAGGCTGTTGTTCAAAAAGAAATCTAGCCACTGTAGTGAGACAATGAGCAGCAGCAATGCGTAAACACAGCAGAGTGCCACAGGGCAAACTGAATAACATGCCTTTGAAGAGTTGGCCTTGCATAGAAGGGGAGATCCCAGGGGCAGTGGAGTGACATGAACGGTCACTTGTAATTGGGGATGATACAGTAGACCAGTTTAATCATAAACTTGCTTACTGCATCAATGCTAGTATTCTATAGGGCATATGTCATTAGTTTTGCGTGGAATGATACAAAACACGAAGGCCATTTGGTCCAGTGTCTATTCCAGCTCTTCTAAAAAGCTACCCAATTAGCTTTGCTGCCTGACTGTTTCCCCGCAACCGTATCAGATTGCTCCCTTCAAAATTTATCCAATTAATTTTGCTTCTTTCTCTACTTCCAGAAGTGCTTTCAAATCATAACTCTGAGCAAATATTTTCCCCGATCTCTCCTTTAGTTCTTTTGCCAATTACCTTAAATTTGTACCCTCTGTATTCCATTAGAAGCAGGTTCTCATTACTTATATTCATCAAAACCATTCACATGCAACTGTCAAGACGTAAAAACAGCGCTTGCTCCTTGTGTTATATAATTTATATGTGAGATAAAGTAATCACTATCTTCAGATACTAACTACTTTTGAAGGAATAAAATCAATAATGTGAATTCTGAATAAAAACCGAAAGAACTGCTGTAAATCAGAAACACGAACAGAAACAATGGAAAAGCTCGTCAGGTCTGGCAGCATCAGTGAAGAGAAATCAGTGTTAACATTTCGGGTCTGATTCTGAGGAAGGGTCACCTAACCCAAAATGCGAACTCTGATTTCTCTTTACATGTGCTGCCAGACCTGCTGAACTTTTCCAGCAATTTCTGTTTTTGTTGAATCTGAATTATGATATGGATGCTCTATAAGTAGGTGTACTGTACATTAAACTATAACAAACCATCTTGTTCCCTTCTAATATTTTCATCCTCACTCTGCTAGTGTTCCAATAAAGTGCAGAGCAAGCTGGAGGAACAGCGTCTCAGTTTCCATTTAAACACTTCACCACCTCTTGGACTCAGAGTTCCACAAATTCAGAAGATAACCTTTGTGCTTCATATTTTCTTACAGCTCTTGGTGATGTCTTCTTTGTGTCTGGCTGGCAGAACGGATCCATTTTCTCCATTTCACAATTAACATTTGCACTTATTTTACATCTCTTTAACTTCTCTTTACCAACATTATCACTGCTTATGTCTTTTGCTCTGAGCGTACACTCATTCTGTTCCATTTTCTGCCACTCCTCTCTTTACAGCATAATAAACAGCATTTTCCAGCTCCTTTCAGTTACACAGAAGAGTCATGCTGAACTTGAAACGTTAACTGTTTTTTTCTCCAGACTTTTTTTTTAAGATTAGATTCCCTACAGTGTGGAAACGGGCCATTTGGTCCAACAAGTCCACACTGACCCCCCAAAGACTAACCCACCCAGATCCATTTCCCTCTTGACTAATGCACCTAGCACTATGGGCAATTTAGCATGGCCAATTCACCTGGCCTGCGCATCTTTGTGACTGAGAGGAAACTGGAGCACCCGGAGGAAACCCACACAGACACTGGGAGAATGTGCAAACTCCATACAGTCAAGATGGGAATCGAACCTGGGTCCCTGGCATTGTGAGGCAGCAGTACTAACCACTGAGCCACTGTGGCTTGTTGAATTTCTCTTAGCATTTTGTTTTATTTCAGATTACCAGCGTCCACAAAATTTTGCTTTTGTATGCCCTTCTGCTGTACTAAAATCCAACTAAAATCCCTGATGTATTATTGAGTATCAGTGAGTGGTGAGGTGCTCTAGTGTAACTTAGCTTTGTTTCAAATCAGTTTTCCTCCCCACAGTTGCAGTTTTAACCTGCAGTAAACTAAAGATAAGTAATCTTTTGAGGAAGTGTTCATTGAAGGGGAGGCAGTTTCCTCATGATATCATTGCTGGACTGTCATCCAGAGACCCAAGTAATGTTCTAGGTCCCGGGTTTGAATCCTGCTGCTAGCCAGATGGTGGAAACCTGAACTCAATAAAGAATGTGGAATGAAGGATCTAATAATGACTGTAAAACCATTGTCAGAAAACCCATCTGGTTCCCTAATATTCTTAAGGGAAAGAAACTGCCATCCTTACCTGCCTGGCCTACGTGTGAATCCAGACCCATAGCAATGTGTTTAACCCTTAACTTTTAGGGGCCAAAGATGTCTACATCTGGTGAATGAATTCTTAAAAAAATAAAATAAGGTTCCTATTATCAGAGCAGTTTTAATTCCAGGGTGCAAGCACTCCCGAACCAATTCCTACTGATTATGCTGCTAAATGTGTTTCTCTTCATCTAGATCTAGAACTCTACCATTTTATTTAGCAATATAAATGGCAAACTGGCATATGAACCAATTATTGAATTCCAAATTTAAAATGATGTGCTTGGAAGTAACTTGCATTTTAAAATACTTCCCACGTTACTGTATAATTTTGTGTCTGTCAGTTCCAGTTGTATTTAAGTGTAAATCCCCTATTGCGCCACTTTTCTGCTCATGTTCATGAGTAAACAATCAGATATGCATCCGTACTAATCATATGACTTTTTAAAATAATCATGTGGGTGTTGCTTGCTGTGCTGGCAATTATTGTCAATTTTTTTGATCTGAATGGCTTGCTAGGACTATTTCAGAGGGCAGTTCAGAGTTATTGCTGTGGGTTTGGAATCATATGCAGGCCAAGCCAACTAAGGCTGCTAGCTTTTCTTCCCTGCAAGACATTATTGAACCAGATTGGTTTGAATGCCAGTTGACAATGGTTACATGGTCACCATTTAGGCTAGCTTTTTAATTCAAAATTTTGTTCCTAAATTTAAATTCAAAGGCGTGATCATATTTGAATTCATGTCCCTCAACCATTAGCATGTGCTTCTGGATTAGATTAGATTACTTACAGTGTGGAAACAGGCCCTTCGGCCCAACAAGTCCATAACGACCCGCCGAAGCGCAACCCACCCATTCGCCTACATTTACCCATTTACCTAACACTACGGGCAATTTAGCATGGCCAATTCACTTGACCTGCACATCTTTGGACTGTGGGAGGAAACCGGAACACCTGGAAGAAACCCATGCAGACGCGGGGAGAATGTGCAAACTCCGCACAGACAGTCGCCTGAGTCAGGAATTGAACCCGGGTCTCTGGCGCTGTGAGGCAGCAGTGCTAACCACTGTGCCACCGTGCCGCCCACATTACTAGGCCATTGATATTGCCATTAGTCAAAAAGTGTGGCGCTGGAAAAGCACAGTTGGTCAGACAGCATCCAAGCAGCAGGACAGTCAATGTTTCAAGCATAAGTTCTTCATCAGGGATGTGGGGGTTGCTGAGAGACAAATGGGAAGGGAGCGGGGCTGGGGGCTTGGGGGGGGAAGGTAACTGGGAATGAGATAGGTAGATGAAGTTGGGGGGGAATGGTGATAGGTCACAGTCGAGCAGTTAGGAGGGAAGGAAGATGGACAGGTAGACAGTTCAAGAGGGCAGTGCTGAGTTGGTGGGTTGGATTTGGAATAAGGTTGGGGAAGGGGAGATGGGGAAACTGGTGAAATTGACATTGATTCCATGTTCTAGCGGATTTCCTCAACTTCTCGCACCCCTGCCCTTGAACCCGAACCCTCCAACCGCAACAAGGTTATAGAACCCCATGGTCCTCACCTTCCTCCCCACCAATAATCAGATACAATGCATTATCTTCTGCCATTTCTGCCACCTACAGTCAGACTACACCACCAGAGAGGTATTTTCCTCTCCACCCCTTTCTACATTCCGCAGACTATTCCCTTCCCCACTCCCAGCAGCTTCCCCTGCTACCACACGAGGTGTAAAACCTGCACCCATACCTCCATCCAAGGCCCCAAAGCATCCTTCCACATCCGATAGAGGTTTTCCTGCACCTCCAAGCACCTCATCTACTGTGTCCGTTGGTCTCGATGTGGTCTCCTCTACATTAGGGAGACAGGATGCCAACTTATGGAATGTTTCAGAGAATATCTCCGAGACACGTGCACCAATCAACCCCACAGCCTTGTGGCAAACACTTCAACTCCCCCTCCCATTCCATCAAGCACATGCAAGTGCCTGGCATCCTCCACTGCCAAATCCTAGCCACCTGACACCTGGAGGAACAACACCTCATCTTCTGCTTTGGGACCCTCTAACCACCTGGGATCAATGTCAATTTCACCAGTTTCCCCATCTCCCCAACCCCCGACCTAACCCAGATCCATCCCTCCAACTCGGCACTGCCCTCTTGAACAGTCCTATCTGTCATCTTCCTTCCCACCCAGCTCTCTGCTCCAACTTATCACCATCATCCCCCACCTTCATCTACCTATCACATTCCCAGCTACCTTCCCCCCCCCCCCCACCCCAGCCCACTTCCCCCCCCTCCTATTTATGTCTCTGCCACCTTGAGCACCCCCACATTCCTGAAGAAGAGCTTATTCTCAAAACATCAACTCTCCTGTTCCTCGGATGCAGCCTGACCGGCTATGATTTTCCAGCGTCACACTTTTTGATTCTGATCTCCAGCATCTGCAGTCCTTACTTTCTCTTGATATTGCCAATACGTCACTGCCTTCCCTAAATCTCTCCAGTCCACATTGTGAACTAAACCATTAAAGTTCAAGCGATCTGTTTTATACCAACTAGCCGAGTACCAACAGGAGACCCTTGGCCTCTGCTCGGCAAGGGTTTGAGTTCCTGTGGATATGGATTAGTGTGGGATCAACTATGGTTGTATTTTTCCCATATTCCTTACCACCACAGCCTTCCAATCCTTACTTGTTGTGGTTCTGTTCGCCGAGCTGGGAGTTTTTGTTGCAAACGTTTTGTCCCCTTTCTAGGTGACATCCTCAGTGCTTGGGAGCCTCCTGTGAAGCGCTTCTGTCATGTTTCCTTTGGCATTTATAGTGGCTTGTCTCTGCTGCTTCCGGTTGTCAGTTGCTGTCCGCTGCAGTGGCCGGTATATTGGGTCCAGGTTGATCAACAAACACATCGATCTGGACCCAATATACCGGCCACTGCAGCAGACAGCAACTGACAACCGGAAGCGGCAGAGACAAGCCACTATAAATGCCGAAGGAAACATGACAGAAGCACTTCACAGGAGGCTCCCAAGCACTGAGGATGTCACCTAGAAAGGGGACGAAACGTTTGCAACAAAAACTCCTAGCTCGGCGAACAGAACCACAACAGCGAGCACCCGAGCTACAAATCTTCTCCCAAACTTTGAAAATCCTTACTTGTGTGTAGATGTGGCAAATCACCCCTGGTTAAAGCAGCAGTAGATCTGGACCTATGAAACTGGATACAAGTCTGCACTGTCAAGGGGTTGAAGGTGGGGAAAAAGATAAACCCAAGTAATTCGTAAAGTGAGGCTGCCTTAATTTTTTCTCTTGCTCATTCCCAGTTAAAAACGAGTCCTTCTGCAGTGTGCTGTATCAATGAAAACAGAAGTGAGCTAACTCCTCTCTTTCACCCTCAGCAGTAGGCACCCATACTCATTCCCATCTGTTATATTTTCCACCGGTTTGCCAGCTTCTTGTCAGGCAAAAGAATATTTATGCTGTCAGTGCTCAACTCTGTTGTCAGGCAAACGATAATGTGATCTTGGAGACAGTGGAGGCAGACAGCAGTTTAATTGTGTGCGCTCATGTTCTGCGTGCTTGGGTCAGATTTATGAGACTTGTACATTTCAATTTTTCGATCCTCGCAATTTAATGATCAGTTCTCTGGTAATGATTTAAAATTTGAGAGCACTACACCAGAAGACTGAAGAACAAGAAGATACTTGAGGCTGAACCTTTGATGCATTCTCAAAGCTGTTCTCTCTTGCATCTTGCTGCCCACCAGACCCGTGGCTCAGTTGGATTTTTGTTAATGCCCTCTCATGTGAAGCATTCGTTGTCAAGGTCAAGCATTCAGTAATGTTGCAACACGGCAGATACAGAGCAAGGTTTCTACTCTACCTCAACATGTCTGAGTCCTGACCTCAAGACATTTTTTCCATACCTCCTATCTGAATAATTTCATTGGCGAGTTTAGGGGATGTTGGCTGTGTCTACTAAACTTGCATTTGCATTTTGTCTTTCAGAGCCTCAGTAAATCAATTTTTTGAAGCATAGTTATTGTTATAATGGAGGAAATGGGGCAATCCATTTGCACACAGCAAGCTCCCACAAACAGCAGTTGGTTTCTTGTCGAGAAAATCAGGGAGAACAGCCCTGTTGTTTGAAATATGCAGTGGTTTTTGATATTGATTTTTTTTAAAATCCACTTTGACGGCCAGAACAGGCCTTGGTTTAACCCACCTTGTGAAAGATGATTTTTTTTTACCGTTATTTATACAATTAACAGTAGGGTCTTGGGTAATGTTGTAGAACAGAGGGACCTAGGGGTGCAGGTACATATTCTTTGAAGTTTGCATCACATCTAGACAGGGTGGTTAAAAAGGCATTTGACATGCTTGCCTTCATTATTCAGTCCTTTGAGTATAGGAGTTGGAAAGTCATGTTGAGGTTGTGCAGGACATTGGCGAGATGTCTTCTGGAGTACTGTGTCCAGTTCTGGTCAACCAGTTATAGGAAGGACATTATCAAGTTGGTGAGGGTTCAGAAGAGATTTACCAGGATGTTGCCAGATGGGGAAAGTGAGTTATAAAGAAAGGCTGGACAGGCTAGGATGTTTTTCACTGGACCATAGGAGGTTGAGAGCTGATAAAAGTTTATAAAATAATGAGGTATAGATAGATTTAATGATAGTTGTCTTTTCTCTAGGCTGGGGGAGTTTCAAGACTAGGGGGCACCTTTTTTTGAGGTGAGAGGAAAGAGATTTAAAAAAGACATATTTTGTTTTACAGAGGCTGGTTCATGAGTGGAATGAACTTGCTGAGGAAGTGGTGAATATGGGTACAATTATGACATTTAAAAGACATTAGGATAGATACATGAATAGGAAAGGTTTGGATGGATACGGGCCAGGAGCAGGCAGGTGGGTCTAGTTTAGTTTGGGATTGTGTTCGGCATGGACTAGTTAGAGAGAAGTGTCTGTTTCTGTGCTGTGTGGCACAATCTCTGGAGCAGCTGGGACTTGAACCTTGGCTCAGAGGTAGGGTCACTACCAGTGTGCCACAAGAAGCCTCTGCAATAGAAGGATATGCTGATAGGGTGAAGTGAAGAATGGTGTGAAGGAGTACGAGGTGTCTACCAACACCCTCGAGAATTTCAGGGAGAAGTGGGCACTGCAGGGAGTGGAGTGCTTTAGTTCCCCTTCCAACTCTATTTTGATTTAATTCGTGGCCTCCTCTTCGCTGTTTGATCACGCAGCATTGCTCTCTGAGAAGGACACTGCTTGTTACTAGCTATTTGGGTGTTTCCTTTAAAAAAAACATGTGAGGTGGCTGGTGTGGAGCATGGTTTTCATGGCTAAAATAGTTTGTTTCTGTATTTTGCAAATTGTCTCAAATTAGTATTAATGAACTGTGGCCTCTCCATTTCTTGAGCACCCAGAACCACGGGGGGAGTCTAATCGTCTTTATTCGATTCCCAACAATGTGGAAACAGGCCCTTCGGCCCAACAAATCCACACCAACCCTCCAAAGAGCAATTCACCCAGACCCATTCCCTCTGAATGACGCACCTAACCTATGGGCAATTTAGCATGGCCAACTCACCTGGCCTGCACATCTTTGGACTGGGGGAGGAAACGGAGCACCCTGAGGAAACCCACACAGACATAGGGGAGAATGTGCAAACTCCACGTAGACAGTTGCCCGAGGCTGGAATTGAACCTGGGACCGTGAAACAGCAGTGTTAACCACTGAGCCACTGTGTCGCCTCAACACCATAACTGCTGGAGACCTCAACGGATCCGTTTGCCAGCACTTTAAGGCAAATCCATTGCAAGCAAAACACTTGAATACTCGAGATATGCTGCAAACAAAAATATAACCCCCTGCATCCCATTTTATTTGCCATGTGGTGCGGGTGTTGGACAAGGTCAGAAGTCACACACCAGCTTATAGTCCCAACAGATTTATTTGGAATTATTAGCTTTCGGAGCGCTGCGATTTTATATGCAGCTCAGTGTAGGGATGCTAGCTGCTAAACTTTCTCGTCATTGCCCAGGAAGAACTAATTTAAGAAATCAAACGGGAGTTTTCCTTGAGGGGGGTGGGGTGTGCGGGGGAGGGAGAGAGATGAACTCATTAATCTGCAGCTCAGTGGCTTTGAGAGAGGTCGGTGTTCCTTCAGCTCCCAGGGTTTGTGCAGGGCTCTGGTGGCAAGGAGTGAAAAGACTCGCTTTAGTAGTAGGCTGGAGTGAAAAAGCAGACTGCAGCAGCTCAGGCTCTGAGTGTGTGAAGGATTCGGAGCTCTGCGTGAAACTACACTCCTGCGGTTTGTGCCGAATCAGGGGGCGTAGCCATGCCTTCGGTAAACGTCATGAAACTTGTTTGGAGTGGTTAAAGCACCGAGCCAACGAAACTGATGTAACATAATCCCCGTGGCGGTAGGGAAAACATTGACTTCTTTATCTGGGAGGCTGAAAGCAGTATGAGGAAATGATCCTGCCTTGCAAAGTATTCAGAACCCCTGTCCCTTCGTGAAGATAAAAAATCTCAAAGAACAGGGGGGGGCTTGTAAGGTAAGCGCTTGCCCCTTCTCTGAGAGTTGGGCCTTTTTAATCCCGTTTTGTTTTGTTGGATCGAGTCGGAGTGCTGTCTGTTAATGAGTCACCGATTAAACACAGCATGGCTGAGCCAGGCCCAGCAAAAGCTGCTCTCTGCTGTTCTAGAGAGAGGCGCCTGCTGCAGCCCCCCAGTAGCACAGCAAGGATCCCCTTGCCGGTTTAGGTGGTGCTTGTGATATTGGAAGTGAAGAGTTTACATGCCATGTTAAGGAGTATTAATGGTGAGCGTGCTGGCTGATTCAGTTCCCCGTGATTGAGGAGCTTGTGCATGTGGAGTGAGTGGATGAAATCTGAGCTCACTGAACCCTGTTAAAACTCACCAGTAGTGTGAGAACAAATTGAGAGAGAATTCCGCAGCATACTCCACACACCCTCCTGCACAGGCGCGCACACAGGACAACAAAAAACATTTACTCATTCATACACTTGTTCCCTGACTCTGCCTCTCCACGCCCTCTCTCATTTTTTATCCTGATCACATTGAACATTACAAATAGTGGATTGGGTGCATTGTTATGGAAATTTCACAATGAACTAACCACTTTCTCTGCTACCTTTTGTTGTCTTCTGGGGCTATTGATTTCTGCTGGGTGGGCAGTGCTGAATCTTCCCTGCCTTATACCCAAGCTGGTCAGCTTTACCAGGCTGTTACAGAGTGATAGGTAATACAGCCAGGATCAATCCTGTCTTTGCCAGTCTATTTGGCACAAGATATTGCAGGGAGATAGGATAGTGAAGAAGGTCTTTGGTATGTTTTCCTTTATTGGTCAGAGTGTTGAGTGCATGAGTTGGGAGGTCATGTTGTGGCTGTACAGGACATTAGTTAGGCCACTTTTGGAATATTGTGTGCAATTCTGGTCTCCTTCCTATCGGAAGGATGTTATTGAAACATTCAGAAAAGATTTGCAAGGATGCTGCCAGGGTTGGAGGATTTGAGCTATAGGAAGAGGTTGAATAGGTTGGGGCTGTTTTCCCTGGAGTGTCGGAGGCTTAGACTTATAGAGGTTTATAAAATCGTGAGGGGCATGGATAGGATAAATAGACAAAGTATCTTTCCTGGTATGGGGGAGTCCAGAACTAGAGAGCATTGGTTTAGGGTGAAAGGGGAAAGATATAAAAGAGACCTAAGGGGAAGCGTTTTCACACAAAGGGTGGCACGTATATAAAATGAGCTGCCAGAGGAAATGGTGGAGGCTAGTACAATTGTAGCATTTAAAAGGCATCTGGATGGGTATATGAATCGGAAGGGTTTGGAGGGATATGGGCCAGGTGCTGGACTAGATTGGGTTGGGATATCTGGTCGGCGTGGACTAGTTGGACCGAAGAGTCTGTTTTCATGCTGTACATCTCTTATGATTCTGTGATTATAAATATCAAAATGATGTATTAAAGAATTTTATGTGTGACCATATTGGTAATAATTAGTCATTGAGATATACAGTATAGGAAAAAAATTGTGCATGTGATAATTTTGTTATATATTCATGGGCCGCAGTATCAGTGGTCTGCACCAGTATCACTAACTGCCCTTGAAAAAGTTGTGTGGTACTGGAAAAGCACAGCAGGTCAGGCAGCATCTGAGGACCAGGAGAGTTGACGCTTTCTGCATAAGTTCTTGATGAAGGGCTTATGCCCAAAATGTAGAGACTCCTGCTCCTTGGATACTGCCTGGTCTACTGTGCTCTTCCAGTATTACACTTCTTGACTCTGATCTCCAGCATCTGTAGTCCTCATTTTCTCCTTGAGAAACTAGTGGTGAGCTAACACCTTTTGGTCATGATTTGTCTTTTTAAAAGCAGCCACTGAATACAACTGTTGTCCATTGTTTGGATTTTATTTTCACTTATCTGCAACAGCTGTTTGGTGTGGTGTTCAGTCATTCTAAACTTAATTCTACGCTGCTGTTTTTGCAAACCTCCACTGACCGTTTCTTGATTAAAGGCAATCACTGAGAAAGGGAGTGTTGGGAGTGCAAACTGCTGTAGATGCTGAAAAGGTGAACAGGTGACAGTCAGTCAAGAGAAGTGATAATGGGAGAGAAGGTTATGAGATAGTGAGAGTGAGCAATGAGGAGTAACCAAAAAAATCAAAGGGAGACAAACATAAATAATCCTATTAGCAGTTCCACAGAGATGCACTGTGCATTCATCACTCATCTGTTTGCCCAAGGGGTTAATTCCCTTCTGTTGTTTTACAGATATTTGCCCAGAGATTGTTCTGACCACCTCCTTTTCTCTGTGTTTGATTTGCCGAGGATTCTATTTAGGGATGTAATATAATTGCACAAAGTTTATTTTTTCTCTCATTGGGATATTCATCATCATGTTCTTGTGCCATCCTTTTAGATATGCTCTTCAATATCATCCCCCTCTTCCCAAGATGGCTACAGCATTGCAGCCAAGGCTTTTTGCTCCTCTCCAACTCTGACTTGTCCATTCTTTGATTTTCAAAACAGTTCAGTTCCTTGCCTTCCCGAATCATTCATTCCCCCTACAATCTATCCTTTTCAAAAATTCAATTGCTTCCCACATAACCACAACTTCCTGACTCTCAGAAGAGAGCAATATTTGCAGTAAATAATCATTTCAACGATCAACTTGACACATGAAAATCTTGCCACAAAGGTTACCCAAAAATCATAGCCTGCTGAAAGTGCAGTCCCTTCTTCACAAAGTATTTTTCAGACAAATGAAACAACTCCTTTTGACCAGTATTGATCGACAACAGAAAGTGGCAAAATTCATCAGGTTTCACCAACTCATCATTCATCTCATTCACTACTTGTGAGATCAGCCTAAAGCCAAGTTGACTGCAATAAGTGTCTATATTGCGTTGTGGAGAATTAAATTCCAATTTTTAAAAAAACTCATTGGTGGATATAGATGTCACTGGCTAGGCCAGTATTTATACTCTTCTAGGATTAGATTAGATTAGATTCTCTACAGTATAGAAACAGTCCCTTTGGCCCAACAAGTCCACACTGACCCTCCGAAGAGTAACCCACCCAGACCCATTCCCCTACCCTATATTTAACCTTGACTAATGTACCTAACACTATGGCCAATCTAGCATAGCCCGTTCACCTGACCTGCACATCTTTGGATTGTAGGAGGAAACCAGAGCACCTGGAGGAAACCTACACATGCACCATCTCTGATAGCCCTCAGGAAAGCAGTGGTAAGCTTCACCTTGGACCATTGTAGTCCTTGGGAATATAGAGAGACCTACTGTGCTGTTAGGGAGGGGGTTCCAAGATTGTAACTCTGCATTAGTGAAGGAATGGCAGCATAGTTACAAATCAGGATGGTGTGTGGGGGTTGGAAAGAAACTTGTAGATGATGTTCCCCTGCATCTGCTATCTTTGCCCTTCTAAGTGGTAGAGGTTGCATTGTTGTGGTTCTGTTCGCTGAGCTGGAAGTTTTTGTTGCAAACGTCCTAGCCAGGGAACGAAACGTTTGCAGCAAAAACTTCCAGCTCGGCGAACAGAACCACAACAACGGACACCCTAGCTACAAATCTTCAACCAGACTTTAAAGAGGTTGCATGTTTGGAAGGTATTGTTGGAGGAGATTTGCAGTGTACCATGTAGATATTATATACAGTACTGTGTGGTGAATAGTCCATGGTGAAGGTAGTACCAATGAAGCATGTGGATAGGGAGCCAATCAAGCTGTTACAGTTCGAGTCATGCAGCACTGAAACAGACCCTTCGGTCCAACTCGTCCATACCAATCAGACATCCCAATCTGATCGAGTCCCATTTGGCCCATACATCTCAACCCTCCCTAGTCATGTACCCATCCAGATGACTTTTAATTGTTATAATTGTACTCGCCTCCACCACTTCCTCTGGCAGTTCATTGCATACACAGTACCCTCTGGGTGAAAAAGCTACCCCTCAGCTCCCGCTTAAATCTTTCCTTTCTTACCTTAAACCTATTACCTGACAGGTTACATTCCGGGCAGCTTCACCATCTGTTCTCCTCACTCTCACTCCCTGCTCTGTCTACAACATAAAAAAAACACAATTTCCAGCCTCTGTCAGTTCTGACCAAGAGTTAGATCAGACTCCAGACTATTCCTGATGCAGAGCTTATGCTTGAAACGTCAACTCTCCTGCTCCTCGGTTGCTGCCTGACTGGTTGTGCTTTTCCAGCACCACACTTTTGACTCTGTTCTGCAACATCTGCAGTCCTTTCTTTCTCCCAGACACTTGACATGAACCGTTTTTCTCTCCATGCAATGTTTTTCCTGAATGGTGTCAAGATTCAAGTAGGAGCTGCACTCATCCAGATGAGCGTGGAATATTTCATCACACTCCTGACCTGTACCTTGTAGATGGTGGGCAGGCATTGGGTAAACTCAAGGTGAATTCTTTGTCACAAAATTCCTCATTTCTGACTTGCTGTCGTAGTGATGTGATAGTAATGGCTTTTCTGGGTGGTGTAACGTTGAACATTTCCTCCTACTGTAATATGTAGCTTCCTTTTATAGATTTGGAGGTGCCGGTATTGGACTGAGGTGTACAAAGTTTAAAAATCACAGGTTATAGTCCAACAGGCTTATTGGAAGCACTAGCTTTCGGAGCGGTGCTCCTTCATCAGGTGGTTGTGGAGTGTAAGATTCTAAGACACGGAACTTATAGCACAAGTTTACAGTGTGATGTAACTGAAATGATATATTGAAAAAGACCTAGATTGTTTGAACTGAAACTAACATGGTCATTCTAAAAGATGAGAGGCTTAACAAACAATCCGGGTCTTTTGTGTGATAGTGAGCTGGTTGATTATCTTTAGGTGTCAGCTGAGGTATGACTCTCGGCCGAGGCATTGGGAGAACTCCCTTGCTCATTGGAAGAGTGGCATATGATCCCTTGCACACATCCGAATCACCAGATAGGGCCTTTGTTTTCCAAATGAGATGTTAAAACAGCCTCTGATAAAGGAGTAGGGGGTGTTGTTGGATGATTATTGGCAGGAGGCCAGTCACGGGGATTAGCTTTTAAACCGTTCCTGGCAGTTCAGCCTCTGCGTAAATGATTTTCTGGGCTGTTTTCCATAGAGAGTTAAGCCACTGAACCCGAGAGAATCTCCACTTCAGTGACCTCCTTCAAGGAAGAGGCCAGGGAGCAGCAACCATTTGAGTGGAGCGAGCCATATTACTGAAATAAACCAAACCTTAGTTTGGTATGTTACATATTGTTACTGAATTGACCACTTGTGCTAAAAATGCTGATGTCCTCACAAGAGGTGTGTCCAGCACCTCTGCTGTACATTGCTGGCGGCTGTAGCTTAAAGGGCAGCCCACTCATCTCTGGGTCAAAAGGTTTCGGGCTGAGCACAGTTATAGTTGACCAAGGAAGCACTATATTCCCGAAGGTGCTCTGCTTTGAATGAAACTTTAAATTTGGAAGTTCTTTCTTTATCAGACGGCCCCAGAGCGTTATTTGATTATTCTTCTCATTCCTCAAATTGGTGTGTCTTCCCAGCTTTGGTTTTATCCTGTGTAATCTTCTTACAAGCTTTTATAAATTACCAATCTGTTGCCTTGTTCATTTAACCTTTCGTAGTCTTGCAGCACAGAGGGTTCAATTCGGCCAATAGTGGCCTGTGCTGGCTCTCGTTCCCATGCCATGTTCTGACTATCCTAGAATCCCTGCAATGTGGAAACAGGCCCTTCAGCCCAACAAGTCCACACTGATCCTCCAAAGAGTAATCCACCCAGACCCATTCCCTTACCCTATATTTGCCCCTAACTAATACATCCAACCTACACATCACTGAACACTATTGGACAATTTAGTATCGACAGTTCTCCTAAGCTGCACATCCTTTGATTGTGGGAGAAAACCCATGCAGACATGAGGGGAGAGTGCAAACTCCACACAGGCAATCGCCAGAGGTTGGAATCGAACCCAGGTCCCTGGCTCTGTGAGGCAGCACTGTTAACCACTGAGCCATTATGCTTCCACCACCTTTCAGCATTCTAGAGTTTGACAACTCTGAGCTGAAAAAAACTTCCCTATTCTCTCTTTGAGATCTCTTCACCAGTAAATTTTGAATCTAAGATCTCTGGTGACTTGCCACTTGCCAAAAGGAATGTTTTTTTCCATGAAAGTTTTTCACCTTATAAAACATTTCCCTGCCCTTGGCCTATTAGTACTTTAATGAATTCCTTAGAATGCATACTTAATCTCCTATGATCCTCAATTAGCTTGCCATTCTGTTCAATAACTTTGCCTGTGTGCTGATTCTTTAATATTTCCCAACCTCAGCTCCTCTATTTCCCCCATCCGTGTCTCTGTGTGATATCGTGTCAGATAGACCAGGTAAGTACTGCAAACTATTCAACTGTCAGAGGCTTCACAGCTCATACTGAATCTGATGCTTATGAATGCAAACCTCTGTAATTAGTGGATAAAGAGCTGTAGGGATGTAAAGTGCAACACAGAGGCAAGAGAGGGCAGATTTGAGGGCTGAAGACTTACTCTTCTGCTTTGAAGCCAGTGTGATCCTTTATTGTGATTCTGCAGAGCCAAGGTGGCCCATCGCAGGTATGAAGTGGAGATGCTGGAGTTTGACTGAGGAAGGAACAGTGCTCCAAAAGCTTGAATTCAAATAAACCTGTTGCACTATAACCTGACGTCATTTGATTTTTGACGTTGCACAGGTGATGGAGGCAGACATTCTCTTGTCTGTCGCTCACTTACTACCCTAATCACTAGGGAATCCCTTTCACCCTTTCCTTCACCTACTTTAAATAGCAGTCTGTGTATTTGTATGAAATGTGTTACTTTGGCAGGCATACTTGTTTCAGCTTCTTTGAATTTAGAATGTGCTACAGTTTATTTTTAACCTGATAACACTGTTCCCCCTAGAGTCTAGCGATGCTTCCCTGTTCATGAATTCAGCCACTCCTGGCTGCTGAACTATGGAAATTTTGTTACACTCAGAGACTCCCTCAAGGTTTCTGCAGCTTGTAGATGCTTCATAGCATTATAAGTTCAGGTGGGGATTTGCTGAGGCCATTGTCATTGATTTACTTGAGGCAAAACTAGCCCAAAATTGATGACTTAATGTTCACAGTTCAAGAGCAGTCACTGCAAAACAAAAACAGAAAACATAGGCAATGTTCAGCAAGTAGTTAGATTTTCAGGTTGGTGACTTTTCATTAAAGACGGAAATTTATTTCGGAGAACTACAATTTCAAAGAGTAGCACAGCCAACAAATCTAAATAGTTGGGCACAAGCTTTGCTGTCTCAGGACTCATACCTTTTTTTTTAAAAGAAGGTCAGTCTTAAAGCACTTTGTTACAGAACATTGCTCTACTAGATTATCCAACTAATGAAATAATTTATTTACAGCAAATACTAACTTGAACAATGATTTGATTCACCGTGCAGAAAGTCACTTTTTAATGAGAATAATTGGGTGAGGTCCATAAATTGCTGAAGGTAGTGAAGTATTAACATTTGACTCTTTTTTAAAATGAAGTGACTTAGCAGATATACTTTACAATGGAATTAAGATTGACTCTTGTATTTAAGTTGCAAAGACTTGTCAGGTAGTGTATTCCTCTTGCGTTGTTTGGAGTTCTGATCAGGTCATTGTGTTCAGTGGATTCTCTGTTCTGTGGGGTTTTGGTTACATAGTATGTATAGTGCAATAATTATAAGCCCTACAGGTCTACCTGCCATTTATTCTCCATACCAGCTTCTCCTACCCTTCCTCATCACCCAGTCAACATCTCTTCTTGTTTTCTCCCTCACATTTATTAAATTTTCCTCTTAAATATATCTGACCTTTTTTTACCGTCCATTGCTCCCTTTGTCAGGCAAAAGTTTCAACACTCTTAGCGCGCACACCTGCAAGTTCACCTCCAAGTTGCGCATCCTCCTGTCTTGCTGCTATTCCTTCACTTTTGCTGGGTCAAAAGCTTTGAACTCACTTCCAAGCAACACTGTTGCGTGTTCCTGAGATTACAGCAGTTTAAGAATGATGTGGAGGTGCTGGTGTGGACAATGTTCAATATCACACAGCACCAGGTTATAGTCCAACAGGTTTATTTGGAAGCACTAGCCTTCAGACCACTGCTCCTTCATCACAAACCAGCAGGACAGGATCGTAAGAGACAGAATTTGTAGCAAAAGATCAGTGTCAGGCAATTAAAACAGTTATTGAACAAATCTAGATTGCTGTCAAGTATTTCATCTTTTAGAATGGGTTGCAGGTTTCAATTCATTCATACAAAAATACCAGAACTTCTTTTAAGTCACTTCCTTGAGATAATGTAGGGTTTTATTTTTTTAAAAAAAAGTTACATCTCAGCTCAGACAATGCATTAAAGGTGTGAGGTTAGAGTTTGTCTATTTCCCAATCTTGATTCAGACTAGTTCTATTTACAAAGTAGGAACGTATAAAATGTTACATGGATTGACTGCCTGCGGATTGTGTGTTTTTTGAGCAAAATAGAATGTTTCTGCAAATATAATTGTGCAAATACAAATTCACCCCATAGACTTCAATGTGTGTCCACGCATGTGAGAGTGGGAGTGAGAGAGTGTTTGTGTGTGTGCTTGGTAGAGTAAATGTGTGGCGGAGTGCAAGCCTGTGAGAGGATGTGTGCGAGAGTGTGGGGGTTGTATGTATGTGTGTCTATGAGAGCATGTGTATGAGAGGGGGTCTGCATGAACGTAAGCATGTGTCTATATATGTGCTTGTGGGTGTATAATATAATGGCGTCACCTGCAGTGTGGCCAAGAATCCAAAGTCCTGGTTGATGCCATCCTCATGGCTACTGAACTTGGTTATCAGCCTCTGCTTGGCCATTCTGCGTTGTTGCATATCCCTAAGTGCTTCTTGGAGGATATATGTGCTCTCTCAGACATACACGTGCATATAGTCCCCACACTCTCACCCATTCACACAGCCTGTCTCAGGTCTATACTTTGTCACACTCATGCAAGCACTTTACCAAGCACATGCTCCCTCACGCCCACTCCCACTCGTACGCACACTCTCATTCCCTCCCCCTCCCCCTGCGTGCTCGCAAGTCTATGGAGTGAATTTGCCTTTCAGACACATTCTATTTTGCTCAAAAAGCACAATCTGCAGACAGTCAATCTATGTAACATTTTATAAATTCCTACTTTGGAAATAGAACCATGGGGAAACCTCAATCAACATGGGGAAACAGATGCACTCTAATCTCACACCTTTAATACATTGTTTGTGCTGAGATGTCACCTATTTGTATCAAATCTTAAGTTATCTCAAGAATGTGACTTAAAAGTAATTCTGGGATTTACATGTTAATGAACTGAAACCTGCAACCCATTCTAAAAGATGAAAGACTTAATAGCAATCTAGGTTTGTTCAATATATCACTTCAGTTGCACGACACTAATCTTTTGTTATAAATTCTGTGTGTTATGATCCTGCTCCACTGCTACCTGATGAAGGAGCAGCACTTTGAAAGCTAGTGCTTCCACATAAACCTCTTGGACTGTAACCTGCTGTTGTGTGATTTTTCAATGCAGTTTAAGAAAGCAGCTCACCAGCGTCTTCTACTAGGCAGTTAGAGTGACAATAAATGCTTGCCCAGCCAATACACCCATATCCCATGAATGAATTGGAAAAAAGAACACTTTTGCTTGTGTTACCTGTTGGATTTAAGCCTAATTTAGAATCCCCTGACATGCTGGCAGCATCTTAGGACATTGAACATAGAACAGTACAGCACAGTGCAGGCCCTTCAGCCATCCATGTTGTGCTGTCTTTTTATCCTACTCTAAGATCAGACTAACCTAAATACCCTTCATTGTACTATCTTCCATGTGCTGATCCAAGAATCGCTTAAATGTCCTTGATGTATCTGATTCTACTACCAATGCTAGCAGTGCATTCCATGCATCCACCACTCTTATACAATCACTTGAAAATTATGCCACCTCCTGATAGCTATTTCCGCAATAGACAGTAGGTGCAGGAGTAGGCCGTTCTGCCCTTCGAGCCTGCACCACCATTCAATATGATCATGGCTGATCATCCTTAATCAGTATCCTGTTCCTGCCTTATCTCCATAACCCTTGATTCCACTATCCTTGACAGCTCTATTCAACTCTTTCTTAAATGAATCCAGAGACTGGGCCTCCACTGCCCTCTGGGGCAGAGTATTCCACACAGCCACCACTCTCAGGATGAAGAGGTTTCTCCTCACCTCTGTTCTAAATGGTCTACCCCATATTTTTAAGCTGTGTCCTCTGGTTCAGCACTCACCCATCAGCGGAAACATGTTTCCTGCCTCCAGAGTGTCCAATCCTTTCATAATCTTATATGTCTTAATCAGATCCCCTCAGTCTTCTAAACTCAAGGGTATACAAGCCCAGTCACTCCAGTCCTTCAGTGTAAGGTAATCCCGCCATTCCAGGAATTGACCTTATGAATCTACGCTGCACTCCCTCAATAGCCAGAATGTGTTTCCTCAAATTTGGAGACCAGAACTGTACACAGTACTCCAGGTGTGGTCTCACCAGGGCCCTGTACCGCTGCAGAAGAACCTGTTTGCTTCTATACTCAATCCCTCTTGTTATGAAGGCCAGCATGCTATTAGCCGCCTTCATTACCTGCTGTACCTGCATGCTTACCTTCATTGACTGCTGTACGAGAACACCCAGATCTCTCTGTACTGCCCCTTTACTTAAATTGATTCCATTTAGGTAGTAATCTGCCTTCCTGTTCTTGCCACCAAAGTGGATAACCATACATTTATCCACATTAAACTGCACCTGCCATGCATCTGACCACTCACCTAACTTGTCCAGGTTACCCTGTAATCTCCTAACATTCTCATCACATTTCACCCTGCCACCCAGCGTAGTATCATCAGCAAATTTGCTAATGTTATTACTAATACCATCTTCTATATCACTGATATATATTGTAAAAAGCTGCGGTCCCAGTACTGATCCCTGCGGTACCCCACTGTTCACTGCCTGCCATTCCAAAATGGAGCTATTTATCACTACCCCTTGTTTCCTATCAGCCAACCAACTTTCAATCCAAGTTAGTACTTTGCCCCCAATACCATGCGCCCTAGGTTTGCTCACTAACCTCCTACGTGGGAGTTTCTCAAAAGCTTTCTGAAAGTCCAGGTACACTACATCTACTGAATCTCCCTCGTCCATCTTCAGAGTTACATCCTCAAAAAAAATTCCAGAAGATTAGTCAAGCATGATTTCCCCTTCATAAATCCATGCTGACTCTGACCTATCCTGTTACTACTATCCAGATGCGTCGTAATTTCATCCTTTATAATAGACTCCAGCATCTTTCCCACCACTGAGGTCAGACTAACTGGTCTATAATTTCCTGCTTTCTCTCTCCCACCTTTCTTAAAAAGTGGTATAACAATAGCCACCCTCCAATCCGCAGGAACTGATCCTGAATGTATCGAACTCTGGAAAATAATCACCAACGCATCCACGATTTCTCGAGCCACCTCCTTCTGTACCCTGGGATGTAGACCTAACAGTCTCTCCAACACCAGTTCCTGGCAAATATAAATTCCCTAAAGTTCAGGTCCTTCAGCCACTGTTACCTCAGGGAGATTGCTTGTGTCTTCCCCAGTGAACACAGATCTGAAGTACCAATTCAATTCTTCTGCCATATCTTTGTTCCCCGTAATATATTCCCCTGTTTTTGTCTTCAAGGGCCCAATTTTAGTCTTAACCATTTTTTTGCCTTTCACATACCTAAAAAAACTTTTCCTATCCTCCTTTATATTATTGGCTAGCTTACCTTTGTATCTCATTTTTTCTCTGCGTATTTCCTTCTTATTAATCCTCTGTTGTCCTTTAAAAGCTTCCCAGTCCTCCATTTTCCCACTTATCTTTGCTATGTTATACTTTTTCTCTTTTAACTTTATATGTTTCTTAATTTCCCTCATCAGCCACAGCCACCCATGCCTCCTCCTAGGATCTTTCTTCCTTTTTGGAATTAACTAATCCTGCATCTTCTGCATTATATACAGAAATATCCGCCATTGTTCCTCCACGGTCATCCCTGCTAAGGTATTGCACCATTGAACTTTGGCCAGCTCCTCCCTCATAGCTCCATAGTACCCTTTATTCAACAGAAATATTGTCACTTCCGATTGTACCCTCTCCCTCTCAAATTGCAGATTGAAGCTTATTGTATTCTGGTCACTACTTCCCAATGGCTCCTTCACTTCGAGGTCCCTGATCAATTCTGGTTCGTTGCACACAATACCAGATCCAGAATTGTCTTCTCCCTGGTAGGCATCAGCACCAGCTGTTCTAAGAATCCATCTCTGAGGCACTCCACAAAGTCTCTTTCTTGAGGTTCAATACCATCCTGATTCTCCCAGTCTACCTGCATGTTAAAATCCCCCATAACAACTGTAGTAACATCTTTGCGACAGGCCAATTTCAGCTCCTGATTTAACTTACATCCGATATCCAGACTAATGTTTGGGGGCCTGTAGATGACTCCGAAAAGGGTCTTTTTACCCTTAGTATTTCGCAGCTCTATCCACACTGACTCTACATCCCCTGACTCTAGGTCCCCCCGCGCAAGGGACTGAATATCCTCCCTTACCAACAAGGCCACTCCACCCTCTCTGCCTGTCAGTCTGTCCTTACAATAGCACGTGTAGCCTTGAATATTCATTTCCCAGACCCTGTCCACTTGAAGCCACATCTCAGTTATCCCCACAGTATCGTATCTGCCAATTTCCAAAAGAGCCTCAAGCTCATCCATCTTATGTCTAATGCTTTGTGCATTCATATATCGTATTTTTAATTTGTTACAGCTCTCACCCTTCCCATCAACTCCTATTTCACTCAACCTTACAGCGTGATCCCTTTTCGAGTTTTCTGCCTCATTGATACAGTTGTCTTTCTTGAATTCCCTTGTTCTAACTTTCCCTTCAATTCCCTTCTTAAACATCCAGTTTGTCCCCTCCTCTCTCTCCCCCCCCCCCCCCCCCCCCCCCACTTAGTTTAAACATAGCTATGTTGCAGTAGCAAACCTACCTGCCAGAATGCTGGTCCCTAAACTATTAAGATGCAAACTGTCTCTCTTGTATAACTTATGCTTACCACAAAAACATACCCCAGTGATCCAAGAATTTAAATCTTTGCTTCCTGCACCAGTTCCCCAGCCACACGTTCAAGTTCATTATCTCCCTGTTTCTGGCCTCACCAGCCCGAGGAACTGGAAGCAAACCGGAGATAACCACCCTGGATGTCCTGCTTTTCAGCCGCCTTCCTAGTTCTCCAAAGTCTCGCTGTAGTATGTTCCTCCTCTTCTTCCCGGCATCATTTGTGCCGACATGTACCACTATCTCTGGCTCTTCACCTTCATCCTTAAGGATTTCCTGCACTCTGTCTGTGATGTCTTTAACCCTGACATCAGGAAGGCAACACACCATCCTTAAGTCCCGCCTGCTGCCACAAAAACCCCGGTCAGTTCCTCTGACTATGGAGTCCCCTATTACCACGGCTCTGTGTGATGTCCGACTCTTCCGCTCTGCCTTCACGCCAACTTTTGATTGACAACTGTTCGCCTCACGGACTGGCAGTGTCATCTGTCTCTACTGTTTCCAAAAGATTCAACTTGTTCCTGACAGGTACTTCCCCTGGGGTCTCTTGCACCTGTCTCCTCACTGCCTTCCTCATCGTCTGCTCTCTTCTGCTCTTTTCTGGTATTATCGGTGTAATAACCTCGCTGAAGGTCTTGTCCAGAAAGATCTCGTTCTCTCAGATGAGCCTAAGGTCCTCGAATTCTTTCACCAGTGCTGCATTGTGCTCTGTCAGTAGCTGAACGTGTACACACTTTCCACACTTCTATGAGCCAGACACACCAAAGTTGTTGACCTCCCACATCAAGCACAGCACACTGAACCAGCTTGGCAATGGGAAAAAGTCTCTGGCTATCTTCTCTATCTTTGCCTCTCATCATCTTGTACATCTCTATCAAGTCACTTCTCATCCTCCTTCGCTCTAATGAGAAAAGCTCCAGCTCCCTCAATCTTCACAACACCAACTTCTTCAATAATTTTACAAATCCTCTATTAGGTCACCTCTCAGCGTTTGCTGTTTGTGTGAAAGTCGTCCCAGCCTGGTCAGACTTCGTGTTCCAATCTATCAATACCGCATTATGCTTGTAAATATTATTTTGCATTTTTTCCAGTGCTTCTGCATTCTGTGTAGTTATAGAGACCAGCTATTGTACATCCGGTTTGAGTCATTTATTCAAGATATGCATGCAGTTCGCTTGTGTACAGGACATTTGCCATACCGAGGCAGTGCACAGTGGTTCAGATAAATTACTGAAGTCAGTGTTTGGTCTTTGTGATGTAGTTAATGTGGGTTATATGTTGTGTCTTTCCTTTATTGTAACCAAAACACGACCAAATCCCATTCAAAGTATCACTCTGTGTATGCTGACTTATATTGACCCATGGCCTGGCAGAATTTAACATCTCATTCTTGTATCCAAGTCTCTCATGACCATGCTTCCCCCCCCCCCTTTCAATAACCTTCATCAACATAGTCTGTTGAGTATTCCCAATGTTAATCATTCCATTTGTTGGTAGCTATGCTTACAGCTAGCTGAACCCTAGGCTTTGGAATTCCCTCCCTAAACATCTTTGTAGATTTTTTTCTTTTAATAACAATCCTTAAAATCTTGAAACAATCTTTTGATCACTTGTCCTACTTTCTTGCATGGTTTTGTTTCCAATGTCTGGGGATGCTCTTGTAAAGCAATTTGATGTATTTTGTGATACTAAAGATGTTATATAAATGTTTATTTTCATATGGGTGTGTTCACAGGTTATCACTGATTTTTCCAGCATTTATTATTCATTCCTAATTATCCTAACGAATGTGTTGATGAGCTATCTTCTTGGGGTGTGCATAAACCCACTGCGCTGTTAGGGAGGAAGTTTGAGGCATTTGACCCAGCTACAATTATGAAGCACCAATACGTTTCCAAGGCAGGATGGTGTTTGGGTTCAGCAGGGATCTTGGAGATAGTGGTGTTCCCAAGCATTTGCTGCCCTTGTTCTTTGGAAGGCTAGGGGTTGCAGGTCAGAAAGGTGATTATTTATGAGCTGTTGTTTGGGAAATTCCAACTCGGCAACTGAATATAGGGTGTGATCTAATGATGAGTCACAAAGGTTTTATAGCATTTAAGCACTTGACATACACAGTTAGCAGGTGCAACTTTTATTTTCAGAATGAATATCTGATGACACCCCCAAACACACATGCTGGACCTGTTTAAAATGCCAGTATTGCCAGTTGCATCATTCCACCCTGTTTGTTCATAATGTTTGTGCTTATTTAGGTGCCACTATGGCTATGCTGTTAGAATGTCTCTCAAAGTGCATGAACAGAACTTCCCACATGTACCATGTACATCTTTCAGCTGTGTCGTGAGACACAACCATTTTAAATTGGGTTCTTAATGGTGGGTGAGAGAGCAATTGGTAGAATGGATCCAAAAGGACATCTGCCTGCCTTTAATGCAGAAATTCTAAAGGCTTCTTGCTTGGATTCCAGTGGCCACATAACACTTATCCTTGGGACAGTATTAAAAAATGTAATGTATTGTGGTACCCAAATATTTTGTTATGCTGCCCTCTCTGTTGGGAGGCCCACATGTGGGCGGCACGGTGGCACAGTGGTTAGCACTGCTGCCTCACAGCGCCTGAAGACCCGGGTTCAATTCCCGACTCAGGCGACTGACTGTGTGGAGTTTGCATGTTCTCCCCGTGTCTGCGTGGGTTTCCTCCGGGTGCTCCGGTTTCCTCCCACAGTCCAAAGATGTGCGGGTCAGGTGAATTGGCCATGCTAAAATTGCCCGTAGTGTTAGGTAAGGGGTAATGTAGGGGTATGGGTGGGTTTCGCTTCGGCGGGTCGGTGTGGACTTGTTGGGCCGAAGGGCCTGTTTCCACACTGTAAGTCTAATCTAATCTAATCTAATAATATAACTTTAATAATGGATGCCTGCTTCCCTGCCTTTCCCCTCTGTTGATAAGAGTTAATGTTTCAAGTCCAACGTAAATCTCTTCCTCAGTACTGGAGACATAGGGAAAATGGTGGGTTTTAGATGAAGCAGATGTTGCTGCTTTGATGCCTTTGCGACTTGAAGAAGAAAGTGAATTTCTTCTGAGACGCTATGGGAGCTCGAGGCAAGCTACTACTGTGTGTTCGTGTCAGAGGCAGAGTTGGAGGACCCACTTCTGGAATGCCCCAAGAGGAGTTACAAAAAAACCAGTCCAAGTCTTCTGACTCCGAGGGGGAGGGATGTTGTGATTTTAACGAGGTCAGCCAGACGGACCTCATTGCAGGAGTTCCCTGATTGGGGCTATCAGTGTGGTGCAATCAAGGAACCCTGGCTGACCGATTAAAAACAGGAGTATCAGAAATTCTAATCGCTCAAAGCTGGCTCTGAGGGAACTTGATCAGTGTTAAGGACTCCACTTGTAAATAAAGGGTGACTTAGTGATGGAATACCAGCCTTTGTGGAGTTATTTCAGTGGTGAGCAGCAAGTGGAACAGAGGGGAAGGTTAGGTGGTAAGAGAAATCAAAGATCACACTTAGATTGAAATTGGTTTATTCAATCCTGATGAAAGGCTTATCCCCAAAACATCAACTTTCCTGCTCCTCGGATGCTGCCTGACTGCTGTGCTTTTCGAGTACCACAGACCCTGATCTCCAGCATCTGCAGTCCTCACTTTCTCCATTGGTTAACTCAGGACAAACCAAGGTTTAAGCTGGAAATCTCTGTGCAATATGTAACTCAATTGTTTATAATTTGCTCCCCATCTCTAACTACCTTCAACTTATTCTTTAAATTGTCAATGTCTTTTCCTTCCATCCTCCTTCCCTACTACATTCAATGTATATGGCAGTTGCACCTTAACCCTAAGTTACAGGCCTCCATCCTCTACTGCATTCTCTTCTGTTTCAGATTCTTGTTTTTAAAACTTTCCTCTGTTTAACAGAGTTGACTGTCCTACATCTTCTACCCTTTAGCCAGGCATCTATTTGTCTTGTGCCTTAGTGAGTGCCATGGGACATTTTTCTATATTTAAAAGCGCCATTAAAAATACAAGTTGTTGGACTACATTGCTCAGGGATTTCTTCAAAATTCCCACAAGTATTTAATTGGATTTTGTTTGACTCTTCCTGGTACACAAATTAAATGTTCACTCAGTTCTGTTTAGTACCAATTCTATATTATATTATTGGTTTGTGTATTTCTTGCAACATCCTGTGTCTTGCTTCACATTGTGACTATTGTGTTTGTCCTTCTTTAAATGAAAAGAAGCTTGAGACCAAGGTGACTTGCTGTCTACTCCAGAGTCAATAAAGTCAACAACTTGAGGCCTTGGGTTTTTTTTTTAAAGCTGAAACAATAGAAGCAGCCTGAATGGGTGTGGTCAAGCTCTCATAGAACTATGATTTTTAGGTTTAGCAGCAGTTGCTGGATCTTGAAGCTGGATGGGGAAGCTCTTATTTCCCCTCTCTGTTACAGCTAAAAGCTGTGGTTCTCTTCCTGCTACCAGAATTGCATAAGAAGAAACCTGTTTTACTGAAATTGTCTTTGCCATTGGTGTGTTCATGGAATGTTACTATCTTGAAATGGCTAAGTAGTAGTAGTTAATACGTTAAGCATTTTGATAGAGCTACTGTTAAGCCAATTTTATTTTTATTTTGCATGTATTTTAATTAAATTGTATGAATAAAATGTGTTTTGTTCCAGGACAGGTAGTTTGACAAATTAAATTGCATGCAGAATGAGACATTTGGAACCTGCCTTTAAAATAAGAAAAAAATAGGGTATAGGATAAATGCTTCATATATTTTGAGGTGGTTTGGTCTGTTCCATAGCATTCTGGCTGTATTAAAGATAATTATACATTCCATAATTTCTGACAATTTGAGTTGGATATTCTTTCACTACCTTAAATCATCGTCATTAATTTATCATGTATTCCTCTTCTGTTTTGTGTGAGCTATCTACCTAAACAGGACATCTGATGGATCTTGTTTTAAGATGTGATTTGGGGTAGTTGCTCACTGTAGCATTTAAATGCAATTTAATATGGAAATTTGAAATGCTGCAGTCAGTTTCACTCTAGTTAATTGTTGCTTTTAGTTGTTGATTTAGTCTATTTCACTTAATCCTCAAAATGGGTTACAAATCTCCACCCTTTTTCTGCCCTCACTTTCACTTGAAGATACTGACTTTATCCTAAGTGTTCAGTAAGGATATCCGACTTCCAAAGTAAGAAACTGCAAATGTTGCAAAATTGAAATAAGAGCCCAACCGTTGGAAGTGTTCAGGTCAGGTAGAGTCTGTGGAGAGAGAAATAGTTAGCACTGCCGATGAAGCCGGATACTGACAAAGTGTCATCTCAACCTGAATCATTAATTCTGTGTGTCTCCACACGTTTTCAGGTCATGATTACCTTTCATCAGAAGCCATCGGTACAAAGGTCATTTTGACCTGTGCTGTTAACTCTGTTTCTGTCCACATGAACTGCCTGACCTACTGAGTATTTCCAGTGCTTTAGTGTTTGAGAAAAAAAATTCCTCTGGTACAAACCTCACCTAAGCAGTTACCTCCATTTTGAGCTTGAATGTTCAGTGTGGCAGGCATTGTACACTGCACCTTTTTAAACATTTGTTTTTGAAGTTAACTCACTTAATCGCAATCAGGAGTGGAGAATTTGATTCTCCTTGTCCCTTTCAGTTGTCTAATGGTGCCAAACCCAATTGTAATCTAATTATAAAATTGCCTTTAAAGAGACAGCAGCTATTTTGTTCTGACTGCATGTGTCAGTGATGCAATTCAAAAGATTAGCATGCTGCAGATGGGCTAAGACAATCCAAAATGTGAAAGGAATTTCATTGTAAGAAGCTGGTTCCTGGAATTTGAGAGAGAATTATTTAAAAAGTACAAACTCTAGGATGGCCTGTGATCACTTTGACAGCCAGCACTTTTTGAAGCTATTTGGGTCTAACCCGTCACTAAGTTCTCATCAACCCAGTAAAGAGAGTGCTTGAAAGTGGGAGTATAGGTGAATAAAGTGACCGGTGGTCGTGCTTTAGAGGCATCCTTTTTCATGCATGTTCTATGTCTCTTTCTATTTATGTGAAGTACATGTAAAACTGTTGCTTATGCTGGTGATGAAACCTAATTATGGAGTTTTTAAAAAAAATTAAACTAATATTCTCTGAAAGATCTCCTTACCAAATTAACATTTATCCCCCTCCCCTGAGAGTATAGATTCCATTTTCTAATCCTATCCACTACGTATACATGAGCTTGGGCATTTTGTGGATCGCACAAGTTGGCCATTGTGGGCATCACAGCTGAGCATTGCTTTGTCTCTGGCTAGCACTCATGTACTCGCAGGCCTGTTGGTAGTGTGGCTGGATATCTCTTTCGTATTATTCTGTGCCTTAAATGCAAGGGCGCACAGGCTCTGTGAAAGGAGGCCACTTGGCCCATCATGTCAGAACTGTTCTGTATCAGCAACATAAATTCTTATTAAACATCGAAAGCCTCTGCAAACATCGGTTGAAAGTCACAGTACAATACAAATTAATTGGAGCAAGTTATAATTTTTGCGAATATATTGTATAGGGCCAGAAATTATATATTCTATCGGGCCATCTTAGCTGTCGTTGCTTATTACAGCTAGAATACGGCAACTCTTTCATCATCCATGTGACATCTCCAAAAATTATCCAGCCATTTATTTCTAACCCCATGCTATTTCTACTTACCCTGTTAATATTTATTTTCAAATATTTGCCTGCTTATTTCTTTTTAAAAAAAGTTGGACTTTGTTCCCACTACTGTTTTTGTTCTGAAATCCCATATCATAGCAACCATGTTACATGGAAAGAAGTCTCAAAATTTCTAATCTTTAACAAATCTCAATTGATGGGGCATTCTTTGTGTTAATTCCGTGCCTTTGAATTGCACCATCACTGAAGTTCTGACTTTGCAGTCTGAGCTGGTTCAGGAGTGGCAGGAAACGTCCTTCTCTGGTTGTAGTGTATGTTTCAAACAATACCTTCTCAATCTGCACTTTGAAATACTGAAATTGAAATTATATCTCACTGTTCAATCATATTGCAGCTTGAAGGTTAATGAAACTAATTTTCTTATGACATTATTGCAAAGTTAACTCTTAACATGTGGCAGAAAAGCTGAATTCTGTGCTGCACTACTTTGTTCATCTTTCTGTACAGCATAACTTGACTCATGTAAATGTCTTTAATGTGAACGGCGTATATCTGATATTTCTGTTTGTTCATTTTCTTTCTAAAATGAGTTTTACTGGTTAAAGGCAAACAAACTATTCCACCCACTCATCTGTTGAAGAGGCTAATCCTTTGATTGTGAGTCTGTCTCCTCTATCAATGCCAGTTCAAGAAGCATACTGTGCTTTGAAACACTGATTGCATTGCTGTGTGCTGACTAAACCATGGTGGTTGACTTTTGTGCTGCAGAGCAGCTCGTAAATCTGATTCCATTGTTTGATTCTGGTCCTTTTTAAGAGTACTGCCTTTTTGATTGTGAGCAGGACAACATATTCTTCCTGATATCATGTTGTGTTTCAATTCTGTTTCCAGGTCAGAATGTGGACTCACTTCAAAGGCACTCTGGACATAGCCAACTGTTCCCATCTTGTTTCCAGCCCACATTAAAAGCTCGATTCAGGGCACGTCACGGTTCTCTACTGGTCTCGCTGCTTTTACTGTACACTGCAACAGTTACTGGAACTGTGAGAGGGGATCTTTCTTTTTAAAAGGTATTGTTTTCCTTCATGTTTTGACTTTATTGCTCAATTTAAGAGTAAAAATGCTAATATAAAATAGCGTTAAGCAACTCTCGCTAAACAGGAGACCTCAGAATCCCGAAAATCTTAACTTTAGACTTTGTGTTGTGATAATAAAAGGGTAGTTGACCCCTTCTAGAATAGAGCTTTCATGTAATATTCTGAAAACTGGTGTTAGTAAGAATTCTGTCAATGCTCATGTTTGTGTGTTTCTCATTAAATTGTTTAAACCAGGCATTGTTAACCTTTCCAAAACTATAGATAAGTTTTGTTAAATAAAAAAAATCAGCTGGGAATTAATTATGTTCAGTTGGTGGGCATTCATTTGGCAGCTCCCAGTGCTAATATGGACAATGGTATTGTCCCCTACTTTTGGGCTAGAAGGTTCTGGTTCAAATCCTACCTGCTCTAGAGGTTAGTTATAACATGTCCAAACATGTAGATTAAGTTTTCTGTGTACTTGGCTGGAGGCTGAGGGGTTTTTGGCTGGAGATGTGCAGTAAGCAATGTGTGGCTTCCATCTCTGTTTGGCTATCTGAATTCTAACAAGCTTATTTCCTCTGCTCTGTTGTTTTGTGCTAATGTGTATTCAAACCACACCAATTTGAGAAATGTCGTTTGCTTTAGGAAATTGTGACCTATTGCAAGTTAATAAGGCTCTCTCTTGGGCTTTCCAGTTGCAAATGTTCAAGTAACAACTGGGAATTAGGGACAGTATGGTACATTCAGAAATGTCTGACCTCGACTGGTGACAGAATAATTAAGGCGTAGAGATCCTTACAGTGGTTTTTATAATGTTATAGTTTCTATTTAGGGAAACACTGCAGTTAGTTTTTTTTTACAAAAAGCCCTTCTGCTCTCCACTGCAAAAAAAATTGTAATGTCTGTGGGATGAGTCTGGGAGGTTCCTTGACCAGGTGGCAGTTCAATATTGGAGGCTGTCCTCACTTGCACTAAGCTGTGATCTAGGGTAACAACCGTGAGCCTGTGCTGCTGAACCCAAACAAAGAATCCCGACAGCTGCTCTGCTAGAAATTACTAAATTCAGCATGGATTTAATCTGGTAATGTCCAGTCTGAGAGACTCCATACCCCACCAAGTAATCCATTTATCCACCAATCCCTCGGCAGACTGTTATATTTGAATATTTATTCTCAATTGGACGTCAGTTTTGTAATCCACCAGTACTACCTGGTATTAGGATTTCTGACTGTCAATCAATAAAATGAATCGAGGCAGCAGTGTCTTTTCCTTTGCAAGTATTTTTTCATGGACTGGGTTTTCTGATCATCGTAAGTGAGAGCAGATATTAGCAATACAAAGAAGGTCTGAGCACACGTATGATTTTAACAGTTCCGATGACTGAATATGAATTTGTATAATATTATGTGAACTTGCATTGGCATTATTGGATAATTTCAGAGCTTGGATATAAAGTTTATTGAAGCATGTAAAAGCAATTGGAAGTCAGTTTAGCCTTACAATGTGGAATTTGCAATGCCATTTTAGGTCTTTTGTGTTCATGTCACAATTTTGTACACCATTGGGTCCTGGTGACACACTCGTACTGTCAGGCTCGAGACAGATACGGCAGCCAATTTGCGCATAACAAAATCTCAGAAATGGCCAATAAATATATTTTGGTATATTGATCAGGGATGAATACTGATAAGGGCACAGGGAGCACTCCTCCTCATTGTCCAGTAGTGCTGTATGTCCACTCAAACAGAAGAACAATATTGGCTCAGTATCTAATTAGATGTTCAGCGTTGTAGCACTCCTTTAGTATAGTATTAAAGCATCAGGCTATGTTATGTATTCACCATCAACCCTGTGCTCACTAACTTACACAGGCTCCTAGCAGGACAGTCTCAATTTAAAAATTCTCCCACCTCTAGCATGCCTTCCTGTCTGCAATGACTTTCCAAGCATCAGCACCCCTGGACTTAGAGTCATAGAGATGTACAGCATGGAAATAGACCCTTCGGTCCGACCCGTCCATACCGACCAGATATCCCAACCCAATCTAGTCCCACCTGCCAGCACCCGGCCCATATCCCTCCAAACCCTTCCTATTCATATACCCATCCAAATGTCTCTTAAATGTTGCAATTGTACTAGCCTCCACCACATCCTCTGGCAGCTCATTCCATACATGTACCATACTCTGTGTGAAAACATTGTCCCTTAGGTTTCTTTTATATCTTTCCCCACTCACCCTAAACCTATGCCCTCTAGTTCTGGACTCCTCAGCCCCAGGGAAAGGACTTTGTCTATTTACCCTATCCATGCCCCTCATAATTTTGTAAACCTCTATAAGGTCACCCCTCAACCTCTGACGCTCCAGGCAAAACAGCCCCAGCCTTTTCTGCCTCTCCCTGTAGCTCAGATCCTCCAACCCTGGCAACATCCTTATAAATATTTTCTGAACCCTTTCAAGTTTCACAACATCTTTCTGATAGGAAGGAGACCACAACTGCACGCAATATTCCAAAAGTGGCCTAACCAATGTCCTGTACAGCTGCAACATGACCTCCCAAGCCCTGTACTCAATACTGTGACCAATAAAGGAAAGCATACCAAACACCGCCTTCACTATCCTATCTACCTGCGACTCCACTTTCAAGGAGCTATGAACCTGCACTCCAAAGACTCTTTGTCGGCAACACTCCCTAGGGCCTTACCATTAAGTGTATAAGTCCAGCTAAGATCTGCTTTCGCAAAATACAGCACCTCGCATTTATCTGAATTAAACTCCATCTGCCACTTCTCAGCCCATTGGCCCATCTGGTCCAGAACCTAATCTGAGGTAATCCTCTTCGCTGTCTACTACACCTCCAATTTTGTTGCTGGTAAAGAGTTTGATTGGTGGATTAAAACCCTGTAATTCAGACCCCTCAACAAAGCAGTGGGTTTACCTAACACCACAGGGACTGCAACAGTTCAAGAAAGTGACCCATCACATTCTCATTGGCAATAAATGCTGGCTCTGTCAGCCTGCTCATAAACCATGAATACGTGAAAGAAAAATGTCTGCTGAATTTCTTACTCCTGATCCCATTTTCCATTGTGTATGTACAGGGTGGAAAATGGGATCAGCTGATGCATTTGGGATTTCTGCACTCCATATTTATTGTCCAGGTTCCAACATGGCAATTCAGTAGTTGGGCAGAATATCATGGAACAACCAGCAAGAGTTTATGTGGAGACAGCAAAAACAAAACAATTAGGATTTGTGTAAGATGTAGACCTAACAGCCTCATTATATTGCTGCAGTGTTCAGCTAGCAGTGAAATACTGTAAATGTCGCCTACGTTTTCTGTCATTAATAAATTATAAATTATATTGAAACATCTCTTCAAAACACTTCACGCGTTGAATTTATTCTGGAGTGCAGTGGTTAGGATGTGCTTGTACATTAATTTTTATGGGAAATTTTATGACTCAATATTTTTTAATTTGCGGCCATTTTGCAATGGAATAAGCTAGTGTTTGTAGATTGTAAAGACCCTTGGTGGTTTTATTTTGTGTCTCTTGAGAAGTGGTTTACAGTGACTTTTCACCCTGGCAGGATTTGACGTTCATCTCAACCATGTTCGGAAAGAAGAAAAAGCGAGTCGAGATCTCAGCACCTGTGAATTTTGAGCACCGTGTTCACACTGGCTTCGATCAGCAGGAGCAGAAGTTTACTGGGCTTCCCAGGCAATGGGAGAGCCTCCTCGAAGACACTGCTAAACGTCCTAAACCACTGGTTGATCCGTCGTACATAACACCTATTCAGCTTGCTCCGCGGAAGGTATGTTGCACAGTGGTTACAAGAACTGCCTTAGGATTTAAGATGTGATAAACCATTGATTAATCAAGGATAATTCCATGGCTGTGAAATCTTTGAAGAGAGATGTGTAAATATCTGGGGCTGTTCCCATTGAGAAGGCCAAGAAAAGGATTTCATTATTAAGACCTTTAATGTTGCAGATAGTCAAAGTTTTTTTTTAAAATTGGAGATCCAATGGTAAAGGGTCGTAGAGGGTCAGCAGTTTAAAATTGAATCGAAGTTGGAAAAAAACTTGCACAGTGTCTAGTTGGAATATCAAGTACTTTGCCTCAAGAAATGGTTGAAATGGAGTTTGAGTATCCCAATGCAAGTTTTATAAACCAGACGTATCAAGGAAAGCATAACATAGTTGATTACTTTTCAGTTGTCTTAACAGAGACATAGCGCAGCTAGTGAGGGATAAATGGCATCCTTTGTGTCATAAGCAAATGGCTTTGTTACTTAAAATAATCTTGCAACTGCCAAGGCGCCTACTATTTTTCAAGAACTTTCAAAGATAAATAAAGCGATTTGTCAGAAGCTCCCCAGTGACTGCAGGTAAATATTGCAGTATTGAGCTGTGGCAGATCCCTGAAGTGTGCTGAGCTTGAAGTGCTCACCCAGGCAAATGGGGTCAAGTGTTAGAATTGGCTCTGGTGCTTCAATTGGCTTTCTGAACCGAAGAGGTGTGAATCATCAACATTTTGACCTGTGCTCAATATAATATATCCTCACAATCCCTTGTTCAGGGTTACATTCTGGGTGTGTTCTGATGTAAGTGCTATTCTTAATGTAAGCACCTGATGATGTGTCACTTGTGGGGTAGAAAAACAAAAGAAAGTTCCATTATTGCTTCAGTGTTTTTTTACATTAGGGGCAAACTTTGAGAGACACTTGTCTTGTAAACCCAGAGGAGGGGCTCACAAAATCTATTTATTCACATGAACTTGAATAGATCTTGAGTTGCTGATACTGACACATCCTGGGTGTTCCCATTTAGAATGAATCCTCCAGTGAGGCTGTCAAGGTCATGAAATTTAAACAGAACAAACTAGCAGTAAAGAATTACATGCACCCCTTAGACGAAATGTTTCAACCTTTCCAGAGTCATATTGCTAGGGTTCGGGCAGCTATGTGTGTCTCAAGTTTGGACACTCCACTTTGGTTTGATAATATTTATTTATTTAGAAGAATTGAGTTCTAATGTCATTGTCTGTGTCACTGAGTCTCAATACTGAAGTTTAGCATGAACCAGTATTTATTTCTGGCCAGCCTGATTTAGCATTCTTTAAGCATGGTGACAGTTGCTATGATGTCCAAGCTACTGAGAGCCGTGTTAAGTTGGAGTTTGTTTGCCTGACACAGAATTATACACTTTCTCCTTCTTTGGCACACCTCTGTGTTCTGAGTGCAAAACAGTGTTTAGATAGTTTGGCAATACTGTGGATGCTGGAAATTGGAAAAATAAACAAAGTGTTGGTCAGCAGTTCAGGCAGCATCTGTGCCGAGTGACAGAGTTAACGTTGCAGATTGATGACCTTTTGACAGAATTCACAGGGACTGTTGCTTGCCTAACAAACGCACAAGTATTTTATTAATAATCACTTCAATTGTGTACTGGTTTACTTTGTCTGTTAGATTCAGCGCTTCCCTGAATTCATCCTCAGTGGCATTGACATTCATTGCTTAAATGAATTACCAAATCCAGTGATAAATTGAAAAGAAGTTGATGTCTCAAGTTGCTATCCTATTGATGACTACTTCCTCTTTAAGTGACTGTATCCATTTTGTTTAAGCAACAAAGTTGAAGTGAACTTTGAGGCTAGTTCTTTGATTTTCTGAAGTTACCTAGTGAATGAATGACCTAAAACAAACAAACAAACACAAATTGCTGGAGAGACTCTGGCAGCATCTATGGAAAGAAAACAAAGTTAATGTTTTGAGTCCTGTGAAATTCAGGATTCAAAACCCTAACTCTGCTTTCTCTTCACAGATGCTGCCGGCATTCTGTTTGTTTCCGATCACCAATATCTGCAGTTCTTTGTGTTTTTTGAATGAATGTTGTAACTCCTATGAATTTAAGACATCTGTGTCCCGCGCATCCAAACTTCTAATGGTAATTGTTTGCAAAATGCTTCAACTTTGCAATTTTGTCATCCTCTTGAAACCCAGCCTTTTACTGAAAGTGCCTAAAATCATTGGAATCCTTGTTTGTTTCTGAGATTTTGGAACCACCTTTTCAGGTTTCATTTTCTGTTTGCTCGATTATGAGCTGGTAATGGGTGAAACAGTTTGGAACTGTCAGAACGTGTAAATTGTTTCTGCTGGATATATCCATGCGCCTGATTAAGAATTTAGCCGAAGAAGTAAAGGCAGGAGTAGGGCATGTGGCCCATGAATCTGCTCCACCGTTTTATCTGATCATGTTTATCTCTTAGCCCCAATTCTACTTTCCTGCCTCCTCCCCAGTATCCTTTGATTTATCTCAATCTTGGATTTGTTTAATGGAAGGAATATCCAAAATGTTCTCTGACAGCCAATTACAAAGATGCGCAGTTTTCTGAATGGTGAAATTTCTCCTCATTGTTGTCCTTGGTAATGGGCCAATGATTATCTTGTGAAAGCGCCAGTTCATTCCCCAGCCAGGGAAGGCAACCTCAGCATCTAACCTGTCAAGCCCTCTCAGAATCTTGTATACTTTAATGAGATCACCTCCCATTCTTCTCAGCGCCAGATGGTATAGGCTTACTCTGCCTCTCTTCCCAGGTGCCAGTGTGATGAAACTTCACTCATAGAGATGTGCAGCATGGAAACAGACGCTTTGGTCCAACAGACCTGATATCCTAACCCAATCCAGTCCCACCTGCCAGCACCCAGCCCATTTCCCTCCAAACCCTTCCTATTCATATACCCATCCAAATGCCTTTTAAATGTTGCAATTGTACCAACCTCCACCACTTCCTCTGGCAGCTCATTCCATACATGTCCCACCCCCTGTGTGAAAAAGTTGCCCCTTAGGTCCCTTTTATATCTTTCCCCTCTCACCCTAAACCTATAACCTCTAGTTCTGGACTCCTCAACCCCATGGAAAAGACTTTGTCTATTTACCTTATCCATGCCCCTCATAATTTTATAAACTTTAATAAGGTCACCCCTCAGCCTCCAATGCTCCAGGGAACACAGCCCCAGCCTGTTCAGTCTCTCCCCATAGCTCAAACCCTCCAACTCTGGCAACATCTTTCTAAATCTTTTCTGAACTCCACTACTTCCAAGGCAAGCGCTTCCTTCCTTTTAATCTGAAGAAGCAAGCAGCCGTTATTTGCATCATTTACAATATATCCAATCTTCTGCTGCATTTGGACATGGGAATTGTTGAGAAGCGTGGAGTACTTTGGTCTCACGTCAAGGACTCCCCTAATCTATTGCACCCTTTGCAACCATACATAAAATTCCTTAAATTCTGTGTTTTGTTTGTATACAAGGTCTATGTTAGCTTCCCAAGACTAAGGGAGGCTTTTTTAAAAAATGCGGAGAGAGTAAAGGATTTTCAGTGGGTCAAATTGTTGTTCAAATCACTGTGGACAAATAATGGCAGGTATACACAAGTTTGTGTTTGGTTGTGTAACTGGTTTCTTCAAATAATCAGTTAGTCTTTATCTGTTTTAGGTGGATCCTCTTGTGCAACTACGGTCTAAGATTTTCCCTTTCTCACTCAGGTTCATCTCTCAATTAATTTTTCAGTATTCATGCATTTAGCCATTCCTCGTTAGTCACCTGTTTTTCTATCTCATGATCTGACTATGAATGCTAACGATAAAGAGTCAAACATTGAGGTCATTTTTGTGCACTAAGATATGCTGTCTCTTGATTATGTTTAAAGTGTCTTTAAACTGGAGTAAATGCAGGTTTCTGCAGAGGAGTGGGAGGTGACAGCAGCACTCCATCATGAGGCATAACGAGAATATAATTGAGGAGGAAAAAATGTGCTTTGAGATGGGCCTCACGGAATCTAGTGTCGGCCTGAAGCTGTCTGTGCCTGGGACTGACTGGTACTGAGCTGCACAGACATTCTAGCCAGTGGATTATGTGACTGTAGTTTAGGTTGTCTTCATTAACTTGGCAAAACATTCCTAGATTTTAAAGACATCAGTGTTTAAAAGAAATCTGGCTTCAATAAATGTCTCATTAGGATGATCTCAATTTATATAACCGTCTTTTTCTCAATAGATGGCGTTCAGGAATACAGCGTAGTACAGAATGTTTAATTACATCAGGTCTTTGGTCGATGAAATGTTTTTATCTGGTGAATTGCATTAAGCAGTACAGATTATTTGGGTGTCAAGTCTCTGCACAAATGTCAACATTCATTCTTCTCATCAAGGCACTTGTAAATATTAACAAATCAATAGACACATCTGTTGATGAGGTTTCCTATAAATATTTTAAAGAATTCTGCTTTAATGAGCAGTACTTTGGTATTTTAAACTTAGGCTTAATCCTGGTTTAATTTTGCATGGGGATTGTAAATAGCTGCCCTTTTCAATTCGATTTATTTTGCTGCTGGCCATTTTTAAGACCAAAAACTAGCAAAGAGGAGCAAAGCCTAACACCATCCGTGACTGCTTAGTGATTCACACTGCGAGTAGGGCTGCTAATTGGGGTCGATTATACCTCAGCAGTGGTACATTCAGAAGACAAAGGGGTGGATTTTACAGAGAATAAAGGAATGGTAGCCCTGAAATGGGAGGTGGGGGAGTTGGAAATAAAACTAGATGAATTGTCTGTTTCTCCATTCTCTATCTTGGTTGGACGTGAGGCAAAACAGAGAAATGTGACTGGGGATTTGGGTGGTAATTGTGCCATCACAACCCTTCAGTACTGTAACTGAAGTTTCAGTGGAAGAATTGTAATAATCAGAATAATTGATTGGGGTTGACGAGTAAACAGGTAATCTTCAGTCAGCCTAGGTTTCTTAGAGTGAAAAGTGTTGATGTGCATTAGCGTAGCACTACAATGTAGATATGAGTTTGAAGTTGGTCACATGAAATGAGTTTTGACACTCAGTCACATTTCTTTATGGAGACCCCAAGCAAAGGCTAGTAGCTTTCTTGTGAGAGTGATAGTTGACTGGGATAACTAGAGCTTGCTTTCCCAGGATCCATTCCTGAACAGAAAAGTTAGCTCATCCATCCCTTTGTCACCAAATGTCCGGTATAAACAATTTAAGTGGACAAAATATAGCAGCCAAAATGAGGAGGCGCAGGTGTTGGACTGGGGTGAACAAAGATAAAAATCACAACAGATTATAGTCCAACAGGTTTATTTGGTGGAAATACTAGCTTTGAGGTAGCAGGTAGCTAGTGGACCAGCATCATGAGACACAGAATTTATAGCTCAAGATCATAGTGTCATGCTACTGATACGATATATTGAACAAAGCTAGATTACTGTCAAGTCTTTGATTTTTTTTAGAATGGATTTCAGGTTTCAATTCATTAATATGTAAATCCAAGAACTTCTTTCAAGTCACATTCCCAAGATAACTTAAGGATTTATTTTAAAGAAGTGATAGCTCAGACGACACATTAGAGATTGGATCTTGAGTCAAATATGACCAAACTTTAAACAAAATTAAATTGTTCATGTCTTTGAATAGTTATGGGTATGACTGGTTCATTATAGAGTCATAGCGATGTATAACACAGAACAAAATGTACATTTTGTTTTAGCTCTTGAATATTTTCAGTCTTCTCTATCTTTCAGTTTTTATTTACTAAGTCTTCTATTAACCACTTTCCTCTATGATTTGATTAGATTACCTACTGTGTGGAAACAGGCCCTTCAGCCCAACAAATCCACACCGACCCTTCGAAGAGTAACCCACTCAGACCCATTCCCCTCTGATTAATGCATCTAACAGTACAGACAATTGGGAATGGCCAATTCACCTAAACTGAACATCTGTGGGAGGAAACCGGAGCACCCGGAGGAAGCCCACGCAGACACGGGGAGAATGTGCAAACTCCACACAGACGAGGCATGGTGTAAAGGGCCTTGTGAGGCAGCCGTGGTTTAGTAAGGAATTGGAGTCCCTTGTGAAAGGGAAGAAGGCGGCATATGTAAAGATGAGGCGTGAAGGTTCAGTAGGGGCGATTGAGAGTTATAAGGTAGCCAGGAAGGAGCTAAAGAGGGAGCTAAGAGAAGCGAGAAGGGGACATGAAAAGTCTTTAGCTGGTAGGATTAGGGAAAACCCAAAGGCTTCCTATAGGTATGTCAAGAATAAAAGGATGACTAGGGTAGGTATCGGTCCAGTCAAGGATAGTAGTGGGAAGTTGTGTGTGGAGGCGGAGGAGATTGGAGAGACATTAAATCAGTACTTTTCATCAGTATTCACTCAGGAACAGGACACTGTTGCTGATGTGAATATGGAATCACAAATAATTAGAATGGATGCCCTGGAAATATGCAGGGAAGAGGTTTTGGGAATATTGGAAAGGATGAATATAGATAAGTCTCCTGGGCCTGATGGCATTTACCCCAGGATCCTATGGGAAGCTAGGGAGGAGATAGCAGAGCCATTGGCCTGGATTTTTATGTCGTCGTTGTCAACAGGAATAGTACCAGAGGACTGGAGGATAGCGAATGTGGTCCCATTGTTCAAGAAAGGGAGTAGGGATAGCCCTAGCAACTATAGGCCAGTGAGTCTGACTTCAGTGGTGGGCAAAGTCTTAGAGAGAATGGTAAGGGATAAGATTTATGAACATCTGGGTAGGAATAACGTGATCAGGGATAGCCAGCATGGTTTTGTGAAGGGCAGGTCGTGCCTCACAAACCTTATTGAGTTCTTTGAGAAGGTGACCAAGGAAGTGGATGAGGGTAAAGCAGTAGATGTTGTGTATATGGATTTTAGTAAGGCGTTCGATAAGGTTCCCCATGGTAGGCTTATGCTAAAACTTCGGAGGTATGGCATTGAGGATACATTAGAGGTTTGGATTAGGAATTGGCTGGCTGGAAGGAGACAGAGGGTAGTAGTTGATGGATTATGTTCATCTTGGAGCGCAGTTACTAGCGGTGTACCACAAGGATCTGTTTTGGGACCATTGCTTTTTGTTATCTTTATAAATGATCTAGAGGAAGGACTTGAAAGCTGGGTAAGCAAGTTTGCGGATGACACAAAAGTCGGTGGAGTTGTGGATAGTGAGGAAGGAAGTGGTAGGTTACAGCGGGATATAGATAAGTTGCAGAGCTGGGCGGAAATGTGGCAAATGGAATTCAATGTAGCTAAGTGCGAAGTCGTTCACTTTGGTAGGAATAACAAGATGATGGATTACTGGGCTAATGGTAGGCTACTTGGTAGTGTGGATGAGCAGAGGGATCTTGGTGTCCATGTACACAGATCTCTGAAAGTTGCCACCCAGGTAAATAGTGCTGTGAGGAAGGCATATGGTGTACTGGGCTTTATTGGCAGAGGAATTGAGTTCCGGAGTCCTGAGGTCATGTTGCAGTTGTATAAGACTCTGGTGCGGCCTCATCTGGAGTATTGTGTGCAGTTTTGGTCGCCATACTATAGGAAGGATGTGGAAGCTTTAGAACGAGTGCAGAGGAGGTTTACCAGGATGTTGCCTGGAATGGTAGGAAAATCTTATGAGGAAAGGCTGAGGCACTTGGGGCTGTTCTCATTGGAGAAGAGAAGGTTTAGGGGAGATCTGATAGAAGTGTATAAGATGATTAGGGGTTTAGATAGGGTAGATACTAAGAACCTTTTACCGCTAATGGAGTCAGGTGTTACTAGGGGACATAGCTTTAAATTAAGGGGTGGTAGGTATAGGACAGATGTTAGGGGTAGATTCTTCACACAGCGGGTTGTGAGTTCATGGAATGCCCTGCCCGTATCAGTGGTGAACTCTCCTTCTTTATGGTCATTTAAGCGGGCATTGGATAGGCATTTGGAAGTTATTGGGCTAGTATAGGTTAGGTAGGATTCGGTCGGCGCAACATCGAGGGCCGAAGGGCCTGTACTGCGCTGTATCCTTCTATGTTCTATGTTCTATGAGGCTAGAATTGAACCTGGGACCCTGGTGCTGTGAGGCAGCAGTGCTAAGCACTGAGCCACTGTGCCGCCCCAACCTTTTGATTGTTTTCTTGCCTTCCCTACTATTCTTCACTTTGACGTTTGGAGTAAGACTTGGAAAGGTGGCTTGGCTTTGAGCTGATGAGTGTGAGAAGGTGTGATGTGCACCTACTGCAGGTGTCACTTTGTAAGTTAACTTTTGAAGTCTTGAAGAATACCTTGAAAGGGCAATCTAGATATCCATCCAGTGAGTAGAATAGTGAACTGCTGGTCTGGGTGGTTATCACGTTTTTGTCATTTACCATGTGGGATCTGTTCTGTGTAGACATATCTTAAACTCCTCACAACATTGGCCATATTGTCTGCTTGACTTTCATGTCCAGTAAAAAGGTACCAGTAAGTAAAACATGCATCTCGGTGAATAATTGAACCCAATTGCTCATGCAAGAATTGTACCTTATAGCTGAAAAACAAAGGTTTACTGACTCGTCAAGCAGGTGGGAGAATGTGTTCTTTGGGGCTGAGAAAACAGAGAAATCTTGTACACTAGATTGATATGCACTGTGTCAATAGCTGGTTTCTGACCCTATCTTGTCAAAATGGCATCAATGTTGTTGAAACTGAGGCATGTTATAGCTTGGCAATAAGTGCTGGCGTGGCCACTGATGCCCACATCCCACCAATGAATAAAAAAGAAAAGGAAAATCAGAGTGAATAGCAGGCATCAACAGGCCATTAAACTTCTGCCCAGTAAAGTGAGTAGGTAGCAAATCCTGGCTGGATTTGCATATCTCTGACCCAGTTTAAGTGTGTAAAGTCTAACCTCCAGCTGCTTGATTTTTTTGTTCCCAATTTTCTCATCCTTTAAGACACTGCATAAAAGCCATTATCTTCTGACCAAGGTTTTACTCATCTGACCTACTATCACTTCATATGGCTCAGCCTCATAATTGCTCCTATGAGGCACATTGAAGCTGTTTATTACTTTAAAGGTGCTATATAGCTATTGGTGGTTATTCTATATGAAACTGCAGAGAATTTGAGACTTTTTAAATCATATACAGAAAATTTGGCCTAAATCCATCTTTACTTCTGTTTCTCGCTCTTCTCTGCTAAAACTGTTGACCACTAATGCTGCAGCTCCCTTGTTCCTCAACCCAGTGGCCTTCCTTTATTTGTGAACTGGAGCATTGCCTCCTGTGGCTATTCCCTTCTGTTTTGGGTAGAGACAGCTTCTCAGGAAAACAGAAGTTGTAGTCAGATCTTGGGCACTAAGAATGAATCTTATTTTAAACAGGGTTTGTCAGGATTTAAAAGAATAATTGTTTAGGAAACTCTCCTGTCAAGGGGCACAGGCAGGAGGTTCTGCAGCAGTGAGGATAATATGTTGGTTTCCTGGTGCCAGGGTTAAGGGCATCTCGAGACTTTTGAAGCATATTGTCAAAGGGGAAGGTAAGGAGCTTGAAGTAGTTGTACGCATTGGCAGAAATAACGTAGTTAAGGAAACTAAAAATCACACAACACTAGGGTATAGTCCAGCAGGTTTATTTGGAAATGCAAGCTTTTGGAGCACTGCTCCTTCAGGTAGCTGTGGAGTGGTATCATAAAACAGAATTTATAGCAAACGATTACAGTCTCGTGCAACTGAAACAATAAGATGGATGATCACCTTGATGAGATTGTACTGTAGGTCCCTAACAGTCACTGTGAAATTGAGAAGCAAATATGTAGAGAGCTCTAAAATATTTTTTTTAAATGTTTGTAGTTGTAGGGGACTTGATTTTCAAAACATTGACAAGGACTGCCGTAGTGTTAAGGTTTCGATGATGAAACATTTGTTAAATGTGTTCAAGAAAATTTTCTTTATTGAAATGTAAATGTTTCTACGAGAAAAGGAGCAAAACCTGACCTCTTGGGTAATAAGACAGGGCAAATGTTCATAGAGGAACACTTTGGACTAGTCATCTTAATACTATTTATTTTAAAATAGTTATGGAAATGGATAAGTTTTCCATAAAAGTTAAAAGTTTTTAAGCATGGTAAGGCAAATTTCAAGGGGATAAGACAAGAACTTTTAAAATTTGATTGGAGTAGATTGGTTGCAGGTAAAGGGATGACTGACAAGTGGGAGGCTTTCAAAATTGTGATAATGAGAGGTTAGAGACTTTATGCTCCTATTAGAGTGAAAAAGCAAGGTTGATTTGATTGGGGGAAATGGGTGATTATAGATATTAAGATTCTAGTCAAGAGTAAAAAAGAATCATGTATTAGTTCAGAAAAGATTTCCAAGGATGTTGCCAGGGTTGGAGGATTTGAACTATAGGGAGAGGTTGAATAGACTAGGGCTGTTTTTCTGGGAGCATCGAAGGCTGAGGGTGATCTTTTAGAGGTTTATAAAATCACGAGGGCCATAGATAGGATAAATCTGCAAAGTCTTTTCTCTGGGGTGCAGGAGTCCAGAATTAGAGGGCATAGGTTTAGGGTGAGAGGGGAATGATACAAAAGAGACTTAAGGGGCAACTTTTTCATGCAGAGGGTGGAATGTGTATGAAATGAGCTGCCAGAGAGAGTGGTGGAGGCTGGTACATTTAAAAGGCATTTGGGTGGATATATGAATAGGAAGAATTTGGAGGGATATGGGCTGGGTGCTGACATGTGGGTCTAGATTAGGTTGGGATATCTGGTCCGCATGGGCGGGTTGGACCGAAGGGTTTGTTTCCATGCTCTACATCTGTATGACTGAGATATAGATAATTGGGATCGACTGAATTTCTTGAAGAGTATAAGAGTGTATGGGCATACTTTAGAAGGAAATTAGGAAGGCAAAGAGGGGATATACTATAGCTTTGGTAGATAAGGTTAAAGATAATCCAAAAAAGATTTTACAGATATATTAAGAGCAGGAGAGCAAATAGAGAGAAAGAAGTCGCCTTAAAGATCAACGAGGTCACCTTTCCTTTGTGTTGAACCTCAGAAGATGGGAGAGATATCAAATGAATATTTTGCGTCAGTTTTTACTGTTGAGAAAGGAATGGAGGTTGGAGAACTTGGAAGTAAATCCTGATGTTTTGAAAATAGTCCATATAACAGAAGAGGAAGTGCTGCATGTCTTGGAAAACATAAAGGTAGGTAAATTTCCAGGAACTGACCACGTGATACTCCAGGGCATTTTGGGAAGTTAGAGAAGAAATTGCAAGACACTTAGCAAAAATATTTGTATCATTTATAAACACAGGTGAAGCACCAGAGGGCTGGAGGATGGCTGATGTTGAGCCAATGTTTAAGAAAGGTTGTAAGGAGAAGCCTGGAAACTATAGATCTGTGAGTCTGACATTGGTGGTGGAAAAGTTATTGGAAGTGATTCTGAAAGATAGGATTTACATACATTTGGAGAGGCAAGGATTGTTTAGGAATAGTCAGCATGGTTTGGTGTGAGAAAAATTGTCTCTCAAACTTAAATAGAGTTTGTTTAATGAAGTAACCAAAAAGATCGATGAGGGCAGAGTTATTTACTTGGACTTCAGTAAAGCCTTTGACAAGGTTCCACATGGTAGACTAATTAGAAAGTTAGGTCACATGGGATTCAGGATGAACTTGCCAGTTGGATACAAAATTGGCTTTATGGGAGAAGACAGGTGGTGGTGGAGGTTGTTTTTCAGACTGGAGGCATGTGACCAGCCATGTTCCACAGGGATCGGTACTGGGTCCACTTTTGTTTGTCATTTATATAAATTATTTGGATGAGATTATAGGAGGAATGGTTAGTAAGTTTGCAGATGACACTAAAATTAGTGGTAGAGTGGACAGTGAAGAAGCTATTTAAGATTGCAAAGAGATCTTGATTAACTGAGGATCTTCTCCCAAACTTTGAAGATCTTGATCAACTGAGGAATAGCAGATGGAGTTTAATTTGGATAAATGTGAAGTATTGTATTTAGGTAAAACAAACAAGCACAGGAATGGTGCAATTAATGGTAGGGCCCTGAGTAGTGTTGTAGAAAAAAGATCTAGTGGATCAAGTATACAATTCTTTGAAATTTGCATCACTGGTCGACACGGTGGTAAACAAGACGTTTAGTATGCATGCCTTCATTGATCAGATATTTGAGTATAGAAGTTGGGATGTTATGTTGAGGTTACTGGACGTTGGTGAGGTCTCTTCTGGAGTACTGTGTACAGTTTTTGTCTCCTTGCTTTAAGAAGAATATTAAATGGGAAAGGATTCAGAAAAAGATCTATCAAGATGCTGCCAGGAATGATGGGTTTTTAGGTATAAAAATAGACTGGAAAGGCTGTGACCTTTTTCACTGGAGTGTCAGAGGTTCAGGGGTGACCTTATTGAGGTTTATAAAATCATGTAGGACATAGATAAGATGAATGACAAGGATCTTTTCCTTAGGCTAAATGAATTCAAAACTAGGAGGCATATTTTTAAGGTGAGAGGAGAAAAATTTTAAAGGGACATGAGGGGCAACTTTTTTTTTTACAGAATGGTTCGTGTGTGGAATGAACTACCCCCAGTCCCTTGTTCACAGTGACTGAGTGGGCCTCATGAGATTAATGCTGTAGTGCTCCTGATTTGGTAATTGCATTGTGAATCGCATGTATTTCTATGTAAATAGAAAAGCTTACTTGTAATGTACAAAGGAACTACTATTCTCCATAATTAAGGCCACTGCCTTATTGTGATTGAATTGGCCAAATTCCATTTTTATTACGTGTTAGTCAAGTGTTTTTATTGGTCTTTTGGGTATCGCATTCTGAAATTCTGTCTTAATTTAGGCACCTTTCATTACCAAATGGAGCTGTGTTGCTTAACAGAATGCAATATGATGTGGATTTTTGTAATTCCCTGAATCCAGATTCTGTTTCCAGTACAGCTGTGACCTGTAGGAAATGCATGTGTGTTAGCCTTAATCTAATGATTGTGTTTGCACGCATAGGCGGTTCTCACCAGTGTTTTACTGTCATATTCCTGTTATCTATTCATTTCTCTCCACTTAAAAAAAAATCTCTTGAGATTTGGAGTGGGGAGGGGTCAGTTGAAAATTTCAGAGTTGAAATTAACCAGTTGTCACTCAATGAAGATATTCAGAGTGAGATGACCTGAATAGCCTCCGTTTGGTCCTTGGTTGTGTCCTACAGATAAATATTCCAATTCTGTATAAAAATAGCAAATTTTCATTCAATGTCTACTCTAAGTGTACAGTTTTGAGACATCCAGGCAAGCAGCCACATATTAACCCAAGCATTACGTGTAATCAAAGCATTGCTGTTATGCCGTAGAACAGGAAAGTTCAATTACAGGAGAATTATAACCCCATTTATCCTGTTTCTGACTTAATCCCGCATGCCTATCCTGTCACCATATTCCTTTATTCTCCTTTCTACCACCTTTCCGACTGATTCTTAACTTTAGTCATCAACACCAATACGGTCTCAACGATATAGTATCCACAATTACAGCAGGTAACTATTGTGTTCCTGAAATGTAATACTGGTCATTTGTCATCAGCATATTGCAACTGATTTCAAAGGTGCTTCTAATAATGTATTATACCTGCCAGTGTTGTGTAAGGTTGACACAGAATTGCATAATATTTACATGACAGGAGCAGACAGTTTGGCCCAACTGGTCTGTTTTAATACAAATGCACCATCCCCACAGACTTCATCCAACCTAATTAATATTCCCTTCTAATCCTTTCTTAACTGTGTGTAATGTACTGGTGCTAGTTGTCTTGACTACCAACTATAGTAATGAGTTCCACATTCTCACCACTCTGAGTGAAGGTTACTCCTGACTTCCTTATTGGATGTAATTACCTTCTTATATAGACTATCTTCCAAATGCATCTAATTTCAGACTCCTTCAGAAATGACAATATCCCTATATCTATCATTTGTGTTCTGGAAACAATTCCCTGCAAATGGCAGATGATGTGAGATCAATGAGATGAATAAAACTGAGATACATTATTGTTAGCCAAAAGGCAGAAGGATACAGAATTAAGTCTCTCAGGTCAACCATAATCTCGTTAAGTGGCGCAACAAAGGCTTTATTTTTATTCATTTGTGTTGCTGGCAGGCCAGCATTTGTTGCCCTTGAGAAGGTGGGGGTGAACTGCCATTTTGAACCCCTGCAGTCCATGTGCTGTAGTTTGACCCACAATGCCCCTTAGGGAGGTAATTCCAGGATGTCTACCCATGACAGTGATATATTTCCAAGGCAGGATGGTGAGTGGCTTGCAGGGGAACTTGCGTGGAGTGGTGTTTCCACAAACCTGCTGCCCTTGTCCTTCTAGATAGAAGCAGTCGTGGATTTGGAAGTTGGTGTCTCAGGATCTTGGATGAATTTCTGCAGTGCACCTTGTAGATGCTTTACTGCTGCTACTGAGCATCGGTGTTGGAGGGAATCAATGTTTATGGATGTAGTACCAATCGAGCGGGGCTGCATCGTCCTGGATGGTGTCACACTTCTTGAGTGGTGTTGGAGCTGCACCCATCCAAGCAAGTGGGGAGTATTCAATTGCGCCCCTGTCTTGTGCCAATGGACGGGCTTTAGGGAGTCAGCAGATGAGTTACTCCACACAGTATTCCTATCTCTGACCTGTTCCTGTAGCCAGTGTGTTTATTGCTGAGTCCAGTTGAATTTCTGGTCAATGGTAACCCTCACAGGATATTGTTAATGGAATATTTAGTGATAGTAGTACCATTGAATGTCAAGGGGCGGCAGTTAGATTGTCTCTTGTTGGTGATGGTCATAACGTGACCATTTGTGTGGTGCAAACATCACTTGCCACTTGTCTGCCCAAGCCTGGATATTGTCCCGATCTTGTCGCATTTGGACATGGTCTGCTTCAGTGTCTGAGGAGTCGCAAATGGTGCTGAACATTGTGCAGTCATCTGCAAATATCCCAACTTCTGATGTTATGATGGAGGGAAGGTCATTGCTGAAGTAGCTGTGAAGTTGGTTGGGCCTAGGACACTATCCTGAGGAACTCCTGCAGAGATGTCCTGGAGCTGAGATGACTGACCTCTAACAACCACAACCATTTTTCTATGTGCCTGGTATGATTCCAATCAATGGTGAGTTTGCCTCTTAATACCCATTCATTTTAGTTTTGCTAGGGCGTCAGTTTAAGATAGCATTACTGATCAGCAAATAGCTCCAAGCACCCGCAGCCTGTCCCTATCCGGAAAAGCCATTGGATGACTCCCTCTCTGCAGAGGAAACTCAATAGGGATTCAGGCAGCTTTCCTGAGCAGCCAATCTTGATTCACTACTTTTTACCTGCTACGTCCAGTGCGTTGTCCCCCTCCACATCCAGCTCAACACAAGTTGCTGTAATGTGCAACGAGGTCACTGTGAATTTTCGAAGGAAGTATCCATTTAATCAATTGAATGAGCATCTGAAATGCTGTGAAGGTTTTAAAAGAACAAAAGTCAATAGACATTATTTAATGTATGGGTCAAAAGGGACGCAAATGACATGGAATATTGGCGAAAGTAAGTTTTGACCGGGACTTTAAAAACTTAACAATGCTGAAATCATACAATTCTTTCGTTAGATGTTACCTTAAAACGGAGTACAATTTGTCCCGGCCCAGTGTATTTTAAATATGCTGATAGGAGGCTCAGGTCCACAGGCTTTTGCAAGGGCACTGTTTCCTTTCCATTCCTACTGCCGTGCCCATAGTCCTTGAAGTTGGTGACAGTGAGGGGAGAGACCTCGCACTGAACCTTTGCGGTCTTGATGGCTGTGGAGACTGGATCCTGCAACTTATCAGAAACGTGTCATTCATTTGCATTTTATTGCCAGACTTTGGCTGTGCAATGAACACTGTATTGCAGTTGTGATAGGTGGTTCTTTTATCAGTTTCAAGCCGCCCAGTGATAACATAATTTCTGCTGATTTGTAAGTGCTTTAGCATATTGATTACAGCCAGAATGGTGTTTTAAAGAAAACGCTGCACACTTACAGAAATGGTGCATGGAAACCACGAATAACAGCGCCCTAAGTAAGGTAGGTTAGCTAAGATCATGTATTAAATAAAATCCCAATCAGAACAAGTGCCTGGGTAGCAATGGTTAAATGGGACCAGATTCTACTGCTGCTTTCTCTGTCCACTGTACAGCCCCTCCCCCATCCCTGACTTATTCTTTCTTCAACTGCCATTCTGGTCACATTCCGTTGAGCTTAGAGATCTATGATTTGGGTAACGAGAAGAGGAAGGAATCTGCCTTCGCACAAAGTTGGCTGTGATTCGAGACTCAATGACAGGGTGGTGGGAGCAGGAGCCAGTCGCATTGTTTCTGAGCTGTGTTTATTTCTGTAGAGTGGCCAGTTTTCTTGCTGTTTCCCACGTTGGGACTCTGGAGCCTGGGAGAAGCTGTCCCTGATCAGAGTATGTCAACAGCTTTGTAATAGCAATAGCTATTCAGTCTACCCTACTTTACACCTGATTATGCATAAGCATGTGTAAAATTATCCCTATATAACAGGTATCCTTTCATCCCTCATAATAGCTGAGCAAGAAATTCACTTTCCACTTTTTGCTTAAGGCAGTTCTTATCATATACAGTGGACTTCACAGATTAATCTGCTCCCAGTTGGTTTAAATTTGATTTTGTACTTCTGCTTCTCTGTCTGTGTGTGTGTGCCTGTGCCCATCTCTCTCTGCCCCCCCTCTCTCTCTGCCCCCCCGCCCCTCTCTCTGCCCCCCTCTCTCTGCCCCCCCTCTCTCTGCCCCCCTCTCTCTCTGCCCCCCTCTCTCTCTGCCCCCCTCTCTCTCTGCCCCCCCTCTCTCTCTGCCCCCCCTCTCTCTCTGCCCCCCCCTCTCTGCCCCCCCCCTCTGCCCCCCCTCTCTCTCTGCCCCCCTCTCTCTCTGCCCCCCCTCTCTCTCTGCCCCCCTCTCTCTCTGCCCCCCTCTCTCTCTGCCCCCTCTCTCTCTGCCCCCTCTCTCTCTGCCCCCTCTCTCTCTGCCCCCTCTCTCTCTGCCCCCTCTCTCTCTGCCCCCTCTCTCTCTGCCCCCTCTCTCTCTGCCCCCTCTCTCTCTGCCCCCTCTCTCTCTGCCCCCTCTCTCTCTGCCCCCTCTCTCTCTGCCCCCTCTCTCTCTGCCCCCTCTCTCTCTGCCCCCTCTCTCTCTGCCCCCTCTCTCTCTGCCCCCTCTCTCTCTGCCCCCCCTCTCTCTGCCCCCCCTCTCTCTGCCCCCCCTCTCTCTGCCCCCCCTCTCTCTGCCCCCCCTCTCTCTGCCCCCCCTCTCTCTGCCCCCCCCTCTCTCTGCCCCCCCTCTCTCTGCCCCCCCTCTCTCTGCCCCCCCTCTCTCTGCCCCCCCTCTCTCTGCCCCCCCCTCTCTCTGCCCCCCCCTCTCTCTGCCCCCCCTCTCTCTGCCCCCCCTCTCTCTGCCCCCCCTCTCTCTGCCCCCCCCTCTCTCTGCCCCCCCCTCTCTCTGCCCCCCCCTCTCTCTGCCCCCCCCTCTCTCTGCCCCCCCCTCTCTCTGCCCCCCCCCTCTCTCTGCCCCCCCCTCTCTCTGCCCCCCCCTCTCTCTGCCCCCCCCTCTCTCTGCCCCCCCCCTCTCTCTGCCCCCCCCCCTCTCTGCCCCCCCCTCTCTCTGCCCCCCCTCTCTCTGCCCCCCCCTCTCTCTGCCCCCCCCTCTCTCTGCCCCCCCCTCTCTCTGCCCCCCCCCTCTCTCTGCCCCCCCCTCTCTCTGCCCCCCCCTCTCTCTGCCCCCCCCTCTCTCTGCCCCCCCTCTCTCTGCCCCCCCTCTCTCTGCCCCCCCCTCTCTCTGCCCCCCCCTCTCTCTGCCCCCCCCTCTCTCTGCCCCCCCCTCTCTCTGCCCCCCCTCTCTCTGCCCCCCCTCTCTCTGCCCCCCCTCTCTCTGCCCCCCCTCTCTCTGCCCCCCCCTCTCTCTGCCCCCCCCCCTCTCTGCCCCCCCTCTCTCTCTGCCCCCCTCTCTCTCTCTCTCTCTGTGCCCCCCCTCCCCCTCTCTCTCTGTGCCCCCCCTCTCTCTCTCTCTGCCCCACCCCCACCGAGTCTCTGTGTGTGTCTCTCTGAAACAATGAGAAACTGAGTGTGGTGAGCCAGAGATCTGGTTAAAGAAGCAGTAGCCAGTTTGCCAGGAATATTGATAAATATTTCTGAGAGACTGCAAATTTACTTTTTATTTTCAAATGTTTACCCTGCAATGCACATTACTTGAGCAGCAAATCCATCTGAGATTTTATCAGATTTCCAGAATCTATTGTCAACAGTTGAAGTCTGTCAGTGAAATGCTGGGGCTGAGCGGCTAGCTTTCTCATCTGAGTCAGAAGGTTGTGGATTAAAACCCTGCTCTAGTCACTTGGGCATAGATCCTTGGCTAAAACTCCCAGTGAAGTTACTGAGGGAGTATGGCACTGTCGAAGGTGGACTAGGAGAAAGTGAGGACTGCAGATGTTGGAGACCAGAGTTGAAAAGTGTAGTACTGGAAAAACACAGCAGGCCAGGCAGCATCCGAGGAGCAGGAGAATCTTATGCCCGAAACGTCGATTCTCCTGCTCCTCGGATGCTGCCTGGCCTGCTGTGTTTTTCCAGCACCACACTTTTCATCTGTCGAAGGTGGGTCAAATTGTTAGTCTTGTAAGAACATAAGGAATAGGAACAGGAGTAGGCCATCTGGCCTATCAAGCTGCTCCAACAATCAATAAGATTATGCCTGATGTTTTCGTGGACTCAGCTCTACTTACCTGACTGCTCACCCTAATCCTTAACTCCTTCCCTATTCAAAATCTATCTATCTTTACATTAAAAACATTCAATGAGGTAGCGTCAACTGCTCCACTGGGCAGAGTATTTCACAGATAAGACAAAGCTTTAGGGAAGGGAAACTACTGAAAATGTGTTGCTGGAAAAGCGCAGCAGGTCAGGCAGCATCCAAGGAACAGGAGAATCGACGTTTCGGGCATGAGCCAAACTGCCAACCTTACCTTGTCTGGCTGTGTGGGATTCCAGACCCTCGGGAATGTGGTTGATTCTTAATTGCCCTCTCGGAAATTAGTGATGGGCAGTAAATACTGGCCTAAATGTTCGCAGGTAAAGGGACGGCTGGAAAATGGGAAGCCTTCAGAAATGAGATAACGAGAGCCCAGAGACAGTATATTCCTGTTAGGATGAAAGGAAAAGCTGGCAGGTGGAGGGAATGATGGATGCCTAGAGAAATTGAGGGTTAGGTTAAGAAAAGGATAGAAGCATACATCAGGTATAGACAGGAGAGATCGAGTGAATCCTTAGAAGAGTATAAAGGCAGTAGGAGTATACTTAAGAGGGAAATCAGGAGGGCAAAAAGGGGACATGAGATAGCTTTGGCAAATAGGGTTAAGGAAAATCCAAAGGGATTTTATAAATACATTAAGGACAAAAGAGTAACTAAGGAGAGAATAGGGCCCCTCAAAGATTAGCACTTTGTGTGGAGTCGCAGGAGATGGGGGAGATACTAAATGAGTGTTTTGCATCAGTGTTTACTGTGGAGAAGGACATGGAAGATATAGACTGTAGGGAAACAGATGGTGACTTCTCTGTAATATGGACATTTATCAGGGAGGAAGTGCTGGATATCTTGAAATGCATAAAGATGGATAAATCCCTAGGACCTGATCGGGTGTAGGGTCGAAGAGTGTGGTGCTAGAAAAGCACAGCAGGTCGCAGCATTCGAGGAGCAGGAAAATCGGCATTTTGGGTAATAGCTCTTCATAAGGAATGAGGCTTTTACCTGAAATGTCGCTTTTCCTGCTCCTAGGATGCTACCTGACCTGCTGTACTTTTCTAGCACCACACACTCAACTCTAATCTCCAGCATCTGCAGTCTTCACTTTCACCTATCTGATCAGGTGTACCCTAGTACTCTGTGGGAAGCTAGGGAAGTGATTGCTGGGCCTCTTGCTGAAGACTGGAGGTTGGCTAACGTGGTACCATTATTTAAGAAAGTGGTAAGGACAAGCCAGGGAACTAGAGACCGGTGAGCCGGACGTCAGTGGTGGGCAAGTTGTTGGAGGGAATCTTGAGAGACATGATTTACACAAATTTGAAAAGGCAAGGACTGATTAGAGATAATCAACATGGCTTTGTGTATGGGAAATCATGTCTCTTGAACTTGGTTGAGTTTTTTGAAAAAGTAACAAAGACAATTGATGAGGGCAGAGCAGTGACGTGATCTATATAGACTTCAGTAAGGCATTCAACAAGGTTCCCCATGGTAGACTAGTTAGCAAGGTTAAAACTCATGGAATACATGGAGAACTAGCCATTTGGATACAGAACTGGCTCAAAGGTAGAAGACAGGATGATGATGGAGGGTTATTTTTCAGACTGGAGGCCTGTGATCAGTGGAGTGCCACAAGGATTGGAGCAGGGTCCACTACGTTTTGTCATTTATATAAATTATTTGGATATGAACATAGGAGGTAGAGTTAGTGTCATCTGCAAACTTACTAAAATTGGAGGTGTAGTGGACAACGAAGACGATTATCTCAGATTATAAAAGGATCTAGATCACATGGGGCAATGGGCTGAGAAGTGGCAGATGGCGTTTAATTTAGATAAATGTGAGGTGCTGCATTTTGGAAAAGCAAATCTTAGCAGGACTTACACACTAATGGTAAGGTCCTAGGGAGTGTTGCTGAACAAAGAGACCTTGGAGTGCAGGTTCTTAGCTCCTTGAAAGTGGAGTCGCAGGAGGCAGGATAGTGAAGAAGGCATTTGGTATGCTTTCCTTTATTGGTCAGAGCATTGAGTATAGAAGTTGGGAGGTCATGTTGCACATGTACGGAACATTGGTTAGGCCACTTTTGGAATATTGCGTGCATTTCTGGTCTCCTTTCTATTGGGAGGATGAAGTGAAACTTGAAAGGGTAGAAAAGGGTTACCAGAATGTTGCCAGGGTTGGAGGATTTGAGCTATAGGCGAAGATTGAATAGGCTGGGGCTGTTTTCCCTGGAGCGTTGGAGGCTGAGGGATGACCTTATAGAGGTTTATAAAATCACGAGGGGCATGGAAGGATAGGAAAGACAAAGTCTTTTCCCTGTGGTAGGGGAGTCCAGAACTAGAGGGCATAGGTTTAGAGTGAGAGAAGAAAGATATAAAAGGGACCTGAAAGGCAATTTTTTCACTTCGAGGGTAGTGCGTGTATGGAATGAGCTGCCTGAGGAAGTGGTAGAGGCTAGTACAATTGCAACATTTAAAAGGTATCTGGATCGATAAATGAATATGAAGGGTTTCAAGGAATGCGCGCCAAGATCTGGCAAATGGGACTAGATTAGGTTGGGATATCTGGTCGGCATGGATGAGTTGGACCGAAGGGTCTGTTTCCGTGCTGTACGTTTCTATGACTCTAACCAGTGATGCCCTCATCCCATTAATGAATAATAAGATGAATAATTCACAAATTAATTTTCTGTGAATTTTTATATGCATGTCATTGTGGGGTAACAACATTGAGTGAGACATTTGAGACTCAATAGGCATTATATATGCAGAGATGAGATAAAATACACTTTAAATGCAAGGCTGTTAAGGGGAATTACAGATACCATTCTGGATACAAAAGCAATAAATTAAGATAGAGGAGGTGAGGGTCCATTCAGGTACGCCCTTGTAATCATTGTGTGTAACTTATGATGTAAGTTATTTACTAGACCAATGTTCATCACCAATACCTTATCTCTGCTCTTACCCTCTTCCACTTCCGGAATTCCAGGGAATTTCATTTTGTCAGTATGAGCAGGGAATAAGCAGAGAGCATTTTTTTCAATTTTTGTCGCAAAAAATGAATTTGAAACAACTGCTGTTCTCTGCACAGTTGTACTTACTCTTCTTTGACTTGATCATACACCAGTCATTATTTAGTCCGAGTAACTTGTGGTTTGGGAGAACAAATGACTATTAGTAAAACATCCTGTGTGACGCTTTGGGAGCAGTAACTGCTGCTGCAGCTGTTGTGTGTCAGTGAATCAGATGTGCTGCAGAACATTGAGTGAAAATGATACCAAATCAATTTTACATTAAATTCAACACCACAGTTGCGATGCAAGGCCATTTGATTATTGACTAAAGTGCGATTGGTTAATTCAACAGCAAACATGTCGAGCAGTTAAGTCTCCGTGTATATCCAATTCTGCCTCCCACAATGTTCAGCAGCAGACCCATGACTTTTTACTGCAGTGACCCAGCCAACCAGTCACTACATTTATCAGTGAGCAAAAATAAATGATCCCTTGCATTTGTGAAGGGACAGTCCAAGTGTTTTGATTCCTCCATAAATTCTGCAGCATTGATTTTTCTGTGTCTTGTTCTCACACTTTGATAATCAGTTGATTTCCTGTCAGTACCTCTGTTGAAGGAAAGAAATAAATTTCACTGGCACTGTGTCTTGCCTCCCTCTGTATGTCTCAAAATGCTTCAAGTTCAATAGATTGCTTTTGGATGTGCAGGTAAGTGCCTTTTGGTGCATATCATGGTCTCAGACCACTGGATAACTGCCAGTTAACCTTTGAGAGTGTTGATTGAGGAAATAATGGTGCCATTAGGTTTTTGTATGGCTCGAACAGGCATACAAGTCTGCAATTTAAGGCCTCGTCTGTAAGCCACTGCGCTGCTCCATTGGAACTGTACCACATTGTAGAGACAACATTTTTGAAGCATGTTGGAACTTGTATAAATTTCAAACAACACTGAAGTTGGTCATTCAGCCTAATTGCTCAATGCTAGTGATTAAGCTGCCCATAGGTCTTTGTCTATCTTACTTCATCTAACTCCTTCCTCCACCCCCAAATACTAACATAACTCCTCCTCCCACTCCGCCAAGGACATGCAAATCCTGGGCCACCTTCACCGCCAAATCCAAGCCATCCTCCCAACACCACATCTTCCGCCTTGGGATCTGCCACCCACATGATATCAACATCGACTTCACCAGTTTCCTCATCTTACCCCACCCACCTCATCCCAGATCCAACCTCCAACTCCGCACTGCCCTTGAACTGTCCTACCTGTCTATCTTCCTTCCCACCGCTCCGCTCCACCCTCCCCTCTGACTTATCCCCATCACACCACACCTGCATCTACTTATCACCTTCCCAGCTACTTCACTCCCCAGCCCCACCCTCCTATTTATTTCTCAGTCCCCTCCTATCCGTCCCCCATTCCTGATGAAGGGCTTATGCCCGAAACGTCGACTCTCCTCCTTTGATGCTGCCTGATCTATGATTCTTTTCCAACACCATACTTTTTGACTCTGATCTCCAGCATCTGTAGTCCTCTTTTCTCCTACCTAACATAATCTCCCATTCTTTTCTCTTTGTGTTTATGTAAAGTCATCAGATGTGCATCTGTATTTGCATCAACTACTCCCTGTGCAAGCAAGTTCCACATTCTCCTCAGGATAGTTTGAGCGAGTGTTTACATTGTACTGAGAACACGTCAGTTATATTTTACATTCTTGCTGATGATATAGGTTTGAGCACCCGTGTGTTATTAATTCTGACTTGTAACAGAGCCGTCTGTGTGGCCCAGAGATTGGAACGTAGCCCATCTGATATTCCTATTGCCCACATTTAGACTATTTCTCTGATGTAGTGGAATGCTGCTCTGCAAGTCGACCAGCAGACATCTCTTGCTGTTTGCAGTCCACAATTATCCACTCGAACCATTTACGATTAACACCAGCTCAGCACAATACCAGAACTGAGAGAATGTAGTCACTAAAAAGAGAGGAATCGGATAGGGCTCTTTTATCTAAGAGAGGAAAGATTGAAGAGTGTCTGATTGGCACCTCGTAAGTTATAAAGGGTTTTGATTGGATTGATAACAGGGGTAGGTGTTTCTACTTGTGAAGGAAGCCAGAGCTCAGGAGTCATTAAAAGATAGTCACTGATAAATCCACTTGACAATTCAGGAGGAGCTTTATTTTCTCTCTCCAAGACAATAGTGAGATGGGACTTGTTGTTGGAAATTAAGAACATGTGCTAAAAATAAACAGGTTATATCAGCGTTAGATGAAATAAGGTGGTAGGAGTCGTGTGGAACATAATCACTGGTCTAATGCAGCCTGGCCTGTTTCTATACAGTAACTCCAATATTATTCACTGATGTCTTGGTGGATGAACGTCCCTCAGAGGCATGTTGCAAGGCAGTCCCATGCTGCAATCTGAAAGTGGATATGTGAATGACAGAACGATGCATCACTGAAGATTAGCATGAAATGAACTGAGATTGTAAATGAGTATATAACATTTTATTTCCCTCCTCTGCTGTCCCCTATTTACTGCACTGTCTTCCTCCTCTCCTTCACTATAGGCTCTTCCATTTTCCTCCTCCTCTTGACAAGCAACAGGACATTGATCCCTATGGCCCTACCTGCAACACAACTGGTCTTGGGTTTCCGTTTGCTCTACAAAGTTTTAAAGCACAAATAAAAAAAGCAGTCTGTATCGAGTTTATAAAAATCAATGATTTGCTTTATTATTGTCACGTACCTGGGCACAGTGAAAAGTTCTGTTTTGTGTGCAGTACAGACAGATCACACCATACAAAATGCATAGGGTAATGGAACAGAGTGAGGAATACAATGTTACAGCTGCAGAGAAGTTGCAAAGAAAGCAAAGTCAACATTAAATTTAAAATTTGAAAGGCCCATTCCGAAGTCAAATAACAGTGGGGAG